>NW_027186546.1:9642093-9770741 GCF_028583685.1 Petaurus breviceps papuanus | reverse complement strand
ATGTCCAAAATAGATTTTATAATCTTCTCCTGTAGAGCCACCTCAAACTTCCAAATTTATGCTGAGGTCACCAGAATGCTCTTTGTCACTCAAATTTATAACTTTGGAATCATCCATGACTCTTCTCATTCTCTAACTCCCTTTCCATGACAAAGAAGGAGAAAATCTTGTGGATTATTCTTTTACAATACTTCACACATGTCTATACTATACTCACACTGCTACAATCATAATTTGATCCCCTATTACCTCTCGTCTGAAATAACTCAGTGCAGGGCAAATAGTAGATACTTAATAAATGCTTGTTGAATGAGATAGGATAAAATTATGTACATGAAAAATTTATAAAAACATCCATGTTTTAATATTTAACATTTTCTGTTCAAATTGTTATCTGTTATGATTGTCTACTTAAGACTCCATCCTGAAGCTATAAATTAAGATTACCAAGTTACCATCTCAAGTGTTGCCTCCTACACGAAGCCTATCATGAGAAGTTGCCCGTGACATGCTATCCAGAAAGAACGGGGCATATAATTTGTATATCTTTTGTACATTCTCATTGACATAAGTTCCTTTAGGGCAGGTAGTATTTGTTACTGCCTTTGTAACACCAGCACCTAGAGTTGTGCCTGAGAAATATAAGGGAGGTATGAATAAATGAGTTAAGTGAATATAGCCTCCTAATTTCTTTCCCTGTTTCTGACTTCTCCCTGTCTCCGATCCATCTTTGACTTAGTGACTAAAGTAATCTTCCTGAGGCACAGACCTGACTGTGTCTCTGCCCTGCTCAAAAGCTAGTAGCTCCCTCTCACCTTAAGGCTGAAATATAGACTCCTCAGCCCTGAAATCAATACCCTTTATTATCTTGTCCTGACTGATCTTTGCAGCCTAATTTCACATTACTCTTCTTCACACATTCTATGTAATAGTAATAATACTAACAGTAATAATGAACTCTTCTGTCATGTTTTAAGACTTACAAAGAAGTACTGACTTCCTACACAAAGGAACTTCCTACACACATGTTATCTTATAGGATGCTTTCATCAACCCTGTGACTTGGGTGCTATTAGAAACTGAAAACTGAGAGCAGTTAACTGACTTGCCCAGGATCACAAAGCTTGTAAGCATCTAAAGAAGGATTTGAACTCATGTTTTTTTTTTTTGTCTCTAAGTCTAGTGCTCCACCCACAATAGCCAAATTAATAATAAAATAATAATAAATGAAAGAAATGAAAGAATAAATAATAATAAAATAATAAAAGTTAGAGAAGCAGCTTTTCCTGCATTTGGTGTTCCCTCTCTCACTTTGGTGCATTCACACAAGCTATTCCCCATGCCTCCTCAACACCATGTCTCAGAATTCATATCTTCCTTCAAGCCTCAGTTCAGGTGTCCCCTCATCCATTCAGCCTTCCCTGATTCCACTCCCTATTGTTCTACTTCTCTGCCTCCCTAAATTATACCCATATTTGTATTTATTTGCATATATGTTTATTTATGTATGTTTGTATTTATTTGTATATACATTTGTTATCCCATCCTATGCCCCCAAAGGATAACATAAGCACTTAACAAGCAGAAAGTATATCATTTTTCGCCTTCATGTGCCTAGTATATAGTATATAACAATTACTTAAAATACCATTGTATTAAATATCCTACCCAATGAGTAGCTATGAACAAAAATGGCAGTGGAGCCACCATTAGGAAGCAGGAAATATTGACCTGCCTTTGCACAAAGTCCTGAGTGTGTTTCCATTTGTAATACTACTTACTTCCAGTAGCATCTTTAGAAAGTTTAGTCCAGGGATGGGGAACCTGCAGCCTCAAGGCCACATGTGGCCTCGAGGCCACAGGTTCGTCACCCCTGGTTTAGTCTGACCATCCTGCCAGATCAGAATCCATCTAATGGTACTATCACCTAGCCCACAACTTTCATCATATACCAAGAATGGTATGAAAAGATTTGTCAAAGAGGATTTCACTACAAGGCTCTCAGATTTTGTGATTGTAAAATGCTAGTTTTGCTAATAAATGTAAGTGAACTATGTCCACTACATTCCCTTGATCCACTGGCCTAGTAACACTGTCAGAAAAGGAAATGAGATTAGTTTGGCATGACTCATTCTTGATGGAGTCATTCTGACCCTTTGTGATTACCATTTCCTTTCCAGGATATTCATTAACAACCCCTTTAATATGCTAGAATTTGACCAGTAACTGAAATTAAGTTCATTGGCCTATGGTTCATTAATTATGTTCTTCCCTTTTTTGGAAAATGGAGGAAGCATTTGCCATTTTTCCAAGTTCATAATACCTCTCCTGTTGTCTGCCCATGATCTTTCAGTTGCAATTACAATAGCTTGTTCTTTCAAAAGCCTTCAGAAGGGATTCAGTTCATCTATGTTTTGTGACTTGGAACTCATCAAAGTAAGTTAGGCGTGATTTTACCATCTCCCTACTTATCTTTGGTTTCAACACCCTTAGTTAGCATTTTTACTCTGACCTTTATAATCCAAACATGATTCTTCTTTACAAAGAAGACAGAAATTAAATATGAATTGAACAGTTGTACCTTTGCCCTATGATCCATTATTCAGTTCAACAAATTATTAATCACCTACTAGATACAAGGCACTATGGATCCAAAGGCAAGGCAAGAGGTACAAAAGACAAAAATGAAACAGTCCCTTGACATAAAGGAACATGCCTTCTGCTGGGAAGTTGGGGTGGAAGGGAAACAATATTTATACAGATAGTAACCTCAAAATATTCCAAGATACTTTGAGAGGAAGAGAGGCTGTCCTATATATCCCTAGAAGTAGTTTTATTACTTCTTTAGTCCTTTTTGTCTGACAATAGCTTTGTCAATGTATCTTTTTATTGTTTTTAATATTCCTCACCAATGTTAGTTCATTCTGAGGTAGTTATGACACTATTCCAAAAGAACCATGCTGTGTGCTTTTTAACATTCACCTTTCATTACCTGACCTGGTTTCCATATTTTGTATTATATCTCTTTTAAATCTAAGTCCTCTTTCTCCTCATTGTAACTGTTTCTCTTTGTTTCTTTGGATATTTTTTCCCCTTGGGGCATACCATGCTTTTTATATTGACTTCCTACACAAATTTTTAATTCATGGCATTCTACCTGTCCTTTCACTGAACTATTTGAAGTATAACTTCCTGGGAACAGCTAGGTGGCGCAGTGAATACAGCACCAACCCTGCAGTCAGGAGAACCTGAGTTCAAATTTGACCTCAGACACTTAATACTTACCGTGTTTCCCCGATAATAAGACACTGTCTTATTATTTTTTTGGACAGAAAAACACCAGAGGGCTTATTTTCAGGGGAGGGCTTATTTTAATGAACATTGACAGCAATTTTAATAAACAGGTAAATGTGAACAAAAAAATGTACTTTTATTCAATAATGAATTCAATAAAGAACAGGATGACGCGCTCACTGCTGCAGCTCTGATTGGATGCAGCTCGGAGCGCGGCGTGCATTTCACCGTGGGGGTGGGGGGGGGGGACTGGCAATACAGAGGGTACCGTAATGTAGCGTGTAGCACAGGGGATCACCTTCACTACAGTAGCAATCTCAATAGGGCTTATTTTCGGGGGAGGGCTTATTTTAGAGGAATCTTACACAGTAAGGGGAGGGCTTATTTTCGGGGTAGGTCTTATTATCGGGGAAACACGGGTAGTAGCTGTGTGACCTTGGGCAAATCACTTAACCCCAATTGCCCTGCCTTCCCCCCTCCAAAAAGAAAAAAGAAAGAAATGACTTCCTTTAACCTACAGTGCATATTAAACAGCTCCCCGATTTCCTCCATTATCTGTCACAAATTCCACCAAAATTTCCCCTCAGTTCTACTTCAAAGATTCCAGGTAAAAATAATCAGTGTTGGAAGCATTGTGTAAAGACAGGTACAATGCATAGTTGGCTAAGCTGTAAATTAGTATAGCCATTATGAATGGCAATTTGGAATTATGAAAATAAAGTGACTAAAATGTCCATGCCCTTTGACCTGGAAGATTCTACTAATAGGCATATACCTCAAGGAAGTCACTGACAAAAAAGAAAGATTCCATATGCACCAAAATATTTATAGAGCCATATTTTGTGTGGTATCAAAGAATCTGTTTAACTTTACTAGATATATTTATTATAAGTTTTTTTTTCTTTTTCTTTCAATAGGAAAGGCAAAAAAAATAAAAGTTAAGTAAAAATAATACAAATTTTAAGTGTGTAGAAAAGTGCTTCTCAGTTGAGATTCTTCGTAGATTCTTTTGGTATTCTTTTGTTAGCAATTTACTTGTCAGTTAAACTTCTCTGCAGTGGATACATACCCTATGAAGACAAGATAGAAGATTTCTACATTATTAAGGTCAAGTTGACAGATAAGGACCTCAGTACCTCTCAGCAGGGGTACCAACCACAACTACTTGTCTCTTCTTCCTCTGACCCTTACTGGAGGATCTCTCACCCTAAAAAACTAGAAGATCCACATTATTATTCCTTGGAAGACAAGAAATCGTTTCTTCCACAGAGGATCTCACTCCCTTCTGTTTGAAAAGAACCTCATGTCTATTATCTCCATGAATTCAATGGTCCTTCTTTAATTTTTTCTGTCATTTTTCCACCCTCTAACCTCCTAACAAATCAGGTTTCCCTCCTCTTTCTCTTCCTTTTCCTCCTCTTCTTTCTTTTCCTCATCTTCCTCCTATTTATTTTTTTTAAACAGAAATTCTTTACCAATTCCCTTTTACTGATCTCTTCTACTCTCACATGCAACAACTATTATCTCTTTGTGGCTGGCTCTTAAATCTATACCACTAAACCTTAGGGTCTTCTACTTATGCCCCAGATTCATATCTTCGATAGCCTACTGAGCATCTCTCCCTGCATGTCTGGCTAAACTGAAAACCTGTTCTTATTCTTCCAGACTTCCCTCTTCCTGTTAATGGTACCCCATCCCCTTCATCCATTCTTACTACCATTAAGTCATCTTTGACCCCTCCCTCTTCCTCTCCCTCATATCTAATCATCAAGTCCTTGCTGAGCCTGTCATCTCAGTATCTCTTGAATGTCCCTTCCTTTCTATTCTTACCACCACCACCACCTCAGTACGAGTCGTTATGTCCTTTCAAAGGACCAGTGAAATAGCCTCCTAACTGTTTTCTCTCATTTCCAATCCAATTCTAGTCAACAAGTATTTCTAAAAAACCTACTATGCATTAGGCACTGGGGATACAAAAACAGAATTGAAAAAGGTCCCAGCCTTCAAGGAATTACAGATCCATTAATTCAAAAACATCTACTACGTGAAAGGCACACTCCTAGGATCTGGGAATACAAAGAGAAACATGGAACAGTTTCACCCCCTAAGAAGTTTAGATTCTACTGGGTCAGAGGTGAGTGGATGACATATACACAGATACATAAATACAAGTATCGACAAAGTAAATGCAAACTTTTTTGGCATGGTGGGGAGGGGGACAAACAACAGGTAGGAGATTAAAGGAAAGCTTTCTGGTAGAAGACAGTCCTTCAGCTGAGCCTTAAAGGAAACTAGAAATTCTAAGAGGATTGGAAGCAAGGATGTAGTACATTTTAGACATAAGGGAGAACCTATTCGAAGTCATGGAGAGGGTGAGGTGAGATGGAAGCAAGGCAATAAGAAAGTGACCATTTTAACTGGAATGCAGAATATAAAATAGGAAATAATGTGAAATAATTCCACAAAGATAGACTGGAGCCAGACTGTTAAGGGCTTTAAATGCTAAAGAGAAGAGTCTGTACTTTATCCAAGAGGCAACAGGGAGCTACACTGCTGCCAGGTTAATCTTTCTAATTGACCAGAGAAGCAGGACATCTTTAAACTAACATATTAAATTTATTACATACTTTTGTAAAACTCAAGCTGTTCATAATAGAGATTTGCATTTTCACATATAATCCTCTTTTTCTGTTCTATTCTTTATAAGAAAATGTTTTTTCAGTGCTTGTTAAATTCAGAATTTTTAAAAATTTTTAATTTTCATAATTCATAATTTTATTACATCATTTCTCTGTCAGAAAACCTTTCATGGTTCTCCTTGTCTGCTAAATAAAGTCCAAATCTTTTTGGACTAGCATTCAAAACCCTCTAACATGCGTTTTCAGCTTTATCTCACACTACTAAAACCTTTCAGGTATCTTAAGCTCCAGCCAAATTAGATTACTTACCATTCCTCAATACATACTATACTTTCTTTGCCTCAGTACTTTTGCTCACAGCATTTCTTGTTCTTTTAATACATTCTCCTCTTCCCCACTCCTCTGGCACTTCTAACCCAGTTCAGCTCCTGACTTTCTGGACTTTTCAACTTCCATTCCAGTCACCTTCTCATGCTAGAGATGCCTCCATCCCTTTTGCCTCCCCAGGCTGTTAAAATTCTCCCTAAAACTTCCATTTGAGGAAGTGCCCATACCTGGCATGCTCACTTCTAACCTGGCTCAACTGACTTCTTTGAGAGCAGAGCCTAGCTTTCTTTTTGCCTGTATTCGTATTAATCAGACTGGCACATAGTAAGGACTTAATAAAAGCTTCATCTATCTATCCACCTATCCACCTATCTATCTATCTATCTACCTACTGAATATCCACCTATCTGTTCCCATATCTTCTGGTTGAATTCTATCCATTCTTAAATGCCTAATTCCAACACTGCCTTTTCAATTCCAAAATGATGTTTCATTCCTCTGAATTACTCCAGTATTTTTTTTATTTCTGACCTTTACACCTATCATATTCTATTTTGTAATAATATAAGCACCTTGAGGAACAACTATCTCATTTTTGTCTTTGTATTCCAAGTGTCTACCACAGTTGTCAGGTAATTAGTAGGTACTTAATAAATATTTATCAACTTGAATTGAATTATATTTGTCTTAGTTCTTCCTTGTATCCTATTAAATAATGCCTTGTACTTACTAGGTATGCAATAAATATTTAATAAATGAATGAAAATCACCAAAGATATGGATAGGGTAAGAATGAAACTACCTGGGGTGGCCAGGTGGCTCAGTGAGTAAGAGCACCGGCCCGAGTTGGGATAACCTGGGATCGAATCCGGCCTCAGATACTTAGCACCACACCCAGAAATAACTGGCCATGTAACCCTGAGCAAGTTACTTAACCGCAATTGCTTAAAAAAAAAAAAGAATGAAACTACCTATTCACCAACTTCCATAATATGCCCTAAAATATTGTACAGAAAAAAGAAAACATGTAAATAAATTCTAGAAAAGGTTTAAATAAATTTAAACAAATGTATGATAGGCTCTTAATTCAAGGACAGGCTTGCTAACCTTTTGGGCTTAATATAACTGAGAGTAATCTTGTAATGCTTATATTTTCATAAGAAATGTCATCCTTCCTATATCTCTGCACATATGTGTTTTTAGAATGAAAAAAATGTACTGTATAAGTGAACTAAGGTAACTATAGTATTATTTTTGAAACTGAATAGTAACCAAATTGTGACAACTACTTAACTCTCCCCAGATGCCATTATGATGGTTTATATTGCTATGATATATGACAGTGTTTTCCTAAAAGATATCTGATACCACCATACTTTTTTAAAATACAGTTCCTCAAAATGAGGTCAAGTTGACCATAAACAGTCGTCAAACTGGAATCTGACAAAGCATTTGGGAAAGTTCTGAAGAGGATAAATTTTCACTGGACTGGATAAGCCTGAAAGGTCTTTTTGTCTCTTAATTGTAGGATCCTATGACAAAAGCCTGAATTAATCTACCTATGCTTTTTAGGCACATTTCTAAACCACACAAAGTTTGTTTATACTCTCAGTAGTGATAATAGGTCCTAACAGTAAGAATGAAGGGGTAGAAGCCAAGCAGTGGTATCACTAATCCTAATCCTCCTCTTGATTCTTCTTCTTTAAAAAAAAAGAAAGAAGAAGAAGTATAAGTGCATTACTGGAAAAGTTGTAAGGAATATAAAAGCACTACTGTGTCTTAATATTTGGTACTCATTCCTTACTTAATCTGTTGCCCTATCCCTTAGTGCCTTCTGAATATTATGAGAATGGATCAAGGAAGGCCAGTCTTACAACATGTTAAACAGATGGCCAACATAAACATGGCAGGATTTGATAGACATCCAACAATATTATCTTTACACTAGCCTGCTAGGGTAGTTGAAATTCCTATATTGATCACTACTACTCTAGGTTGAAATCTAAAAGATCCTAGTTAGTTAATAATTAATCAATAAATTATTAAACATTATTAAGTGGTTAGTATGTGCCATGAACTGTGCTAAGTACTGGGAATACAAAGATGAAAATGAAACAGTCCCTGTCCTCAAGGAGCTTACATTCTAGTATGGAAGACACAATGTACTTATATAAGTTCTCCCACCCCCTTTTAGCAGATCAGTCCCCCAGAGGGCAGCTGATCGTTTCTCCTAAATTAGATTATTACCTCTAGATTTCTGAATAGCTTGGGGGGAGGGTTAAATCTCTAATACTACCGTGTTTCCGCGATAATAAGACCTATCCCGAAAATAAGCCCTCCCCTTACTGTGTAAGATTCCTCTAAAATAAGCCCTCCCCCGAAAATAAGCCCTATTGAGATCCCCTGCACTACACGCTACATTACGGTACCCTCTGTATGCACCGTCCCCCCCCCGTGAAATGCACGCCGCACTCCGAGCTGCATCCAATCAGAGCTGCAGCAGTGAGCGTGTCATCCTGTTCTTCCCCAATGATTTGCTTATTGAATAAAGGTACATTTTTTTGTTCACATTTACCTGTTTATTAAAATTGCTGTCAATGTTCATTAAAATAAGCCCTCCCCTGAAAATAAGCCCTCTGGTGTTTTTCTGTCCAAAAAATAATAAGACAGTGTCTTATTATCGGGGAAACACGGTATTGCTCAAGAGCCCACTGATGCTCTAGTTCCCATTGATTACCTAATTGATATCAATTAGACACACTGGGTTAACTAATATTAAGTAAATGTTATTTGGGATATTTACTAAGGCAGTCTAGTAAGAACAATTGGTATAAAATATTCCCCCCTAAAAGTCTGGGATGTGCTCTCCCACAAGTATATATAGAATTTTGGGGAGAAATAGGATCATGGTTAGGGAGCGCATGTGACTCACAGCATAGTTCCCGGTTGGATGGAAGTCCTGTTCTACCTTCCTGGAATCCTCAGTAAGCTAGCTCCCTCTTAGTATGTGATGCTATCTATTGAGTCCAAAAAAAAAGAATGTTGTTTTGACAACATCAGTTCATGGAATCATACATAGTTCACCTCTCAGACTCTAGGAAAGGCTATACTTAAACCATCCAAGACAAACAGATATCATTTTGCTTTTAGAATCCTCTAGATTAGAGGTGTCAAATCTGTGGCCTTCAGGCTCCCTGCAGCACAGCACTCCAAAGTACTACCTGAAACAGATTAAAATCTAACTGGAAACATTTATTTATTCATTTGTTTGTTTATTTATTTATTGCCTTTTTGGAGGGCAAGTAGGGTTAACTTGCCCAAGGTTACACGGCTAGTTTTTTCGTGTGGGTGTCTGAGTAAGTGTCTGAGGTCTGAACTGAACTCGGGTCCTCCTAACTCCAGGGCCGGGGCTTTTACTCACTGCACCACCTAGCTGCCCCTAACTGGAAATATTTAACAAAATAAAATATAGCAACACTTAGATAATGTTAATTTGTTGTTTTCCAAGTTAATGTGTGGCCCACAGGGATCCTGTTCTATTTGAGTTTGATATCACTGCTCTAGACCCTCACATTTGAAACACAGAACTGGCCACTGTGCCCAGTCTTTATGAGTATATACAACATGCATTTGATACAATTCTACATATGGAAGAGTCTGGGGACCTTGCTTCCTGGAGAGTCATGACTACCTGTAATAGAAGTGACTTGGAGAGACTTTGGAACATACATAAACTAATTCTTGTCTGTTCAATATGTATTTTCAGTATATAACCATGTATTGAACAGGAACCTCTTGATTAGTTGTGACTGCAGAATCAGAACTGGGATAGGGAAGGAAGGATTCAAAGGACCTTACCATGTTCTCTTGGTTAGGACCTCTTCTCTTGGTTTTTGGTTTGTTCCACCAAGTAATGACAGTACTGTAAGGGGAGCGACCTTGGGTCTTTTCCTTATAAGGCCGATATGTGGGCCCCATGAATACAATCCCCCCCCCCAAGTTCTTTGTCTAGATCTTGATTCTTGCATTTTAGAAGAAGGAAGTTGAAAATAGACTTTGGAAGTTTTGAAAGGTCAGAAGAAGGAGACACACAAAGCCCAAGAGTCCATATTGGGTCTTGCATCCAACCTAGTATTAATGCCCTGAGGACCATCAGACCCAGCTCAACTACAACTGAGATGTGGCTTCATCCATCAACAATTCCCCATCTGGATATGAACTTGGTGGGACCAGTGCTATGTAGAAACTGTGCTAAGTCTGAGTCTACTTTCCCCAGAGACTAAGGTTATATAGTGGAGAGTTTGCCCCCCAGGCGTTCCGGAGAAATATCTATACTTTTGTTTTATTGTACTTTTGCTTGGAGGAGTTTCTCTTAATAACAGTTTATTGATATTAAGTAGTTAAATGGAATTGAGGTTGCTAGTCTCTAGTGGCTAAAGATGGAAGAAATACACCTGGAACGGAGGATCAAGCATTAGAATAGAAATACTCTACCCTCTCAGAAGAATCCCTAGAAAAGGGAATATGTGTAACAATCAGCTCTCAGGGAGAAAAAAAAAATGAACATTAGATACACTTTAAAATTTAACATTCATATTAATATTTCTCCATCACTTTTTTTTTTTTTTTGCTTTTTTGGAGGGGTGAGGGCAGGGCAATTGAGGTTAAGTAACTTACTCAAGGTTGCACTGCTAGTAAGAGTTAAGTGTCTGAAGTCGCATTTGAACTCAGGTCCTCCCAACTCCAAAGCCAGTGCTCTATTCACTGCACCACCTAGCCACCTAGCCAGCCCACTCTATCACTTTCTTAAATTTAGTCAATTAACAAACCGATATACCAAGCCTTGATGTATAGTGTTTGCCAGTTTCCGGGGTATAAAGGTTCACAAAGAAAATTTAACAATGGGCTATTAAAATTGAATCTAGCACACCCTAGAACCTGGAGCAAGAGATGTAGATGACCTAGGTCTGGGAGAGTGAGGTCAGACAGAACACTCACTACATCACCATTATCATCATCAACATCATCATAACAATAACATTCATATAGTACTTTAAGATTTGTAAAACAGTTTGCACATATTATCATATGTGATCTTCACAACAGTCCTATGAGATAGGTGCTGCTATTATCCCCATTTTACATATGAGGAAACTGGGGCTGTATGAAGTTAATTGATTTGACCAGGGTCACACAACTAGAAACTATCTAAGGTGGGATTTGAACCCAGTTCTTCCTGACTTCAACTCTAGTGGTCTATCCAACAACACCAATCTGCCTCCCTACTCTGGAATAAGCAAAGATTCTTGACTATATGACTTTCACTAAGTAAAATATCTAACTAGAGCAGAAAAAAAATAGGAATTATGGAGAATACCCTCTTTCATGTGCATTTCATTTAAATTCTTAATTTTCAAATGTCAAACATTAATTTTTTTCTGAATCAAGTTTGCATGTACATAAAATTCCATTCTGTCACAAAAGTTTGGCATGAGCCTTTCCTTGAGGGCGGGAAAAATCTGTAAATGACATTTATCATCTCTGTGACTTTTAGTTCAAATTAGTTCAGTTTTGCAAGTTAAAACACGACTTTCCCAACTGCCAACACTGCAAACCCAACCCGAGATCTGAAAACCAAGTGGTGTTTTTCTGCCTCTTACATCATTATTACCAGCGAGAAAGATTCTGCAATCCCAAGTTAGTTGACAATTGAGTACAAGATGCTTGAGGCAAAATATTATCCAACTCATTCTCCCACAGCTGCACCTCTCCAGCTCTTCCAAGGCAGGAGTAGAAACTTGTTTCTGGTGGTGAAGTTGGAAGGTGTGACTCAAAGATAACTGAGGTCCCGCTAAAAATCAAAGGCACAGTCACTCTTTTTTGTTTGTAGTCTCAACTCCTTCTTGTTCCATCTCTGAATTCCTGGACAGCCTTTGCTTTACCCAAAAAAAAAAAAAATCAATTTAACTGAAGCGTGCTGCCTTGGTTTTCTCATCAGCAAAAGACCCGAGAGATGACAATACAATAGGCAATCCTCAACCAACATAAGCCCCCAGAAAGTGAGTGATGGAGTCAGCCCCTTGTTAAGGAATCATTCACCTTCTTTTGACAATGGCCCTGTTGTAGAACGAAAGCATGATGTAATTCTGCTTTACACTGAGTCAAAATGTGTTCTTAATCAGGGCAATTAGGCCTAATTAAACTATGTAAACTGCCACTTTATGTAAATTGAACATTTATGGGGTGTCTACTGGTGATAAGGCAAACTACTCGGAATTTTCAGCTTCAGAAATATGCAAGCCCTAAAAAAAAAAAAAGTGTCCTAAAATCTTTGGCAGGCTAAGAAAACCCATGGTTTATACTGGCTCCTTTTCTTCCCCAACCCCTAAAGTATAAACATCTCATTTAGTACTTGGCCCTCTGTTCTTTGCTCTTAAAATTCTTTCCTTTGGAGAGCTCATTAATTTGTACCTCAATTTAAATCAACCAGCATTTGTTAGGTGCCTACTGTGTGCAAAAGTTCTCTCTAGCATTACTGATAAAGAGAAAAAGAAGCTTATGCCCTAAAGAAGTATAGAGTCTACAGGAAAGATATTAGCTGTACACGGATAAGTAAATCCAAGATAATTTGAGGAGTGGAGAGGGGGAGAGACAGAGACACAGAGAGAGAGACAGACAGACAGACAGAGGGAGAAGGAGAAGGAGAGAGAGGAGAGAGGGAGAGACAGAGACAGAGAGGGAGAGACAGAGACAGAGAGAGAGAGACAGAGACAGAGAAGGGGGGGGGGGGAGAGTAGAGAATACGAACACCTGGGGACTTCAGGTAGCACCTGATCTGAGCCATGAAGGAAGCAAGGTATTCTAAGAGACACAGGTGAGGAGGAACTAACTATATTCCAGGACTGGACAGTCCACACATGGAAAGGCATGTAAGTTGGAAAGCGACTGGTGGTATGGCAGAAAGATCACTGGGCTGGGCCTGGTCGGTGGTAGACATCTGGTATCCTGCTCCTAGAGGAGGCTGAAGTTGGTAGATCTCTTGTACTGGGGGTTCTGAGTTGAATTAATGCTAAAGCCAATCAGGTGTCCTCACTAAAAGTCACAATGTGGTGAGCCCCTGGGAGCAGCAGGACTCCTTGCTAATAAAGATGGGGCAAACCAGTGTCTGTGAGAAACAGAGGGGATCAGAGATCCATGCTGATCAGCAGTACAATCAGGACCATAAGTGGCTACTGCCCTTCAGCCTAGGTAGGACAGAGCCCCAAATTAAAAAAAAAAAACAAAAAAACCCAACAACAATAAAAACAAAAACTGGCTTTTTGAGCCAGAGTGCCTGTATGGGTTCACATTCTGCCTTTCTTCATGTATAAAATGAGGCGGTTGAACTAGCTGGCCTCTTAGGTCCCTTTTGGCTCCAAATATGTGATCCGAGGCAAATTTGGCTGAAATGGAATATGTGACAAGGAGTTGTATCAAATATGACTGGAGGGGCAGGTAGGAGTCAGATAGTGGAGGGTTTTAAATACCAGACTAAGGATTTTGTATCTCAATCTATAGGCAATAAGAACCAATGAATATATTTGAGTAGTAGACCATGTTTTCAGGATATTTTTGTGATAGTTACATGGAGCATGGATTGGAGAAGGGAGGGACAGAAATCAAAGAAGCCAGGTAGAAGGACTTAGTGTCAGTCCAGATGAATTGTGATAAGTGCCTGAACTATTCAAGTGAATATATGGTAGGTGTCAAATGTGAGATTGGGGACTGAGATAGAATTGACAAAACTGGTCCACAGATTAGATATAAGGAGGAGGGAGAGGGAAGAATTAAGGAAGACCCTTAGGCTGTGAACTGGGATGCCTGAAACAAAGGAAACTACACAAAATCAACAAAATATGGAAATTTGAAGGAGTGGTAACTTTTGGGGAAATGGTAAATAATAATTCAGCAAAGAATACTGAGGACAAACCAAAGAGAAAAAAAAAACAAACTAGAGCAGTGTCCTGTACACCAAGGAAGTGGGAAACATCAGGGCAAGAGGTGAGGGGGAAAGTGATTAACAGTGATAAAAGCTTTGGAGACCAAAAGTAGGATGTGTCTTTATAAAAGTTCTATGGTTTTAGCAGTAAGCTCCTACTATGTGTCAGGTACCTTGCAAGAAAGTGGCTTCAGTTAAATGGTAGGGTCCTAAATTAGACTGGGAAAGTTAGAGATGGAATGAAGGTTGGAATAAATCTAACAAACTGAAATTCACTAAAGATAAATTCAAAGTCTTGCACTTGGGTACAAAAAAAATCTTCAAAAATATAAGATGGAGGAACATGGATAGATCAGGATTGTTCTGAAAAGTATCTGAAGGTTTTAGTGGACTTCAAGCTGAACATGAGCCAATTCTGTGATGTAGCATCCAAAAAATTAATGTGATCTTGGACTACATCAAGAGGGGGATGGCTTCCAGGAATATGGAGGTGATTTTTCAATCACACTTTGCCCTCTCAGATCTTTTCTGGAGCACTGTGCTCAGTCTGAGGCACAGTGGGTTTAAGAAGGTACTTGATCAGGAAGGCAACCAGGATGGTGAAGGTCCTTGAGTTCATGTCATTTGAAAAGTGATTAAAGGAACAGGCATGTTTATCCTGGAGAAGAGAAGACTCAAGGGGGACATGATCACTATCTTCAAGTATGTGAAGAAGGGACTAGACTTGTTCCATTTAGCCCCAGCAGGCAGAACCAGGAGCAATGGGCAGATGTTGCAAAGAGGCAAATTTGGGCTTGTTTTCAGGAAATGCTTCCTAACAATGAGAGCTGTCCAAGGGTGGAAGGGGCCCCTTCCTTGAAGGTTTTCAAGCAGAGACTGGATAACCATTTGTCAGCTATGTTATGTTTTTGTTTCTATTTGGGTATGAATTGGACCATATAGCTGCCGGGGTCCCTTCCAATTCTCAAGTTCTATTATTTTGAAGAAAGGTAGGGGACTCCTGGAGTGGTATGTTACATATACTGTCAGACTCAGTAGTTCTGTTCTGCTTAACCATTTTTATTACAAGAGGCAAGGAAATGGCTGCTATATATTTTTAAAGTATCAAAAAGACTTTTTTATAAAATTATATACTCTCCTCTGTTGGGTCTAAATAATTTATGTGGTATTCCAAAACCCACACAATGTCTTGCATTGTGCTAAACACATTCACTTGTCAATTGATTTAAGAATCTTATAAGATCGTAGATTTAGATCTGGAAGGGACCTTAGGATCCTCCCCTCTCATTTCACAGTTAGGAAACTGAAGCTTATTAAGGTTAAATGACTTGCCTAAGGTCACGCAGGTAGTAAGTGGCTAAGCCAAGTTTGGAACTCAGGTCTGATGACTCCACCTTCAGCATTTTTTCCACTGAGCCACACTGCCTCACCCTGGTTTGTCTGAGTTGAGGTTCAATCATCATTCCATTGCTTGGCTTTGGCGAGATATAAGCAAAGTCAATTGCTTTGGGAATGGAACTTGAGATAAAAACCACTGTCACCAAGGCTACTCTTTGCAAAGTCTCCCAAACAGGCAATGAAATAGGCTAAAGCTGATTCTTAGAAGACTAAACCTTTCTAATTAATAACTGATGAATTGCATATTCCATCTGAACCTGAAACACCCACTCCATTAAAGCCCAGCTGACCCACCACTGCATTCTAGAACCACTTATGAACATCAGTGTTCTGGAGTCATATTGAATGGCACTCATAAGGATGGAGAAAATTGGAAGGAGGGAGGGGCTAGAAGGGAGATAATAGGAAGGAAAGAATAGGAGGAGGTACTGTTCCAGGGTAAGATAATTGAGTCCTGGAAGTATAGTATATCCTAAAAATCCTGTAAATAAAGGTTTTCAGATGTAAAAGAAAAGCCCAGTGCACAAGATTCAGTAGGCTACCAATGTAAGAATGAAAGAATGACTAGCCCCACTAAGCATATAATAATAGCATGAGGCTCATGACTTGAGCACTTCATGACTTGAACATTTATAGGGGAGACATAAATCATTAGTTGTTTGCAATTCATTTTACAGCTCACTGCCAGTCACTCAGAATTCTTCTGGACTGCTCCTCCTCAGATGAAAAAAGGTTCCAGAATGGTAGTTTCCCCTGGGTTTCTGCAGAAAGCTAAATGGCTCCACTGGACAGGGTAGACTGCATGGTATGTGGTGCCTAGCAATGTGAAATTACAGGAATGCAACCATTTCCTTCTCAACAGCACTGAAAGTGCTTAGGAGATGGGTACCTGCTAGCACCAGTAGAGTAAGGGTTGTGTCTGTTTCCATTTTCAGTTCTTGGACTGTCATGGCCTATGGGCCAATCCTCATTATTTTCTCCCAGTCAAGTTATATCTTGTACGCTATTTTTTTCTTTTTCATGCAAAACTATTCAGGGAGCTGAACTGCTTTATTAACAAAGTGTGGTTTATTGAGTTTGGAAATATATTGCTCTTCTTCATTTCCCAAGGAGGCTTTAAATTGACTTTCAGACACAGAAAGTTCAATCCCTTCTTTGCACATGCAGCATTCTCACTGAGGAGGTCACTAGAACTAGGAAAAGAAATTCAGGAATAGAAGTAGAAGAAATCATTAATAGCATTAATATATTTGGAAAGAACATAGGTATGCCAAGGTCAGTTCTGCTTTATTGTTCTTATTTGTTACAAGGGAAGGGTCAATAGAGGGAAGGGGGGATAAATCAGGGAATTATTATGGTATAAAACCAAAGACATCAATAAAAAAATTTAAAGCATATGTGTGCCCCTTTAAGATAAGCAGAAACTGAAACCCTGACTGGTTTAAAAAAAAATAGATGAACCTAAGAGAGAAGGAGGACTCTAGGAGAGAAACCAAGCCCTAAAAAGAAAAACAGAGATCTCTACAGGCAAAAATGAAGAAACCTTTCTCTTGCCATGGGAGAGAGAGATCACAACTTGAGCCTGCTCTGTGAGAATTAGAGCAGGGCCAGAATCACCTCAAGATTCTTTTACCCCAACTAATTTACATACATCTTTAGGGGAACTTGATTAGAAGGTTCCTAAAAGGCATTTTAGGCAAGTAAAGAATTTGGCATAAATTCACTAAGGGCTAAATCGGATAAAATGAGAAAAAGAGAGATAGAAGAAATTTTAAATTGCCTGCATTAAAACCTTACTCTGTGGCCTCCTTATTAAGTAACCAGTCTTTATCAAGCCAGATACTGAGGATACAAAGACAAAAAAATAAAAAAACTCTCTACCCTCAAGGAGTTTACATTCTATTAGGAAATACATGTACATATATAAGTACATACAAGAGGTTCTCAGATTTGGAGCTATAAGGGACCTCAAAAGCCATCTAATCTAACACTCCCCATTTTACAGATAAGGAAATTGAGGCTCAGAGAGTTGAAGTGACCAGCCCAAGGTCACACAGGGAATAGGTAGCAGAACCATTCAAACTCACATACTTTGTCTTTAAATGTGGTGTTCTTACCATTGTACCACACTTTTTAGTGTGGAGAGATGAGGAAAGGCAGAAAGAAAGGAGGTAGCAAGTGGTGCTTCAGCTAAGCATGAAAGTGACTGTTTTCTCAAAGTCTATACCAACAGTACCTACCAAGCTAGAGGGGCTGCTTATAAGGACCCCAAAGCAGTCTATATGTCTATAATTCAAAGATCAGTCAAGCTTAGTATGGAAAGGCTCATCACCACATCACTGGTAACCAGGTTATGAATTATTTTTGGCCATCACATATAAAAAACAGCCTGTACAACCCTGCAAAGGTGTGGACAGATTGAGATCTGCGTTCAATGGAGATGAACTCACACATCTTTTACAGAATTGTAAATAAAATTATTTTTATAGAAAGACTCAGTTACTAGCACAATTATAGTGGGATGATGTAAAGGGTACACTCAGTAAACTTAGTACATGCCCTTTGCCCTCCTGTAGACACATAAATGTGCCATTTGAAAGGGGAGGCTTTCAGGATGGCTAGTCTGAACTTCAGAAATATCCTATTAACCCTGAAGGGGAGGGAGTATTATAAGAGTTTAAAACTTCTGACCAGAACATATTTACTGATGTTTTTCTCTCTTTCCTTATACTTAAGGTAGATCATTAGTTAAAGATATGAATGGTAAATCTAATTAAATGAAGCTGGAATTGGAGGAATTACATACACAACTTCTTAAGGATTATCTCAGAGGGCATAGTTATGCCTTTCCAAAGTGTGCCCTTTGTGTCAGAGACAGAAACAAGGAATTGTTATGGATATATCTTAGTGGACTTGAGTCTAGGTACTCAAAGGCTATGGCAAAGTCTTAGCTAGATACAGAGGCTTTAATTATGGGCCCAGTGATGGGCCTATGACTGTTGTTTAAAGACTAGCAAAGACAAAGTCAAGAGACTCATCAGTAAATGGCTAGAAGTCAGGTGATACATATTCTTAACCACAATTCATTATGAAAACCAACACTAATGTGTGTACTTACACAGAGGGATCCAGTGCTACATTTTATTGGTTCAAATGTGCCAACAGGCATGTCAAGAAATATTTTTTTCAAAGATTTTTAAGTTGATCTTCACCATGGTTTTGGCCTAGGAAGAAAAAAGTGACCCACCATAGCAGGGATGCCTAAACTGAGGTCAGTGGTTTTTCAAAATATTTTGATAATTGTATTTTAAGATAATTTGTTTCCTTTGTAATCCCATGTATTTTATTTTATTATTTTAAAACATTATTCTGGAAAGAAGATCATAGAATTTGCCAGGTTGCCAAAGGGGTCTACAATACAAAAGTTTAGAAAGTCCTATACCATGACAATAGATATTCTTATAACTGAAACATGTTATGGCTCATGAAGGATAGAGATGTTATTTATGTTTACCCAGCGATTTTCGTAGCAAAATCATTATCAGGTCTCTTCCTTCCCTGTGTTTTAGACACTATCTATAGATAAAGGATATTTTAATCTAGATAGAAAAGTCAGCATACATCTTAATATCAGATATCAAAATTCCCCAGTAATAAAATTCTTCTGTCCCAGCCAAGATAAACTCAGGAAGCTCCCAAAGAATGTCCCCTGACATGTTAGTTGGCACATCTGAAGAAACCATCGATATACATCGATATACCCTGGAACCAGGTGTTTAATGTTATTGGTGATACCTGGGAGATGGGTGTACTTTACTGACTACCTGAAGAAGAAGAAATGTATGACTATTACACATGCATGCAAGCTTATCTATATGCATATATTCATTTCTCATGAGATTTATAGCTGTAGCTACAGTACAAGGTGGAGTGGAAGTCTGGCAGTCATCCCTACAGATAAGAGGTTCTTAACCTATATTGTGAACTATTTTGGTTTTATTTTAATTTGAATGTTTTTCATTTTCTTTGTAATACTATGAATTTTATTTTGTGCATTTAAAAACATTTTGAGCAGGGGTCCACAGACCTCACCAGACTGTGAAAGAGGATCATGACAGAAGAAAAGGGTAAGAACTCCAATTTGTAAATAATAGTTCCCAAAAGGCAACCCATGGAGCAATACTGGTCTCTGAAAGGGATGGTCTCACTTCTTTACATTACTATCTATGAAATAAGAACAACTGTCTTGTTTCTGACATGATTAATTTATATATTCCAATTTATAAAAAACAGGCATTATACTTCACTGCTCTCTCATCAAAAATGGCACCAGTCATTCCACTAATACCAGTCTTTTTTTTTCTTTTTCCTTAGCAAAAAGGAATGGGTATAAGTTGTCACTGTCCCACAGAGTCAGGCTGTTTTCTGAGAATAACTGTTTTAACCAATAAAATTAGAAAATTCAGTCCCCAAAGCAATTAGTAAGCTAAGTGGCACCATAGATAGACTGTTGGACCTGGAATCAAAAATATCTGAGTTCTAATATGGATTCAGACAGTTACCATCTTTATGACCCTGGGCATATCATTTAACCTCTATCTACCTCAGTTTCTTCTTCATCTTTAAATATGGGATAATAATAGCACTCCCCTTCTAGAATTATTATGAAAATCATATGAAATAATGTCAGATGTTTTCGCAAACCTTAAATCTCTATATAAGTGCTATTACCATTATTTTATATGGGCAAGATTTCAAAGGATAGCCAAAAAAAAGTATTTATAGTCAGTCTGATTTAACCAGTTTAACTGTCATGGATCTAACTAAGTGGAACTATGATGGTATCCTACTTCTGTCACTTGCAGTATGACCTTGGACAAATCACTTAACCTCTCTCCATGATTCAATTTTCTCATCTATAAAATAAGGATAAAAATAATTACATTGCCTACCTCACAGGTGAGAAAGGTGTTAGTAAAGCTTCAGATACTACAATAATATGAGTTATTATATCTAAAATATGATATCTTAAATATGAATCATCTTAAACAAAACTTCATCATCCCCACTTCACTTTTGTGTTATAGAGGCATGGCTAATATTAGGAAATATAAAGCCTGTGCCCAATTTCAGCTTACATCTTCTAAGGAGATCACATTAAATTTTTGCTCCCACCCTTCATTCTTCTTAGTCTGTTAAATGTTTTGGCTGTCCTATCTCCACTGTAGCAGCAATCTGAGTTGTAGGGAAAATGAAGTGTTTCATTTTTTAAAAATGATAGAAAGGTTTTAATGTAAAAACAAAGAAAAAGCATCTGAAGGAGAGGGGAAATTTGATCCTCGTCAGGACCTTGAAGAATGGCAGACTATGCCACAGAGAAGAAAGAAGAGAAGAGAAAACACAACGTTTTGAACTAGGTCTCAAGGAGGATGGAGCTGGATGCTTTGAGAAGAAAGCATCTGTTTGTCCTCCAAAAGAAAATGTCAACGTGGACACATAGGTATGGTCAGGTGAGAGATCATCCATTAAAGGTCAGAGGGAAAACAGTAGAGTAGAGGCACTTTGATGGATGACTCACTGCTATCGGGGTATTGAAGCAGCTATTTGTCAACCTGATAACAGTAGGGAGGAATATTGTCTTCTCAGGACACAGATCCATTATATAATGGAGGCTCTCCCAAGACTTGTAAAACTGAGTAACTAGAACCTACTTCTGCTGATTGACATGGACACAAATTATACTGCCAGAAGAAATGTAGAAAGCGTTGCTAAAATTTATGATGTTTGTAGCAAGAAACTAAAGACCTTATTAGGATAAGTGATATTTTCATCACTGTTTCCAATTAAAGGGAAGGATTTCAAAAGATAAAGACAGACATGGGAGCTGAATTGTTCATTGAAAATGTGGCTTATAAAATAGCAATTATGGGGATTTGGCTTTTAAAGCTGTTTAAAAGTGGAATGGCATTTAGTAGTAAAGGTCTGGGGGTAGGGGAAAGGAAATGACCACTTATTGAGGAATGGCTTATTAAAATGGTATATGAATGTAATGGAATATCATTGCACTGTAAGAAATGATGAAATGGGAGGTTTCAGAGAAACCTGGGAAGATCTGTATGAACTGATATAGAGGGAAGTGAGCAAACCTAGTAAAACAATTTATGCAAAAACAATTTATGCAAAAACAAAATATTATAAACAAAAATAACTTTAAAGTCTTAAGAACTCAGATCAATGCAATAATTAACTACAGTTCCAGAGAACTGATGAGATGTAACAGGCTCAAGACAGGGAATAAGAAATATATTTTCTGACTCAGCCAATATGGAATTTGTTTTGCTTGACTGCACATATTTGTTAAAAGGGCTTAGTTTTTCTTTTTTCTTCAATGAAGGACAGAGATATTTAGAAGAGAGGGGAGAGGATATAGAGTAACAAAAAGAAAGAAAGAAAAGAGGGTCATTGAGAAATGCAGAGAAGAAAACCAAAGGAAGCACAGACAAGTAGGACAACTTTGAAAGCTACGTGTTAGACTTTTATTTTTAAACAAAATGCAAAAGCCTAAGGAATCAGCAAAGAAACTCACTAAGACTATTAATATCTTGAGCAAATTTTAAGCTTACAAAATAAAATCCAACAAATCAAAAGCATATCTATATAATAATAATAAAATAATAATGAAATCCAAGAGGCAATAATAAAAATGGAAATAGCATCAAAATAACTGCAAAATACAGAGAATGCTAAAATGGCAGGTTATTAATTAGAACAACAGCTTACATTTATATGCTGGTTTACTGTTTACAAAGTTCTTTTCTTACAACAACCCCGTGAGGCAGGTAACACAAGCATTTTTAGAGTCACTTTGTAGTTGTAGAAAACAATAAAAAGGTTATGTCAGTTATTTGCCATAGTCAGTTAGAAAGAGAATAATGCAATGGTAGAACTTGAATGGAGGTCTTCTATCTACAAATCCATTACTCAGCCCAACACCACAATGCCTCCTAAAGTAGGACTGTATTAGAATCAATGTCAGAGCTTTACCAAATGAGGTGTTGATTGGAAAAAGATTAAATGATGCATCATCTAGCCAACAGATCAAGAAATATGTGAACATTAATATTAACCCATGATTACTGGGGAATGTTAAAATTATGCATTTAATATAGAATATGAAGTTATATCTTGATTAACAATATGAGCATGTCATTTTAACTTTAGTTAAGTAATTGCTAAAAGTATCAAATAGCATAGGGTCAAGTATGGATCCCTGGGGCACTCTACTAAAGATCTCCTGCCAAGCTGATATTGAATTATCAGCTCTCTGAACCTGGTCTTGTGATCAGTTCTGAATATATCTAACTGTATTATCTTATAACTTACCTTTCTACATCTTTTTTACAATAATGCTATGAGTTACTTTATCATGTTTTGCTAATATAAGTTATTGCCTTTTTAAGTCACTATCCTTAACCTATATGAATCAGATTAGTACTGAAAGGGACAGGAAAACTACCTTTGCATAAAGAAAAAGTTATATGAATTGGGGAAAGAATATAAAATATTTCCTATCTCATAGATGAACATTTTTTCTGTCTGAAATTTTAAAAAGAATTTTGGTTGAATAAATAGTCTTAAAATGTATGTATAAAAACAGTTTTCAGATAGGATTTGAGCAATAAGAAAATGAACTGTGCTATAAATATGAAGACTTAAATCACCTTGTGAAAACTGTAGTGTTATGCTTCATTTGTATGTGAACTTTATGACTTAAAGGGCAAGTCACTTAACCCTGTTTGCCTCAGTTATCTGTAAAATATGGATGATAATAGTTACTACCTCCTTCACAGGATTGTTGTGAGGATCAAATGGGATAATAATTGTAAAGCAATTAGCATGGTGCCTAGCATATAGTAACTGCTATATAAATGTTAGCTATTATTATAGTAATAGTATTAGTGGTGGTGGTAGCAAAGGGGCAGAGAAAGAACTTTTATATATTAAAAATTAGAAAAATTGGTATGATTAAAAACAGTTTCAAGGACACAAAATGAGAAAGTGTACTATGTTAAGAACTCAGAGCTACAGAATATTAGGATTGCCTAGTTCATTTGAATATTTATAGCAGCTCTTTTTTGTGGTGCCCAAGAATTGGAAATTAAGAGGATGTCCATCAATTGGGGAATGGGTAAACAAGTTGTGTTGTATGAATGTAATGGAATACTCTTGTTCTATAAGAAATGATAAATAGGCAAATATCAGAAAAACCTGGAAAGACTTGCATGAACTGATGCTGAGTGAACGGAGTAGAACCAGGGAAACATTGTACATAACAACAGCAACATTGTTGCAATTCAATGATCAAAGACAATTCCAAAAGACTCATGATGGAAAATGCTATTCACATCCAGAGAAAGAACTATGGAATCAATGTAGATTGAAGCATACTATTTTTCTTCTTTTTTGGTTTTTTTTTTCTTTCTAATGGTTTTTCCCTTTGGTTCTAATTTTTCTTTACAACATGACTAATGTAGAAATATGTTTAATATGATTGTAGATGTAAAGCCTATATCACACTGTCTTGGGGAGGGGAGAAGAAGAAGAGGAAGAAAAATTTTAAATTCAAAATCTTATAAAAGTGAATGTTGAAAAATAAATATATACACACATATACATATATATCAGCAACAACATAAAAGAGGGTCAAGCTTGTTTTTTAAATGAAAAATTACATAACTATTTGGAGAATGAAGGATGACTAAAAAGTATTTTTTGATTTCATAGGGAAAATTTGATAATTTATCTTTTAGATGAAAGGTGATTCACTGAGTTCCAGGAGGCTCTGATCTGAGACTGAGGGTGAAGACTGAAGAAACATCAAGTCAGAAAGGCAGGTGTGTGTGTCTGTGTGTGTGTGTATGTGTGTGTGTGTGAGAGAGAGAGAGAGAGAGAGAGAGAGAGAGAGAGAGAGAGAGAGAGAGAGAGAGAGAGAGAGAGAGAGAGAGGGAGAGTAAGCTTGACAGAGACAATGAGAGAGAGAGAGAGAGAGAGAGAGAGAGAGAGAGCAGTACATGGAGAAGTCAATCAGCAGAGAGTTTCAGCTTCAGATTCCTGATTGTTGGAGAGAAATTGATGGTATAAGAGCACTATGTGTTCTTCGGTACCCCCTATAGCTTAAAAGAGGTGAAGCCTCTCACTACTGCTCTTTGTAGCCTTTCTCGAGTTTGAAAGGGAAAAGCAGAAAAGGCAAAGACAGTTTTGTGACTAGTGCACAGGAGGGACTAGTGAGATTTAATTGGATACAGAATCTTGGTGAGTGAAGAGCTGGCTATGTTCATTTTCCTTTCTCAGAATCAACTTAGGCTGTTTTGCTGTGAGCTCTATTTGCCACAATTTTATTGGACAACATAGCATCCTGGTGAGTAAATATCTAGCTGGTATTAGTCTATAGTTACCAGAGAGAGTGGGCATAATGAGCTTCACAGTTTTCTAGCTTAAAGGGAACTACTATCCACATAAAAGGGTAACACTTTCTCAATGCCCTCTTAAAGGCATTATTAAAAAGAGCTTATAAATATCATATCAGTTTAAGAATACAAGAGAATTGGGGCGGCTAGGTGGTGCATTGAATAGAGAACCAGCCCTGGAGACAGGAGCGCCTGAGTTCAAATCCAGCCTCAGACACTTAACACTTACTAGCCATGTGACCTTGGGCAAGTCACTTAACCCCAATTGCCCTGCATTCCCCCCTCCAAAAAGCAAAAAAAAAAAAAAGAATACAAGAGGATTTGCCCACCTGGAGAATAGTTATGACCAGCAGACAAGTTGTTGGTAGAGGAGGAATTTTATAGGTGCAGATGTTCCTGAATGGATCAATGAGTTACCCAAACATGTAAGTTCCTCCCCACGGTATTTCCCCATCAGACTTTTATAAGTGTGTGCCTACTCTCCCCTATAAACAGAGTACATTGGTTGGAGAGTGTGAGCTAGTTTTATCTGTAGACTGTGATATACTTTTTTATTCATGCATTTGCTTTAATACGTATCTATGATATTATTATTTCTTTTGCCTTATTACTAAGTAAACTTTTAAATTTAATATCTAAAGGTGCTGACATTTTGACTTACTAGCATGCGTAAATGGAAGAATACCAGTGGGAACTCAAGGGTTAAAATGACAAGTAAAGGAAAAACACATTCGGGTTATCCCTAGAACCCTGAGGAACTAGGTGTCAGCATCTCTTTCTAGGAATCTCAGTACACCTATGTGAAGTCACATTAAAGTAGGGGAGAGAACCCAGAAAGTGAGTATCTATACATCCATGTGAGAGGAAGATGTGTAACAAGGGGTGTAGAGACTCCATACAAACATTACACTAAAACCTCAGAAACCTGTAGCCCTCCCCGGCTCTATCAGTTTAGGTTTGGATTTGGTCTATTGAGGAGGTCCAGACCAGTGATTTCACTGATTTAGGGAACTCTTGGGAAGGAAACATCCTCTACCAATGCAGATCAGCAATTCTTTTGCAATTTCTAATCTTAGAGAGTTACATGGGGGCTTGTTGTTATTCATCCTTCATTCTGAAGAAGGTTAATGACACACAAGGGTGTCTTGACTTTCACATGAATTGGATTTAAGTGAGGCAGAGGCAGTGGTCAGTAGTGAGAGGTTAAATGACTTGCCCAGGGTCACAAGTGTCAAAGGTAGAACTTGAATCCAGTTCATGCTGTCTCTAATCTCTTTCCCTAGGTAATGCCTCCTCTCATCAGTTAGTAAAACCTGATCAAGAAATGAAATAAGGTTAATATGGCATGACCTCTTTTAATACAGCCATGCTGGCTCTTAATAATCATTTCCCTTTATAGACAAAGTGAGATAATATTTGTAAAGCATTTTGCAAACCTTAAATTGTTACATAAATGCTAGTTGTTGTCTGTCATCATTACCACTATTATTATACTCATTAACCATTCCTATAATGATCTATCCTGAAATTTCCTACAAATCAATGTGAAGCTCACTGGTTTAGATTTAAAGTCTCTCTTCCCTTCAGTCCTGTACTATCTCTCCCATTCTCCACTGTCTTTTAGATATTACTGACAATGTCTCAGCAATCACATCTACCAGATCTTTCAATACCAGCTAATATAATTCATCTGGACCAGGTGACTTGAATACATCAAGGGCAAAGAGGTGATCTCTTACTTTCTCCTTAGTTATCCTGGGTATCAACTACTTGTCAGACATTTTTATTCTGAGATTTCCAGTGAAAAGGACACTCTACTAAGAAAAGAAAAGAAATTCAAAATAAAAAACAAGCCATTCTCCCTTTTCTCTGATGTCAGTTATCATTGTTCAAATACTTTAGTAGAGAATGAAAAGTACAAGGCAAGATAATTTTTTGAGTATAAGTAAATCTTTCTGCCCTTAAGAAACTTACAGTCTAGCTGAATAATAGATGATGAAATCATCTTCATCTTTATATTTTATGATGAAAGCATCACAGAAAGACTAAAAAGAGATTTACCAAAGGACTCTACCTCTTTCTGAAGTCAAAACAGAGATGTTGCATTTATTTTAATATTAAAATCCTTTGGTGGAAATTAATATTTACCACTAATGCTACAAGTGGAATTTGGTAATTCCAAGTAATACTTTGTAATATTTTTAATGGTCAGTTTGCCAAAGGAATAAGTAAGTTCTAAAAACTAATTTCAAAGGCATTTCCTTTGATACCTTTTTCTCCAAAAGATAGAAGCTTTAAAAATAGAATTCAGAGGGCGGCCAGGTGGTGCAGTAAGTAAGAGCGCCGGCCCCAGCATCAGGAGACCTGGGATCGGTTCCGGCCTCAGATGCTCGGCACCCACACACACAAAAAAAATAACTGGCTGTGTAACCTTGAGCAAGTTACTTAACCCTGATTGTTTAAAAAAATAGCATTCAGAAAAGAATAGGAATAAAGATAAAAGAACTCTGAGGAAAAGGGGATAGTGAGGCATGTACAAGACAAACTTGCAAAGTAAAAACTGAAAAGAAAAAAGACTTATCTGGGATCCTTCAGTTTGGGGTTTATTTCTTTTGAGACAGGCTGCTTTTGACTGCCAGAAAAAAATGGTCAAAAAACTTTAGCAGGAGTTAATTTCAGGTTTATGTGCTTTATTATGTAAGCATTCAGAATGGTGCATAATACAGCTGTGATATTGATTGGTTAAGTTACATTTATATGACTGGTTCCATAGATAGATATTCTTGGTATTTTGATCCATTAGACTAAATTAGGAAAGCAAGAAATATTTAGAATAGTCAGGAATGGGGCAGGAGACAATTTAAAAATATAATGCACAAGAAGCACTTTTTTCGAATCAACTTTAATAGGCTTTACCTATTACCTATTCTTGGATGGCTCAATGTTTATAAATGAATATATATCACATTCATTCCCCACCCTTCAGTACAAGTACACAGACATATTAGTACCTACACTGCATTTACAGTATTTAATTTGTTTCCCATGTCATTCCATTTAAGACAAATTAAAGCTTTTCTTGACACTTTCCCCCTCGAGTTAATTAGCACTAAGCCCAAGAACTCACTAGTGCCCCACACAAAAAACTAAATATCACCACCCTTATTCGGTGCATATTTGGCACCCAATCTAAGCAGCTCTAGAAGAGCAACACACCTGCCCAACCCAACCTTGAATGACTTCAGCCCACACAATGACTTCAGTCTAAAATCCTGCACCTCAGTGCAAATCAACACAATATTCTAATGGCATAACTAAAGAAAAAAAAAAATCACAGAAAAACATGAAGATACTCATAGGTTCATGAGTATACTTAGGCTCAAAGAGAATATTATTGTTTGGTATTTTATTTACAGTCTCTACAGTTACAAAACCCCAAGCCAATATATCAGGCTTACTTCACTCACTCAGGAGTTGGAGGGGTTGGGAAAGAAAAGAGAAGTGGTTATTATTTTCAATGTTTCTTGATCATTATTCATTAGAACAAGTATTGTTAGCCCTGTTTTACTAGGGAGAAAAATGAAATTTCACAATAATTCATCTACCATGAGTGATATATCTGGTGTGATATATATGAGTGATATATAGCACTCTCCACTCTAGAAGCAGAGTTCTACTGTGGCAAAGAGTTCAAAAGTCAAGTAATTGGCTGGGAATATGAGCAAACAGAGGAAAAGAAATCAGACTATAGAATCTTTCTTTGGTGACAAAGAAATTCAAAACATAGAACCAGAAGAAAACAACAAAGTGAAAATTCCTGCATCAAAAGCATCCAAGAAAAATATGAATTGGTCACAGGTCATGGAGTTCAAAAAAGGATTTTGAAGTGAGAGCAGTAGAGGAATTGGGAAGAGAAATGAGAGTAATGCAAGAAAATTACGAAAAACAAGTCAACAGCTTGCTAAAGGAGAGCCAAAAAAATACTGAAGAAAATAACATCTTAAAAAATAGACTAACCCAAATGGCAGAAGAGGTCCAAAAAGCCAATGCAGAGAAGAATGCCTTAAAAAGAAGAATTGGTCAGAAAGAAAAGAAAATTCAAAATCTCACTGAAGAAAATAATTACTACAAAATTAGAATGGAGCAAATGGAAGCTAATAACTTTATGAGAAATCAAGATATTCTAAAAAAGATCCAAAAGAATGAAAAAATAGAAGACAATGTGAAATATCTCATTGGAAAAACTATTGACCTAGAAAATAGTTACAAGAGAGATCATTTAAAAATTATTGGACTACATGAAAGCCATGATCAAAAAAAGAGCCTAGACATCATCTCTCAAGAAATTATCAGGGAAAACTCTCATGATATTTGAGAACCAGAAGGTAAAATAGACATTGAAAGTATCTACTAATCTCTTCTTGAAAAAAATCTCAAAATCCCAAGATCACAGGTCAAGGAGAAAATATTACAAGAAGTCAGGAAGAAATGATTTGAGTATTGTGGAAACACAATAAGGATAACACAAGACCTAGCAGCTTCTACATTAAGGGATCAAAGGGCTTGGAATATTCTAGAGGTCAAAGATGATAGTATTAAAACCAAGAATCACCTATCCAGCAAAACTGAGTATAATACATTGGGGAAAATATGGAAATTCAATGAAATAGAAGACTTTCAAGCATTCTTGATGAAAAGACCAGAGCTGAACAGAAAATCTCACTTTCAAATACAAGAATCAAGAGAAGGATGAAAAAGTAAAAAGGAAAGAGAAATCATAAGGAACTTATTAAAGTTGAACTGTTTGCATTCCTAAATGGAAAGATGATATTTGTAACTCATGAGACTTTTCTCAGTATTAAGATAGTTGAAGGGAATATGTGTATGTGTGTGTGTGTGTGTGTGTGTGTGTGTGTGTATGGGTGTGTGTGTAGGGGAGACATGGGGAGAAAATTTGGAACTCAAAATCTTTTGGAAATGAATGTTGAAAACTAAAAATAAATAAATTCTAAAAAAAAATCACAAGCAACCTATAAAATCATACAAAATTAGGTATGGGAAGGACTTCCAGAGGTCATTTTTCAGCCTTCTGTAACATTGCACTTAATTTATTTAAGATAGATGAACCATTCATATGGTTATTAAAGATTTCCAAAGTTAGTAGTTTACACTATCAGTAACCAAAATTCTAATTATTATGGTTATTCAAGTTCTTTCTTTGAGCTAATCTAAATTCTACTCACTCTAGTTTTTGTTTATTTCTTCTTGATGGAGAACAGGTGAGCATTACCTGGTGTATAATACTCCTTAATGCCTTGAAAATATCTAGGATATCTCTCAACCTTCTCTTCCTGTAGTAAAAGCACCCCTATTTGCTATTCTTTTAATTTCTTTCAAATGATCCTATGATCCCATGATTCTTTTTTTTTTTTGAGGGCAAATGGGGTTAAGTGACTTGCCCAAGGTCACATGGTAGTTTTTGTGTTAAGTGTCTGAGACCAGATTTGAACTCAGGTCCTCCTGACTCCAAGGCCAGTGCTCTATTCACTGTACCACCTAGGTGCCCCGATCCCATGATTCTTGAATCATGTTTGCTTCTCTCTAGAATTTCTCCAACTTTTTCACATTTCTCAAGATGAGGAACCTCAAACTTGCCATAAGTACTTTTTTTTAAATAAAAATTCTTTCAACCTTACCCCTGAAGTGAAGATTTTATAAATATCAAAGAAATAATGATAATAACAACTTTTTACATATACCATTTGATTTTATCTTCACAACAACTCTGTGAGGCCAGTATACTATAGTGGTAACTATCTCCATTTTATAGATGAGGAAACAGAACATTAAAGCAATTTAATGACTTGCCCAAGGTAATACAACTAATATTTATCAGAGGTCAATAGTTATTGTGTCCTCTCATATTTAAGGCAGTCGTATTATGCAGAATGGTTGTTGATTGTAAAAGAGAAGTGTGTAAGATATCCAAAAATTTAGGACAAGAGAAAGAGGTAGGCTTGTCAATTGGTAAGACTGAGGGATAACAGATAAATAACTAATATGTTACATTGATACTCATGAAATATTAAGAATTCCAATAGAAGGACATTAGCTTGGAGGTTTTATAAGAATATGAGAGAACATAGAAAAAAGTCACACATAGGGGCGGCCAGGTAGCACAGCGAGTAAGAGCACCGGCTCCAGTGTTGAGAAGACCTGGAGATCGAATCCCGGGCTCAGACACTTAGCACCCACCCAGAAACACCTGGCCATGTAACCTTGAGCAAGTTACTTAACCCCAATTGCTTAGGGGCGGCCAGGTGGCTCAGCGAGTAAGAGCACTGGCTCCAGTGTTGGGATGACCTGGATCAAATCTGGGCTCAGATACTCAGCACCACATCCAGAAATAACTGGCCGTGTAACCTTGAGCAAGTTACTTAACCCTGATTGCTTTAAAAAAAAAAAAGTCACACATGATAAGAAGTAGTGAGTGGATGGAAATCTTTACCACTGAATAAAATACATACATCCCTGAGAATATGTGTCCATTGAAGCATGGTGGCAGAGAGCAGTTTGTTGATAGCCCATAAATCAGATGGAGAGACTTAAGTCCCGTGTTGATCCCATAACCACCAATATGGCCAGACATCTCATTCATCATTTATTTCTCCTCTCTCCATCACCAGAAATAAAACAGTCACATATGTCCTGTGTATCCACAAAATAACCTCATTTTTTTTTCTATAATAGTAAGTCACTTGTGGTTTCACACCTTCTTTAGCACTTTTATACTGAGAAGCTAGCCCATCATGCTAATACAAAAGAATAATGCATGAACTTGTCTATTCTATTCTTTTCTAAACTAGCTTAGAAAATGTTTTGCCTGCTTCCTGATCCCTCATTCCTCCTTTCCAGTTAGGATGAAAAAGTGAAGAATGTTGAAGAGCCTCTCTCTGATTCTCTTGCCTATACCTCTCTCTCTCTCTCTCTCTCTCTCTCTCTCTCTCTCTCTCTCTCTCGTTGCAAACTGCAGAAAATGACAGGTAGAAAACCCAAAGGACACTAAGAGTTCACATCTAAAGAGCAAATCTAAGGGCCCAAATAAACAAACCTGAAACAAACATGCAAGCACTAGAAAAGGAGCCAAACCTGGGAAAATATGAGAAAACAAATAAAAACACAACACAATGAAGACTAGAAAACTAGGAATTAACAATCCCAAATAAAAAGTTACTCCATAAGGAGTACAACAAGATTCATAGATCCCCCCAAAAAATTATTTGGCTCAAAAGACTACAAGAATGGCTGGAGGAAATGTAGCAAGAGATACAAATGAAATTAGAATTGGTCTAAGAGGCATAGGATAAAATATTGGAAGGAGAATAAATCATTTAGAACAGAAAGTAGAAAACCTTACCCAAGTAGAAGACTTCTTAAAAACTAGAACAGGGTCAATAGATTCTTATGATTCCATAAGACAAGAAGAAATATTAAAGCCAAAAATTAAAGGAAAAAAAAGAAAATATAAGATATCTCTATTAAATGCACTTGACCTGGAAAACAGTTTAGTGAAAGATGATTTAAGAATCATTAGACACCTAGAAAACACTAACCAAACACACATAAAAATAATGGATATATTTCAGGAAAGCATGCAAACACTTGGACTGGGTGTGGTTTTGTTACTTTTAATAGGTGAAAAAAGGGAGGGGGAAAGAAGAAATGAGGGGGGGAGGGTAAGAACTTATTTCATATAATTGAGGTTTAAGAAATGAAGAATATACAAACATGATGAAGGGAAGCCAGCATTCATGATCCTCTATCTAAATTGCACAAAGGCAGGTTGAACACGTACGTATACACACAAAGAATTTGGTGTCAAAATACATTGAACTCAATATGGAAAAGGGGAAAGGAAGAATGGCTTTAAGGAAGAAGGAAGATAATGGGAAAGAACATCACAGGCAAAATAAATATGAGCTTTGGAGGGCAGATCATACAGGGGAGATTTTAAAAAGAAAAAAAAGAATAAAAACCAGAGATCAAGATCTAGATTTTGTGACAAACAGAAGTTCAGTAAAGTAGGAACTGACCCCTTCCACTATAAAGTATAATCTTGATCAGACTCTTTTCTTTTTTACTTTATTCTTCACAGAAAGGGCAACAGGGGAAGAGAGAAATTAAAAAAAAAAATACATGATTGAGGGAAACACAATTAACAGTCATAACCATGGATGTGAATAGGATGAACTCATCTATAAAATGGAGGAAAATAGAAAAATAAATTAGATAGAAGAATCCAATAATGTTGTTTGGAAGAAATGCACTAGAAACATACAGATTGACACAACTGAAATAAAATGTTGGAGCAGAATTTATTATGCTTCAGTTGAATTTTAAAAAACAGGGGTATAAATCATGATCTCAGACAAGGCAACAGTAGAAACAGACACAGTTAAAAGAAGGAAAAGACATGTTGCTTAAAAAAACCATAGACAAGATAGCATCAAGACATACATATATACATACATACACACACAAACACACACAGAATCCAATAGCATTACATGAAGGAAAAAATTATCTCAATTACAGCGAGAAATAGCAAAATTATAATTGTGAAGGATCTGTAAGTACCTATTTCAGCACTAAACAAATATAACAAAAAAGTTAAAAAAGAAAAAAGTAAAAGACCAGAATAAAATTTTAGAAGCGTTAGATACAATAGTTCTCCTGTAATTACTGAATAGACATAAAAAGGAACATAGATATCTCTTAACTGTCCATGTCACCTTTATCAAAGGCTAAGGCATAAACACTTGTAAAAAAATATTAAACATATCCTTTATTGAGTATGGTATAACAAAAATTATAATTAATAAAGAGCATTGAAGAAAGAATAAATGGAGACTCCACAAATGGAGACTAAATAATTTAACTCTAAAGAATTGATGTATCAAAGAACAAGTTATAGAAACAATAGATAATTTCATCAAGGAAAATTATAATGAGACAACACATAGATTTCAACCAAAGTAGTGTTCAGGAGAAAGCTTTTATCTTTAAACATTTTCATCAATAGATCAATGAATGGAGGAGAGAGAGAGAGAGACAGACACAGAGAGAGACACAGAGAGAGAGACAGAGAGGGAAGGAGAGAAACAAAACACAAAAACAAAAATTCTAAAAATCAAAGAATAAACAAAAATTTTAAAAAGACATTGAATTGATAAACTAGGAACTGTTTTTTATTATAAAAATAAATAAAATAGATAACAATCTTATTTTTTTAAAGAGAAAGGAAAATCAAGTTGCCAAAATTGAAAAGAAAAAATCACAACAAAGAGGAAATAAATAAATAATGTGAAACTAGTTTGCCTTATAATATGGCCCCCCAAAAAAATTCAGATAAAATTAATTTATATTTACAGTGTTATAAAATATGTATATTAACATAATAAGAAATAGGCATTTTAAATAATTAAATATCAGAAAAAGTCACTGAGCAAGCCAAAAAGGAACTTCTAATTTAAGAAAAATCTAGGTCAGAAGGATTTACAAGTATATTCCATCAAATATTCAAAGAAAAATTGATGCTAATATTACATAAATTGTTTACAAACATGGGAGAGGAGGATGCTTTCAAAATCCTTCAATATAGCCTCAATATCTAAAAGAAAAAAAAATGGAAGGAATGAAAAAGCATGTATTAAGTACTCATTATGTGTCTATCACTATACTAAGCACCAAAGAGAAAAAGTGAGACAGTCCCTGCTCTGGAAGAATGCATACATAATTGGGGGAGACAGCACATAACAGAAAGTGTAGCAGTAGGTCACATGGAAAGGCCCAGGAAGTGTTAATAGTATGACTGCTGAGTTGATTGGATGATCCATGGGTATTTATATCATGTAGATAACTCAAATGACAGTGCCAAGAGATTGCAAGGCATCAATCATGACAGGGCAAAAACCTTGAAAGACCTTAAGAGGCAGTGACAGGATAACTGGAGGGCCTTGATAGTCCTCCACCTCACAGGAGGGAGTAGAGTTATTGATTCTCATCTCATCTACATCATATACTAAGTTGAGTAGACAGAGAAGAGATACAGAAAAGAATGCAATGGGAAAGGGCACTTCTGTGGTGGTAAATCTTTCCACACCCACCCATAATAGGCGAATTCAGGGACAGGTTGAGACCAACACAAAAATTCTGAATAAAATATTAACAATAAAAATTATTGTACTTTAAGAAATAATGAAAGAAATACTTTCAAGGAAATCTGGGAAGATAGAGAGTGGAGTGAACCAAACCAAGAGAACAATTTATACACTAGCAACTTTGAAAGACTTGAAAATTCTGATCAATATAATGACCAACAATGATACGACAGATCTCTTGATGAATCTATTTACCTCCTGATAGAGGTAAATAGAGTCTAGGGCATTTTTTTTTGACATGGTCAGTGAAGGAATTTGTTTTGCTTGACTAGGCATATTTGTTACAAGGATTTTGTTTTTCTTTTTTTCCCACCAATGTTGGGGACAGAAAGAGGAAGTGGTAAAAGATTTTGTTAATTAAAAAAATCATTTTGATCTGAAAAACTATTAGCAAAGAGTTTACAACAACCTATCAAACAGATCTTTCACTCTAACCAAGTTGTACCAGAAATTCAGGGTTGGTACAATATCAGGAAAACTATAAATATAATAGAACATATCAAGAACAAAAACAATTAAAATGGCATTATTATGTCAATAGATGAAGAAAAAGCTTTTGGCAAAATACAATACCCCTTTGTGTTTAAAAACAATTTTAAAGTATAGTAATATATGGATGGATTTTCTTAATATAGTGAATGGTATATATCTAAAACAAGGAGCTAGCATTCTCCGTAATAGAGAAATGCTTAGAGGCCTTCCCAATAAGATTAGCAACAAAACAAAGCTTTCTATTGTTACCGCTATTGTTTGATATAATTCTAGAAATTGCAGCTGTAAAAACAAGACAAGAAAAAGAAATCAAGGGAATAAGCAGAGACAAAAAGAAAACCAGATTACTGATTTCTACATATGGTAAAGTGGTTTACTTAGGAGAACTCTAAATATTAAAAATTAATTGAAACAACAATTTTAGTGAAGAAAATGTATATAAAATAATCTCACAAAAATAATCAGTCTCTCTGAATATTACCAACAAAACCAAGAAGGAAGAAATAGAAAAAAAAATCTGTTCAAATACAATGTACAAAATATCATCTGGGACTCCTACCAAAACACACAGGAATTATATGAATATAAATCCAAAACACTCTCTAAAGAATTTCAGACAAATAATTGGTGAAATTCATTAATCAAGATTGTATCATAATAATAAAAAAATTATCATATCCTCTAAATTAATTAGATTCATTGCCATTACTATCAATCTACCAATAAGTTTCTTAGAAAACCAGGAAAAAATAACAAAATTTATCAAGAGGAGCAAAAAGGTCAAGAATCTCAAGGGAAACAACGAAAAAAGGTAGGAAGGAAAAGGGTCTAGTAGTATCAAATCTCAAACTATACTACAAAGCAGAAAGCCTCAAAACAATTTGGCATTGGTTAAAAAAAAATAGAAATGTTGATCAATGGAACAGATTAAGTACCCAAGAATCTGAAGCAATCAAGCACACTTAATGTTTGATAAACCCAAGGGTTCCAGCTACTGAGGCAAGAGTTTCAACAAAATTCCTGGGAAAACTAGCAAAAACTAGGTTTTGACTAAAATTCAAGCATGTACCATAGTAAGTTCCAAATGAATACATGACCTAGATCACATCATAATCAAATTATAGGAGTAGAGGAAGAGATGCCTTTCACAGCTATGAATAGGTGTAGACAAAGAATATGAAGGCTCCCAGGAAAGAAAATGGCTAATGTTGCTTACTTAAACCTGAAAAGTGTTTGCACAAATGAAAGCAATGTACTATAGTTAGAATTAGAAGGGAAATAGTTAATTGCAGAAAGTTTTTCTCCTGAAGTTTTTTTGATGAACATCTAATGTCCAAGCTATATAAAGAATTGATTCAAATATTACATATTTGAATATATATTTGAACAAAAAAATCCCCAATAAATAAAGGGTCAAAGGCTCTAAGTATGCACTCCCCGAAAAAAGAAAGGAAAGCTATCAACAACTGTATGAAAAAAATGTCAAAAATCACTAATAATAATAAATTAACTCTGAGGGCCCACCTCATTGCCACTAGTTTAGCAAAAATAACAGAAGAGGAAAATAACAGTTGTTGGAGAGCCTTGGAAAAAACAAGCACACTAATATATTGCTGGCAGAGCTATGAATCGATTCAATCATTTGGAAAACAATTTGGTATGATAACCCCAAAGTTATTAAATAATGCATATATACCCTTTAATCCAGTGAAAGAGGGAAATGGCCCATGTGCATGAAAATATTTTGGTTACAGCAAAAAAAAAAAAAAAAAAAAAAACACTGGAAACAAAATAGGCACCCATCAACTACAGAGTGGCTGAAAAATAGTGGTAAATGAATATGTTGCATATCATTTTTGTAAGAAATGGCAAAAGTTATTTGTTATTCAGTCATTTTCCAGTCATGCCCAATTCTTCATGACCCCATTTGGGGTTTTCTTAGCAAAGATAATGGAGTGGTTTGCCATTTTCTTCTCCAGCTCATTTTGCAGATAAGATAAACAGGGTTAAGTGACTTGCCCATGGTCACACAGCTAGTAAGTTTCTGAGCCCAGATTTGAAATCAGGAAGATCAGTCTTCCTGATTCCAGGCCTGGTGCTTGATCCACTGCACCACCTAGCTGCCCCTGATGAAGACACAAGGGATTATGAAAGAATCACTGAAAAAAGTAGGAATGGATGAACTGCAAACTCTTATTAAGGAAAGAGATGCATGCATTGGGAAAGATCAAAGATCCACTGAAGTATTTAACTGTGTGTATGTGTGTGTGTGTGTGTGAAAACAATTTTTAACATTATTTTTTTTTTTTTTGCTTTTTGGAGGGCAGGACAATTGGGGTTAACTTAACCCCAATTAAGTGGTAAGTATCCAAGGCCAGATTTGGACTCAGGTCCTCCTGACTCCAGGGCCAGTGCTCTATTCACTGTGCTACCTAGCCTCTCCCTTAAAATTTTTTTAAAGTTTTGAGTTCCAAATTCTATACCTTCCTCCCTCTCTGCCTTCCTTCCCCACTCCCTGAGATGGTAATCAACCAGATATAAGTTATACTTGTGCAATCATGTAAAAAAATGTCCATATTAGTCATTTTGTAAAAGAAGACTCAAAAGAAAAAGAATGAAAGAAAGAAAGTAAGTGAAAAAATAGCACGCTTCAGTCTGTTCTCAAACAAGATTATTTTTTCCTCTGGAGGTAAATAGTATGCTTCATCATTAGACCTTTGGAATTGCCTTTGGTTATTGTATTCCTGAGAATAGTTAGGTTATTCATAATTCTTCAACACACAATATACTGTTACTATGTACAACATTCTCCTGGTTCTGCTCACTTCACTTTGTATCAGTTCATGTAAGTCTTTCCAGATTTTTCTGAAGTCTTCCTGCTTGTCATTTCTTACAACACAATAATATTCCATCATAATCATACATCACAGCTTGTTAGGTTTATATCCCAAATACATAAAAAAGGTTGGGGGGGAACCTTAAATAGGACCTTAAAACATTTATAGCAGCTCTTTTTGTGGTGGCAAAGAATTGGAAATCAAAGGGATGTCCATCAATTGGGGAATGGCTAAACAAGTTGTGGCATATGAATATAATAGAATACTACTGGGCTATAAGAAATGAGGAGCCCCCAATTGACCAATGGTCAAAGGATATGAATAGGCAGTTTTCAGAGGATGAAATTAAAGATATCTATAAGCATATGAAAAAATGCTCTAAATCACTATTGATTAGAAAAATACAAATAAAAACAACTCTGAGGTACCACATCTTACCCGTCAGATTGGCTAAGATGACAAAATAGGAAAATGATAAATGCTGGAGAGGACGTGAAAAAATTGGAACACTAATGCATTGTTGCTAGAGCTGTGAACTGATCCTACCATTCTGGAGAGCAATCTGGAACTACACCCAAAGGGCTATAAATAAGTGCATACCCTTTGACCCAGCAATACCACTTCTAGGGCTGTATCCCAAAGAGATCATAGAAGTGGGAAGTGGACCCGTATGTACAAAAATATTTATAGCAGCTCTTTTTGTGGTGGCAAAGAACTGGAAATCAAGGGGATGCCCATCAATTGGGGAATGGCTGAATAAGTTGTGGTATATGAATGTAATGGAATACCACTGTGCTATAAGAAAGGAGGAGCAGATAGACTTCATAATAATCTGGAGAGACTTATATAAACTGATGTTGAGTGAAAAGAGCAGAACCAGGAGAAATTTGTGCATGATTACAAACACAACGCATGTGACAACTAACTTTGATAGACTAAACTCCCCTTAGCAATGTAAGGTTATAAGACAACTCCAAAAGACTCACCATGGAAAGAGATCTCCACATCCAGAGAAAGAGCTACAGAGTCTGAATGCAGATTGAAGCAAACTACTTGCTCTCTTTTTTTCTTGTTTTGTTTCTTCTTACCCATTGTTCATTCCATTGGTTATAATCCTTTAAACCTGACTAATGTTTAATGTGAAGGTATCTGTAGATCCTATGTTTGATTGCATGCCACCATGGGGGGGCGGGTTGGGGGTGAAGTGGGGGTAGGGGAGGTAGGGGGAGAAAATTTGTAATTCAAGGGACTGTGGAACTGAATGTTGTAACTAAATATAAACTAATTAATTTAAAATTAAAAAAAAGAAATGAGGAGCAGACAGACTTCACAATAGCCTGGAGAAACTTATATAAACTGATGCTGAGGGAGGGGAGCAGAACCAGGAGAACTTTGTACACAATTACAAACACAGCATATGTGTGATGACTAACTTTGATAGACTGGACTCCTCTCAGCAATGCAAGGTTATAAGACAACTCCAAGGGACTCATGATGGAGAGGGCCATCCACATCCAGAGAAAAGAACTACAGAGACTGAATACAGATTGAAGCAAATTACTTGCTCTCTTTCTCTTTTTTGTTTTGTTTTGTTTCTTCTTTCTCATGGTTCATTCCACTGGTTATAATTCTTCTTTGCAACTTAACTAATGTTTAATGTGAAGATAGATATATGCAGAACCTATGTCATATTGCATGCCACCTTGCGGGGGGAGGGGGAAGAGGGAGAAGAGGGAAGGAGAGAAAATGTGGAACTCTAAAACTTCTAGAACTGAATGTTATAAACTAAAAATAAACAAATTTATTAAAAAGAACACTGGCTCTTGCAGTCAGAGGACCTGGGTTAAAATCATGCTTGTTACACTTAATACCCATGTGATATTGGGCAATTCACTTAACTGAACCTCAGTTTCCTAATCTGTAAAATGAGGGGATTGAATTAGATGGTCCCTGGGGTCCTTTCTTGTTCTAGAGCCAAGATGATATGAAATTGTTGTTGTTCATTTCAGTCTTGTCTGACTCTTCATGACCCCATTTGGGCTTTTCTTGGCAAAGATACTGGAGTGGTTTGCCATTTTCTTTTCCAGTTCATTTTACAGATGAGGAAATTGAGGCAAACAGGGTTAAGTGATTTGCCCAAGGTCACAACTAGTAAGTGTCTGAGTATAGATTTGAATTCAGTAAGATTAATCTTCCTGATTCCAGTCCCAGTGCTCTATCCACTGTGCCAATGATCCTGTGAAATACATATATTTCAATTCTGGCCCACAAAGCCAGGCCTGAAGTTTAAAAAAGCAAGCCAAACTAAAGAGGTGAGAAAGAAAAAGGCAGTGGCCGGGAGGGTAAGAGGCAGTTAGGAATCAAAAGCACAGTGGCACCCACCAGAGCAAGTAACGGCTCTAACCACTGAAGAAACTCAGCTATAGATGTCCTTGCTGCTACCAGAAAGAGAGAGAGAAAGGCAAACAGGGTAAACTAGGAAATCATACAGCTGAAAAAGAAAGGCTTAAGAAGAAAGGAAGCTTGAATTGTAGTCTCTTAGTGGTCAGGATCAAACTAGGAGGTATATCATCCCACAGTCACTTCAAACAAAGCTGGGTTTAAGAAATGTCTTGAACTGGTCAACATACAGATCAAATCTACTATGTTACCATTCAGGATTTTACTGCAGAAAAACCACAATTAGAAGTTATATTGTGTTATTATAGATTTCGGTTACACCACACTGAAAAAAAAATTACCCACTGTAAGCTATGCTTGCTTGCTTTTTCTCAGGTAAATGTTGTGATTCCTGAATAGTAGATTATAATGGAATATTAATTCTAAAATCTGCTTAGGGAAGAAAAATTAAAATACTTGAAAGGTTTTCCAATTTTTTTAGCTACTGCAAAGTTTATAAAACTTGATTGTTATAAGAAAAGTTGAGTGATCTCACACTTAGCTATATTTCTCCTATTAGATATAATTTTGAAATTCCAGATAGATTTGCACAAGTAAAATGAAAGAACCATGAGAAGGTTGGACCAGTCATTTCAACCATTTTAGTAATCAATTCAGACCACCACAAGATAAATCAAGCAATCTCCATTAATCACTGAGACAAGTCCCAGGATTAGATATGCTGTGTGGCAATCCAATTTGGTGGCCACACATTGACATAGTATCATCCAAAGAACTAAAATTTCACAAAACAAATGGAACAGTATGAGAGGTGGGGGAGAGGAAATAATGAACAAGAATATAAGAACAACCACAGTGAGTCAGCCAATAGTGCATCCATTGTCTTAACCTCCAAAAATGGCACTGTGAGATGTTGTTTGGAACATGTAATTCCTATTTTCTCTGTATGAAACTGTCTTAAAGGGTTAAGGATGACAAAAGGAATAGCTTCATAAAAAGGAAGTTTCATAGGAAGGCTCATTCAAATTGATGCCAAATGAAGTGAGCAGAACCAGAAGAATAACTTACACAATAACAACAGAGTAAAAACAAACAACTCTGAAAGACTTAAGAACTCCACTCAACATAATGACTAACCATGATTCCGGGGAATTGTTGATGACCTCTACTACTAACTACCTCCTGACAGAGAGGTGGTAGATTCAGGCTATAGAATGAGATACATGTTTTGGAGATGGCCCATGTGGGAATATGGTTTTACTGAACTGTGCATATTTGTTACAAAGGCTTTATTTTTATTTTTTCTTTTCAATGAGTGATAGGGTAATAGTGAGGGAAAATAAAAGTTTGCCAATAAAAAATAAAATTTAAATAAACAAAAGTTTAAGAAAATACTCCTACATTTCTGTTCTTCAAAACTCTTGTTCTTTCTGGATATCAGAGCTAAGCATGCTGGGTGTGGCAGGAGATGCCTATAATCCTTGCTATTGGAAAGACTGAGGCTGCTGGACTACTTGAGCTCAGGAGTTCTAAGCTGCAATGGGCTAAGCCAACCAAATGTCCATGCTAAGTCTGATACAATATGGTGAGCCCCCAGGAGCCCCCAAATATGTAAAGAGGGTTCAATTAGGCCAGGTGAAAAACAAAGTAGGTCAAAGTTCCTATTCCAATTAATAACAGGATCAGGGACATGATAGCTCAATGTAGTTCCAATCTGGGAGTGGGGTGGGGGGAGGAGGGAGTAAGAAGGAGAAAAGGAGAGAAAAGAATAACTGTTAAAGGATAAAAGCCCAATCCTGGAAAAACTGGGCAATTGAGCAGAAATCCAAATCAGAGAGGAAGGAACCAATAAACAAGGTAGTGATGTAGTTATTAGAACTAGGATATAAGGCAAGTTTCTGTTGTTTTGTATTTTTTAACATCTCTTGTTTTTATATAACCTTTATATTTGAATATTCTTCCTTACTTCCCAACTCAGTAAGTTATCTCTTGAAAGTAAAAAAAAATTTTTTAAGAGAAAAAAAGTTCAGCATAACCAACCAACATGTTGATAGTGTATATGATATCATAACTCCACAATCCCCCACCTCTGCAAATAAAAGAGGGAACTATGTTTTCTCAATGTTTTCCCTAATTTGAAGCTTTTTGGTTAATTATGTAGCATTCAGTTTGGGGTTTTGTGGTTGTTGTTCTTTCCATTTATTTTGGTATAACTATCATATATACATATTGTTTTTCTAATTCTTTTTGACTTTGCCTCAGTTCACATTTCTTCCTATGATCCTCTATCATAGGTTCCCAGAGTGGGTGATACCCACCCTTGTGGGGTGTTGGAATGATCCATGGAGATGGTAGTAGTCTCAGGTGCAACTGGAGGGACGTTGAATAAAAATAAGGGGGAGATGGGAGCATAAGGAAAGAAGAGAAGAAAATTTTGAAAAACCATTCACACATGTTTCATCTGTTGTATAACAGAGTTAAAGTCATAGTGATTACATTATTTTCCAAATAAACACAAAACAAATGCAAATTATAATCGATCGTTGGTCAAGTCCACCAACAGGTCTTCACAAGCAAGTGTTGGCAGGTAGTGGCTTGTGCATTGTCAGAAAGTCCAGCATGCACTGGCAGGAATATGTGAATATAATGACCTGTTTATAATACAATACTATACAGTTACATGACACAATATTGAGTCCTCAAAATTTCAATGCAGGAAAAAACCACAAATTTATAATAAATTATTAAATTTAAGATGCATCATTTTTTAAGAATTTTATTTATATATTTTGAAATGATACAAATTTCAAAAAGAAAATGTTAAAGGGTTAAAGAAAGTAGATTTCTAGGGAGTACTGAATAATTTGTTTGAAAAGGGGGTGGTAGGCCAAATAAGTTTAGGAACATCTACTCTAAATTCTTTATAGTCATCATTTCTTCCAGCACAGTAATATTTTATTATACCTTTGTCCTACAGTTTGTTTAGTCATTCCTCAATTGGTAGGCATCTACTTTGTTTTCAGTTATGTGTCACCACAAAAAAGTCTCTCTATGAATATTTTAGCTTACATGGGACATGTGAAAAAGGCTTTGTTCTAAGGAACAAGGCAAGAGCCCAACTGCAACAAGAAATCAGCAATGAGGTTGACTTGATACTGAGATCTCCAAACCTATTGACATGTTTCCCTTCTTTTAGGCCTAAATTGTTCCCTTAGAACCTCATCTGTAGGAACAAAAGGGCTGTGGGGAATAGGAAGTCAAGGCAGTCATTATGTCTTTACTCTCAGAAGAGTGAAAGTCATGTACTTTCCTGGATATATGGGGAGACAAGTTTCTCCAGATAATGAAGTAACTAGGTAGCAGAGGGGTTAGAGAACAGGACTGGAAGTTACTTCAGATGGTTGATACCTGTGCAGTCATAGGTAAGCCACTTAACTGCTTTGTGCCTCAGTTTAATCATCTATAAAATGCAAGGTTGGAATTGATGGCCTCTAAGGTTTTTCCCAGCTTCAAATGCAATGCATGTTCCTATGATTAGGAACCCCACCAGGTGAGACCATGCATAACCTTCCTGAAGGGAAAACTACCAGCATCCTGTACATTTACAATATAAACCACTGAACTAGAAAAATGCTCTCTTTTAGCAGTCATCATGAAAGTCTATATTTCTAGAATACTTAAAAAGTTTACAGACTTTCTTCACAGCTATTCTATGAGGTAGATTTTTTTTCAGTCATTTTCAGATGTATCTGACTCTTTGTGACCCCATTTGAGGTTTTCTTGGCAGAGATACTGAAGTAGTTTGCCATTTCCTTCTCCAGCTCATTTTATAGATGAGGAAACTGAGGCAAACAGGTTAAGTGATTTGCCCAGAGTCACACAGCTAGTAAGTGTCTGAGGCTGGATATTAAACCTTGTTTACAATCATTTCTATAACAAAGACGAGTATTACTATACTATTCCCTTAAGAGAACATACTTGAGTGGGATAAGCACTAGTTTTAAAGTCAAAAGATGTGTTCAAATTCCACTTCTGATGCTTAAGGCCTGCATGACCCTGGGTAAGTCACTTAATCTCACTGTCCCTCAGTTTCCTGAAGAGACTGGCTGAGGGGTCTTCTGAGGTGGCTTCCACATCTAAATTTATGATACTTGAATAGGTAAAGAAGCAAAAACTTAAAAATGTAAGTAACTTTTTCTATAGCCAACCATTAGCATAATCACAATTAGAACACAGAATAATTTTCAATAGGGTATCAGTAAACAAAATGAAAGGAAAAAGGGGCAGAGTGATTTATTGAACAGGGGCCTTGAGTTCTTCAGTTTCAAAGCTTAGAAAATTTTAACACTGATTAAACCTGTTGCATCCAAGCAGCATGTGCGTAAGCAAACTAAAGATGCCATATTTGCAGAAATCACTGCCATTTTCCCTAAGAATTAGAAATTCAAACTTCAAGCTGTGACTGCCCTCATGCCTACAAAACTAGTTGAAAAGTGAACATTTAAATCAAGATAGGCAGTAATTTTTCCAAATATTTTTTATTCTAGTGAAAATATTTTAACTGAATGAATCATGTGTTTATTTTGATATTATACAGACCTAACCTATTGTCTCCCAATGTCCCCGAAATTTTCATAGTTCATTTTATTATAAGGAAATATGACAGTTTGAAAGTAGCTCCAATGCCAATCAGCTACAATTCCACATTATTACTATCATTATATTAATAATTAATAAAAATAATTGTGATAATGGTGATGATAACCATCATAATAACGAATTATAGAGTACTTCATATTTGCAAGGTTCTTTACAATCAGTTTTATTAGGGCAGGTCTGGGCAAACTTATACATCCACTTTTGCCAGAACACTGAGGTAAAAAAGAGATCTTAATTTACCAAGATTTTTCCAGAATCCCACAACCTAGAATGTTAGCAAAATACCACATGGCAACAACCCAGAAAGCTCCCTGCTCTTTTCCTTAGGGGGGCAGCAGACACACCATCTGCATGGGTGGCGTCACCCTAAGCAACCAACTGCTTGAACCTGCCTAGAAATGCTAAACTGTCTCAACTGAACAGGAAAAAGAATTGGTACTCAGATTTAAAGGTTGTTATGGGAAGAACAACAGCAGCCAGCAGATCCCCAACCTTAAAAAAAAAAAAAATCATCCCTATAGCCAAAGGAGCATTTGAGTTTGTTCATGGGTCAAAGAAAATCTAGTTGACAATTTAATTTCAGCAACAGTAGGTGTCCTAATTCTATGAAATTAACCACAGTTTGGGCTGTTGCTTTTTCTATCTTATAAAAATGCAGGTGTTCCATACCAGGAAGTTAGAAGAGTTTTAAGGTAAATTTAAAAAATACTGCCTATGAGAAAGATTCACTACCAAATCCTGGAGCAGAAAAAAACTTACCTGCTCACCCAAGTCACTGTATAGATTCTTAAGTAATGGAATTATAGACTTAGAACTAGAAGAGACCACAGTGGTCATCTATTCCAACTTCTTTATTTTACAGATTAAGAAACTGAGTCCCACATACACTATGTGCTTGGGCAAGGTCACACAGGTGGTAAGGGACAAAGATTGAATTCAAACACAGGTCCTCTAACTCCAAAGACATTGTTCTTTCCACCAAGGTGGACTCTATACATCATTCAACACATTTGTATAACCTTCCTATGCACCATCAACATCAAAGATTCATCAAACACACTTGAGGCATTCTCAATCATCTTAGGAACCAGTACACATCTACAATGTAAAAGAAAGAACACTAGACTTAGGAATGAGAGGACTTGGGTTTGCATCTGAGCCTTATTCTTTACTCCCTAATAGGGCATTTAGTCCTGTTTCTGACATGAACTAGTTGTAACCCAAAATACTTCACCCTTGTCAGCTTCAGTATTCCTGATCCTACTGATGAGATGTGTCTAGGAGACCAGTAAAATCTCCTTCAACTATCCTATTCTATGAACACGTCCAATAGATAGAGGAGAGATAGTTTAAAAATGTTTGTGTATGTAGCTCTTCAACTGTATCAATAGTATTTTGTAACAATAGATAACAGATAGAATGAAGTTTTCAGTTATTTGCCTGTTCTAGGGCCCTTAATTCACATTCAATAATCCCACTGAGAATTCAATATCAGTATGATGCAGGTCATTATTAAGCTTCAGATTACACAGAAATAGGAGAAGATAGTATCATTCAAATGCACCTATCAGGGGATAAAAAGTCCATGTCAAAATCAATGTGGAAATTCTATCTAAACAGATGTTTGGACACAATACAATCCTAGAGAAATTAACCAGAAAGTATTTATTGAGTGCCTACTATGTACTCAGCACCATACTAGTCACAGGGAGAGTGGGAGAAATTTACAAGGTGATAAAGAAAAATATTCAAAAAAAATTATCAGACATGGTCTCTATTCTCAAGTAATATTCAATAAAATAAAATAGATTGCTATTTTATAAAAAAAACTTAACTGATGCCTTTTACTTGGCATAATATCCAAGAATTATAAATTTAGAGCTGGAAGGACCTCAGAGGTCATTGACTGTAGCCCTCCCTTTTTATAGATGAAGACACTGAGGCTGACAAAAGTGAAGTGGTTTGCCCAAAGGTCATACAAAGGAAGGGTGTGAGACAAGATTTTAAATTGTCTCCCCATTCCATGTTCAGCACTCTAAACTGCCATGCCACACTGACATTTGTCATATTTAGATTCAATCCCAATCCCAGAACCCAAAATTTAACCCTCCCTTGGAACAAAGAAAATTTATTAATTATCAAGCACATAATAGCTGAGTGATCACATGTTAGCCTCTTAGATCACTCTTAGACTCTCTGAGTCTTGATCTCATCATCTAAAAATTTTAGTTAATAATATTTACACTAACTATCTCGTGGGACTCTTGTAAGGGAACAAAAGTGCTACATAAATGCTGGTTATTATCATAGGACAGAACAGACCATTTATGAATAAGGGAAAGAATGGAAAGTTTACCTTGAAGAAGTAAGTTTATGTGGTGCTTAAAGAGGAATATAAGGATAGGATGTTCTGGAGAGTCAGATACACATAAAGGTAGATGTGTGATAGGCTACATTTAAAACCTGCACAAATTAGTTTAGATTATCTTGGATCAGAGTCAGGAAGACCTGAATACAAACCCCACCTCAGATATTTACTAGTTGTGTGACCCTGGGAAAGTCACTTAACCTCTCTTTGCTTCAGTTTCCTTAACAATAAAATGGGGATAATAATAGCACATACTATCCCGGGTTGTTATGAGGAACAAATAAAATAATATTTTGTAGAGGGCTTGGCTAACCTCAAAGCACTATATGAATTTGAGTTATCATTATTATTATGATTATTTTATTAATATTATCTTGCCCAAACCCAGAATCACAGAATCTTGGTAATCATCCAATCCAATGTATACCTGAATGATTTTCCCTTCCACAAAATATCTGACAAGTAGTCATACATTATCCTTTTTAAGAGTAATGAGAAGAAAACCACTATTAAAAGTAGCTTTGAAAAAGCCACGAAAATGTTCAGGACTAAAAGAGCATGGCAGGACCCACTCTTCACTATAACGGAGTACTCTCACTGAAACCAGAAGCAGAAAGAAACTCCATAATCACATGCCTGGAGGAGCCAGGCCTGGCCAGCTGAGACAATGTATCCAGCAGAGCAGTATCTGACAAGCTATACTCTGAATAGAGATAATGAGTTCAGACAGTCAAATCATTCAGCAAAGGCTAGGGGGTTCAAGAACAACTGGAACAGCAAAATGCCATCACCAGAAGACAGTGACAGCCTTCTAGTACTGGAAAAATGAGTTGTCTCTCCACATGTGGGCCCTGCTACATGTATTCCCTTCATGTGTGCCCTATGTGTACCTTTCCCATTGATGGTAGGCTCATTTGTGGGAGAACAGAACCCAAGTTTAGGGGAAAGTATTTTATTAATGCTTTATTTACTATACATTTTCATTAAATGTCTTTGCTTTATCTAATTGTGTCTTCTAATAAAGATAACACATTGGTAGGTTTTGAGTGAATGGTTCTGAGTGAATTCAGGTCCATAGAGTACCTTAAAACTAGGTACAATTTTAGCTTTAAATGTGCAAGCTGGAAGTTATCTCTGGGTCCTATATAATCAATTATTCTTGCTATCTATCCAGGTGCTAAATTTGTCTTTTGAATCCTTACTATTGAAGGATTGTAAGTACTATCAGCACATTAAACTTCTATGCCCTTGTACAGACTCCCAATTGCCTCACCCTTGTTGCAGTTCTGCCTCTTGGCTTTGCCTTCTGGGGTCAAGTAGAACAAATATAATCCATCTTCTACATGGAAGAAGCCAAAATAAATCAGCCAGGACACGAGTGAAATTAGAAACTAAAGAAAATCTCCCTTGAAACTGTGTCTCTTTCTCAGATCTTTTTCACTATATTTATGTAACTGGAGACAGTCTCGTACTGACTACATTCAGGTTGGTACTTATGTTCTCTCCTCAATACTACTGGGCTACTATAGCTATAAATGGTGGAACAGATTGGTTAAATCTGTTTTAAAGACAGAAGAGGAACCGATTGGTTAAACATGGATGAGGCCAACACAGAAAATGTTTTGTAATCTAGGGGCCTTTTCCCACCCCCCATCTGTAAGACTTGGATTAGCAGATAAATACCTGGGAACCGAAGGAGGGGAGCAGAGGAGGAAAGAGATAAGAAAGGGGGAGTCAATTCCGTGGGACCTGGAACCTAAACACAGAGGCTTCTCATTAAAAGTTTTTAAACTAATGATTGCTATTAAAATCTACACAAGAGAATTATGAGAAGCACTTTGTGATTTCTGAAGGAGAGTCAGTATATCATGGCCTCCTGGTGCCTGGCATACAGTAGATAAAACCACAGCTCGTAGTAATACCGCTGGGATTAGAAAACAGATCCCTTCAAAAATAGCCCAAGGGTCTATCCACAGGGCAACACCGTCCCTCTAGAGATAATACAGTGTGCAACTTATGCATATCTATGTAAATGACTGCACAAATGAAAATGAGTAGGGGGAACTTGTCATTGCAATTGCTCCTAGGCTATCAATTACATCAGACTCATGTACCTCACCAGGAAAATTCTGAGACTATAAAGAGTGCTGAACAGGTAGTTGGGAGATTGGGATTCTAATCCTGTTTCTGCCAGAAACTTGCTGAGTGACCTTGGGCAAGTTAGTTTGGGGACTTGGGGTTTTTTTGTATCTATATACTGAATGGATTGGATTAGATAATGAGTCTCTCAGGTTCCCTCCAGACGGAATTCCCTGATTCTGTGATATGAATTGAAGATATCTCTCTTTAATCTCCTGGTGCCTTAGTCACCTTTCTTGAAAAATGAGATTCGAAATATATATCTATCTCAAAAAAAAAAAGAAAAGCATGATTTATGTTTGAAGGTGATAGTACATATAGCATCATTGCTAAGGCAAGAACTAATATGTCTTTACATATAAAATTTACTGCTACAGAATGATAAGCATTAGAGTAAAATGGGAGCAAGGTATGAGTGCTATTGATTGCATTTAATTGACTGCATTCCTAATGTGTCACCTACTCCTCCTCCTGTTTAGTGGCAAGTTAATTCAATAAGTATTTATTATGTACCTACTATGTGTGAAATATTTATTATGTGTCAAATACTGTGCTTGGGTCTATGATTACCAAGACAAAAATGGTACCTCCTCCCAAGGAGCCTATATTGCTAAATATGAACACAGAAAAATAAATTTTAAATGTATACAATTTCTGGGGAGAGGAGGATTTAATTTTAAATTAATTCAATAAGTCTTTATTATATACCTACTATGTATTAAGCACTGTGCTAGGGTCTCCTTTTACAAACCAAAAACAGTCCCTGCTCCCAAGGAGCTTATATTCCTAAATAGGAACACAGAAAAAGGAAAAATGTACACAATTTCTGGGTAGAGGATGAATGTTTAATATTAAGGGCACTTTTTAAGTCAGAGAATAGAGGTTTCAGGGAGCACAATGGAAAGGTAGAGCAGAGTGAGATAAAGATAAGGAAGGGACAGGGATGAACAGTGTGAGAAAAAAAGGCTGAGTATCTAGGGACGGAGGTTGGGCCTAGGAAATCAATAACTCAGAACCACAAGGATTCCTAGTAGATCCATAAAGCAATGAAGGTAGGGCAATAAATATTTAACAACCGGCTTGGGGGAGTGGGGGGGAGGGGGCAGGGAATGTAAGCCCATACACTTTTTTAAGTTTGATTCGCATTACTCACATTTTCTCCATCACTTTCATTAGTCTAGATAATGAACAAGGTAATAAATCAAGCACTAATTGTACTTTTTGCAGATTCCTGAGCAGTGAATGCTCACACTGAAAATTTAACAACAGACTTTCAGGAGCTGGTCCAACCTGGCTCTGACGTGCCCCTGGATAAAGCACAAGACTCTGGGATAGCAGTTTAGCAGGTAAAGGCAGAATTTCAGAGTGAGAGTCTCCATGCACCATACACAGGATACTAACCTCTGCTCTGCCCCTTCTAGTTGAGACACCACTAATGAATGTGGCTTCCCTTCCACCATAGTGACCTTTGGGGTTTGGTCTGCACGCCAAAGAAAACAAGCAAGAAGCAATAACAATGATTTAAAATATTCCACACTTTTAAAGCAATGAGCAGTTTATATTTATTTTCTCTCACACTAACCCTGTGAGTTAGGGAATGAAAGCAAAAGAAAGAGTCAGGCTCCAAAAACAGGGTTCATTGTTGCTGTTGCTGTTTAACACACTTTTTATTCCACTGGTTTGGTGAGAAACTTTTTTACCCATACACCTCAGCACTTTATCTGAAATTTATAACCATAGAGAGTAGTCTGGGGCACCCAGGGGTTAAACAGCTTGCCCAGCATCATTCATTCAGAGGTAAGACTAGAACTCAAGTCTTCCTAACTCTGAGACCAGTGTTATATAGGAAATGGAAAACGAGAAGAGACAGATATTGGGAGAGCAAGATACAGAAAGCCAACTGAACAGAATGTGAAGCAGACAAGCAAGGAAAAGCTGACAGGAATCTCATTTCTGAGCCTTCCTGGCTGTATGATAGGCACTTCTCTTGGCCTCAGCTTCCTCATCTGTAAAAGCGATGGAGGAAGGGGGAGCATTAAATGATTTCTAAGGACTTTTCAGCTGTGACTTTGTGAACTTTTGCAACATTGTGAGAGAAAAGGAAAGCAAAAGGAAATATAAGGTAGAAAACCCTGAAATGGCAGGGAGTCAAGAGAGCTAAGTTCTAGTTCTAGCTTTAACACTAGCCCTAGGTCTCATTCTAGTGCTAATTCTAACTCTAGCTCTAGTCCTATTCTTATAGTTCTAGTTCTAGCTCTAGTTCTGGTAGTAACTGTAGTTCTAACTTTAATTCTAGTTCTAACTTTAGTTCTAGCTGTAGCTCTAGTTATGGTTTTAGCTTTACTTCTAGCTTTATTTCTAGTTGTACCTCTAGTTCTAGCTGTAATCCTAATTCTAACTTAGTTCTAATTCTATCTCTAGTTATGTTTTTAGCTTTAGTTCTAGCTTCCTTTCTAGTTGTACCTCCAGTTCTAGATCTAGTTCTAGTTGTAGCTCTAGTTCTGGTTTAAGCTTTAGTTCTAGCTTTCTTTCTAGTTGTACCTCTGGTTCTAGATCTAGTTCTAATTCTAGCTCTAGTTCTAAGTGTAGCTCTAGTTCTGGTTTTAGCTTTAGTTCTAGCTTTGTTTTTTGTATCTCTAATTCTAGTTCTAACTGTAGCTCTAGTTCTGGTTCTACCTTTAGTTCTAGCTGTATCTCTACTTCTAGCTCTAATTCTAGTTCTAACTCTAGTTCTAATTGTAGCTCTAGTTTTGGTTTTAGCTTTAGTTCTAGCTTTAATCCTAATTCTAATTTAGTTCTAGTTCTATCTCTAGTTCTGGTTTTAGCTTTATTTCTAGCTTTCTTTCTAGTTGTACCTCCAGTTCTAGATCTAGTTCTAACTCTAGTTCTAGTTGTAGCTCTAGTTCTGGTTTTAGCTTTAGTTCTAGTTTTATTTCTAGTTGTATCTCTGTATCAGCAATGCCATATTCACAATGCCTATAGAGATTACAAATATGCTGATATAATTATCCATCACAAAATACATCAGGTTTGCCATTTGGGGAAATAAACTAGAAAATTTATTAAGATACCAAAAGACTGAGTCCCAAAACCAGAAAGTGAAAGCCATCAGAGTAGTTATGACATTGGCACAGGTAGATAAAGTAGAAAGCACCCACATTTTCAAGCCTTTAAAACAAAACAGGCTACCTCAGGCAAAGGTCCTCCTCTCCCCACTCACAGCAACCACCCAGTGTCCTAGAAGAGCGCTCCCAGCAGCTCCGGCCCCTGGCAGTCCTCAGAAGGAGTCCCAACTCAAAAAAAAAAAAAAAGGCAACCGCCCCCAACTGCCAACCACAGGACCGTTAGCTCGGCTTTTTTTTTTTTCTTGCTCTGCTATGTCAGCACGTCCATGGGGCATGGGAGATCTTTAAATCCCATAACCCTTACAATCTCTAGTTCTAGCTTTAATTCTAGTTCTATTTTAGCTTTGGCTCCATCTCTATTTCTAATTCTAACTTTAGCTGTAGTCCTAATTCTAGCTTTAGCTACAGTTCTAGCTCTAACTTTGGTTTTAGCTCTAGCTATAGTTGTAGCTCTAACTCTAATTCTAGCTGTAGCTATTGTTCTAGTTTTAACACTTGTTCTAGCTCTCGTTCTACTATCTGCCAGATGTAAAACTTGTAAAAGTCATTTAAGTCTCCTGCCTTCATTTTCCCAAACTTTAAAGAAGAAGTTATTAATGACTTCAATAAAGACCTAGAAAAAATACTTATCAAACTTGTAGAGGACATAATGGAGAAAAAAACATGTAACATGCTGGATAGCAGAATCAGTATCTAAAAAGATCAAAACAGGCCAGAACACTAAAATGAATCTAATAGGATGAAAGAAAGAAAAGGGGGGGGAGAAAAGGAAGGAAGGAAGGAAGGAAGGGAAGGAGGGAGGGAGGGAGGGAAGGAGGGAGGAAGGAAGGTCAGTCTTATATTTGGTTTCAACAAATCAACTTCACAAATACAAGGTGGGTGAGGCATGTTTAGACCTCAATTCATCTGAAAAAGATCTGGGAGTAGTAGTGAGCTAGACCAATATGGGTCACCAATGTGAGATGGTAATGTGGTTTGGGGCTACATTATATGGGGCAGAGTATCCAGGAAAAAAGAGGGTGCTTAGCATAATTGACTTCACTCACTGTACTATGCCCTAAAGCACAGGTCTGACCACACCTCAACTATTGTGTTCTATAGTGGGTTGTTGTTCTTTGTTCCTGAAAAGGATCTATGACATCACAAGGGTGAAGTCTTGACTTGTGTATGAATTGGATATGAGTGGGTAAGAGCTGTGCAAAGTCATCAGCCTCACTGTCTTCTCCAGTGCCATCAAAGTCCAGAGGCAAGACAAAGGTCAAGATGGCTGGTGATAGCCTGGGATGCACAGAATATATGTTGTGAAGTGTCCAAAGGGCTTAAAAGGCAATGGCTATGTGATCTCATTAAAGTGGTCATTTATCTTTCTAGCAAAACACCTTCCAGCATCTAACCCTCATCCTATCAATTCTTGTCAGTGACATTTGGAAAATCCTCCAAAGGAGACATGCTAAAAGCAACAGAGGTCTTCCTATGGTTTTTGGGAAGGACTTTAATAATAAACTGGAGATTATCCAGAGAAGAAAGGATAACCAGAATTGTAAAGGGTCTTGAGTATAGACAATATAGGATAGATTGAAGGAACTGGAGATATTTAACTTGGAGAAGAAAAGACTCAGGAGCAATATAATAGCTCCTTTCTGGTAATGAAGGGCTGTCATTGGAAAGAAGGATTACATTTATTCTGTTTCACCCTGGAAGACAGAAGTAGGGAAAATAACAAAGCAGCAAAGTTAGACTGGATGTCAGGGAAAAAAACAAAAAAACTTTCTAACAGAAACATTCATAGATAGAATACCTTCAGAGGTTAAAGGATTTCCTTTTGAACAGAGGCTGGACAGCTACTTATCATGTGTTATGGTGCTGAAACATTTTTTAAAATACCCATTGAACTTTACAGGCATTGAGGTCCCTTGCAGTTATATAGATATATGAGCATGTGTGTAGGGGAATAAGGAAAAAGTCAATAAGCAGAGGCTGAATAAGAGAGAAGGATAGAATGACTGAGCAACCTACCTTCCAGAGTTGATGAGAGGATCAAATGAGATAGTAGCAAAGCACTTTGCAAATCTTAAAGTGCTATTGATGATGATGATGATGATGATGATGATGATGATGATGATAATGATGATGATGATGACAACTGTGTGCTAAATGACAGAAGTGAACAACTTCAATTCTAGATGAAGTTGGAACTGGCTGAATGGCCAAACTCAAAGAGTCTGATCATTAATGTTCTGATGTCAACTTGAAATCTGTTCTTGTACCTGTGCTGTTTTATATTTTTATCAATGACTTGGGTAAAAGCATAGATAGCATACTTATAAATTAGAAGATGACACAAAGCTAGGTAGGATACCTAACACAATGGACAATATGGTCAGAAATATATATATACACACATACACATATGTATACATGCATACATATTGTGTATACATTTATAATTCTGACCATATTGTCCATTGTATCCATATACACACATGAGAGTATATTACATAAATACATATATAATTCTGACCATATTATCCATTGTATTAGCTATCTTATCTAGCTTTGCATATATATATATATATATATATATATGTATGTATGTAGAGAGACAAACAGACTAGAACTATAGGCCATGCCTAATGAAATGAAATTAGTAGAAATCAATGTAAAGTGCTACAGTTAGGTTAGAAAAATTAATTTTGCAAGAAGAGGATGGTGGAGGCATAGACAGGTAGAAATTTATCCCAAAAGTATCCAAGAGTTTTAGTGACTTGTAAGCTTAATAAGAGACAAAACCAAACATACCATTGTGATATTAGGCTTCATTGAGAGGTATAATGTCCAGGATTTGGGAGATGATTGTCCTGTTATAATCTGATCAGACCACACCTAGAGAATCGGATTCAGATCTGGATAAAACATTTTTAAAAGGACATTGATAATAAAGCAGACGGTGACCAGAGGAGAATGACCAAGGTAGCAAAAGTCCTTGAAATCATACCAGAGAAAAGACAAAGCATCTGTAAATGTGTAGATAGTTGGTAAGTGCCTACTCTGTGCTAAATGTTTGGGATAGAAAAACAAGGCAAGATATAATCCCTGCTTTCAAGGATCTCACAATCTAGTAGGAGAGACAGTGTGAAAACAGCTATGTACAAACAAGATATGTACATATTGAAATTAATCAATAGAATGGAAACACTAGCATTGGGGAAGTTCAGGAAAGACTTCTTGTAGAAAATGGGAATTTTAGCTAGGACTTGAAGGAAGCCAAAGAATTCAGGGAAGCCAAGAAGTAGAGATAAGGAGGAAAGGTGTCCCAGGAATAGCCAGTCAAAATGCCCAGAATCTGGAGATGGAATGACTCATATGAGAAATAGGAGATACATGATAACTGTCATCAAATATCTAAAGAGCTGGTTTGTAGAAAGGGGGTTGGATTTCCTCCATTTGGTAGCAGAAGGAAGAACTAGGAACAGTGGCTCAAGTTGCAGAGGGATTCAAATAGGCTTTAAAACTTCCTAATTCTTGGAGTTATTTAAAAGCAGAATGAGCTGACTAGAGGGATAGTGGTTTTCCCCACCCCTTACGAAAGGAAAAGAAAAACAAGGAATGATCATTGTCTGGGATGTGATCAAGGGGATTATCCATCTGAAACATATTGATCTAGAAGGCCTCTTAGAGTTCTAATTGCATGAAACCTGATTCTGTCTAGGTCATCTACAAGTTTCCAAGTCCACCACAAAGATTTGAAGTTTGTGAAGTAGGAAATTTGATTTTTCTAAGGACAAGAGAAGATCATGGCTTTAGAGCTGGAAGGTACCTTAGAATTCAAACCCTCTTCTTAAAGCTGAGATAACAGAAACCCAGAAAAAAATGGAATATCTTCCCCAAAATCACAGAGGTAGCAAATCACAAAGGGAGGATTTAGGCCTCAGTCTTTTGAGTCCAAAGCTAGAACCCTTTCCACTGTGCCACACTGCTTTTCCCAAGAGGACTACAAGATTAGCCTACAAAAGGCAAACAAGGCTTTCCTGCAGCCCTGTAGAGAAACTAACCACCTCAAGGTTATGGTGAGCAACAGGGGTGTGGAGAGCAGTGAAAGCACTTGGAAAATCCCAAAATGGCATTCTCCTAATGGATTTTTACTTATAAATACAGACATAATAAAAATAACTGGCCCCTTCCTTTTTTTTTCCTCTCAGAATTTTCAATTCGCAACCAGTTTGCTTGAATTCCCTTGTCTCCTCCTTCCTCAGTCCCTACTCGGGGGTAGCCTGATTATCTCACAGTATGGACAAGAGTCCTAAATTATAACTGATTGAAATCATTAATTATATTTATTTCTCATTTAGCCAATGCATCCCAGTGTCTTTGCTGCAGCATATCACTGTGATCAAATAAATTTATATCACACGCAATTAAACAGGAGTGTCAGTCAGGTGCTGCTTTTAGAGGAGTTTGAAGATGGTAGTGGGTTAACCACCAACGGAAGCTCAAACTTGAACAGGTTTTATTAACTCTGCAAGGGTTTCTAACCACAGACATCAGGATAAAGCAAGAGAACTTCCTTAAAGAAACTTTCCATTAGTTTCTCTTGGACTGGTATTTAGGAAGTAAAAACTGTTAGTGCACCTGTGTACCTCTTTTGTGGCTTCCACTATCTACCATTGTAACCTCTTTTTCCTTGACCCTTTTTGCTTCTGCCAGAGGTAAATGATTTCTTCTGTGTGTGTATAATTTCCAACAGCAAGTGCAGATTTTTTAAAATAACTGCACTTACCTTCTTTGAGACTCATTCTTTGTCTGAAAATGTGGAGGTTGGACCAGATGATGTCTTATGTCACCTTACGACTATACACAAATCACATCTCCTCTCTGGGTCTCAGTTTCTATATCTGTAAGATAAGGGGGTTCTCCGAGGCCCCCTTCAGCATCTATAAGGTCTATTCCATTTGTAAATGTTGTAAGGCTTGTCCTGGTCCTCCCGGCCATTTCAGCCTTCCCTCCAAAAGTTACCATCCTCCCACTCTGTGTGAATCTTATGTACACCTAACTACTTACATGTTGTCTCCCCCATTTGAATGTAAACTCCTTGAGGAGTTTTTTTTCCCTTTATTTTGTATCCCCAAGTGCTTAACACAGTCCCTGATACATAATAAGCATTTAATAAATGTTAATTGATTTATTTTTCATTCAATCTAGAACTCTTTTAAGTATGTGATACATTAGTCCAGTGCAATATAATAGAAAGAAGACCAGAATGAGAAATAGTTCTGAGCAAATTCTAGTTCTAGCCCTAGTATTTAATTAGTTTTGTTTGTTAATGGCTCCAGCACTCTGCAGCCTGGACAAGATGTTTCCTAAGCTCTATTACTGGGATTTCAGAGTGCATTTCCAAGTGCCTGATAGACATCTTCTGAATATCTCTGACACTTCAAATATGACAGGTCCAGGTCTGCACTTTAACCCCTTTCCCCAAAATCTGTCTTTCCTCTTTCACTTCCCTATTTATTACCTTGATGGCCCCTGTTTTTACCCAGTCACTAACACTTAAAATCTTGTAGCTGAGACTTTGACGTTTCTCTTCCCATCCCATCCACCACATTTATTTAATCATTCACCAAGTCTTATCCATTCTTCAATATCTCTCACATTCTCTTCTACATCTCTTCTACAATATCTCTCACATTCATCCCCCTCCCTGACACTCCCATTGCCAATGCCTAGTTCTGGCTTCCATTACCAATCTGCAAAATTATTCTCAATCACCTGGATTCTTCTAAATGATCTCCTGGTCTCCAGTCTCTCTTTCCAATCTATTCTTCACACAGATTACAAAATAATCTTATTAAGACATAGGTCTGATCAAGTCATTCCCTTGCTAATAGTCTTCAATGACTCACCATAGCCTATGGAATAAAATAAAAACTCCTTTGCCTGGCATTCAAGGCTCTATATAATTATACCCCTTCTCTTCATGTATCCTCTATACTAATTCAACTGTATTACTTGATGATCTCCGATTTTATCCTGCCCTTTCCTTTTTTTCTTGTATCTAAACATGACATCTGTCATGCCTACAAGAGAATTTTTATGAATCGCTGCCTACTGTTACTATAATATAGCACATTAAGTTTTACGAAATACTTTCCTCCTAAGAAGGCTGCACTATGCAAACTGCAAATATCATTTTTATGGCACAACTGAGGAAAGAGAGGCTCAGAGAATCTAAATGATTTGCCATGGTCACATATAACTAGTAAGTATCAGAACTAGGATTAGAATCTAAGTCCCTCAGAATTAAAAATCCAATGGTTTTTATACTGTGCCATGTCGCTATACATGTTGATAAAAATAATAATAGATTATTTATTCAGTGATTTAAGTTTTACAAAGGGTTTTCCTCACAACAACTTTGTGTGACAGGTAATATTATTATCTTTATTTTATGGATGGGGAAACCAAGGCATGGGGAAGGGTTTTGTTTGTTTAGTTTTCTATTTTGTTGAAGTTATTGTCATAGAAAGGAGTCAAACCCAAGTGTCTTTATTTGAAATGCTATGAACTTTTCATTATACCATGTTTTAGCTCAGCTTCAAAATGAGTCATTGGTCCTGAAAGGCAGCAATGAGGTGAAGAAGGAGTGTATCCTAGGCATGGGGGGATAGCTTGTATAAAATCAAAGAATAGGTGACATGATGGCATTAGAAAAATATTAGTTTTATTGGTCTGAAGGGTACATGAAGGCGAGTATTGCATACTAATGCTGGAAATGTAGACTGAAGCCAGGTTGTGAAGAAGAATTTGTATTTGATCCTAGAGGTAATTGGTAGCTACTAAAGTTTAATGAATAGTGGCATGGTCATATCTATGCTTTTGGAATATGATTTTGGAAGCTGTATGGGAAATATGTTGGATGAAGGAGTAAATTGTATCACAGAATCAATTAATATGCCATAATGACAGTCCAAGCAAGAAGAAATGAGGTTGTGGTTATATGAATATAGAGAAGGCACAGGATGCCCGAGATGTTATGGAGGTAGAATCAGGAGTATGCTAGACATAGTCTGAACCAGCTGAGAAAGCCAATTGGGAAATTTTAGGTGTGACCATTTATACCTTGGAAACCACAAAATGCTACAGATCTAGGTTTGATTTATTGTTTCATTGATTATCTCAACTTAAGTAAGTGATAGAGAAAATAATTATGTAGATTCAATTTACAAGTATGTCACACATACTTTTTTTTGGAGAGCTTGTTGTCAAACATTTATTAGCATACTGCTGGATAGAACCAACAGTACTTAGTAACATTGAATTGGGGAGGGGGGGAGAAAAACAGGAGTCAAGGCTAACTCCAAGATTCCCTTTCTGGGACTCAGTTTCTTCTTTCGAAAAATGAAAGGGTGGCAATACATGACTTCTAAGTTCCCATTTTCCTCTAAATCTATGATTGTATGATCCCTCTTTCACAGAACCACACGGAATTTCAGAGCTGGAACAGACCTCAGCAAACATCTGGTCTACCTGTGCCTAGAAAAGAATCCCCATTATAACATGCCCAACAATTGGCCATCTAACCTTGCTTGATGACTCCCTAATGAGGGGAAACCCTCTACTTCCTGGGACAGGCCATTTCACCTTTGCTATTGTTCAGTCATTTCAGTTGTGTCTAACTCTTCACAAGTCCGTTTGGGGTTTTCTTGGGAAAGATACTGGACTGGTTTACCATTTTCTTCTCCAGCTCATTTTTCAGATAATGATACTGAGACAAACAGGATAAAGTAACTTGCCCATGGTCAAAGAGCTTCAAATCTGAAGCCACATTTGAACTCAGGTCTTCCTGCCTCTAGGCCTAGCACTCTATCCACTGAGCCGCCTAGCTGTGCCCTTAATTTCACTTTTATGTAGCTTTAATGGTCGAGAAGTTTGTTTTTTGTGTTTTCTTGACATCGTCAATGGTCACATACTTCATCTCCTATATTATTCACCTGTTGAAAAAATGTTTAACATCTATGCAGCCCATGCCATGTATAATGCACTGTATTAAGGAATGGGAATTGTAGACTCCTTAACAGTAGGCAGTCTTTTTTCATTTTTGTATCCCAAACATTGAATACCCCCTCGCACAGAACAAGAACTTAGTTGCATCTTCTCGTGGATTATTAAAGCCTCCTCACTGATCTTCTTGACTTCTGTCTCTTCACTGTCCAATCCAACCTTGAGACCACTGCCAAAATAATCTTATTAATGCCCAAATCTCTTCCTAGCTCAAAAACCTCCTGTGATACCCAATTGGCTTTTGTATCAAATATAAGTGCCTTACTCTATCATTGAAGATACCCTAGAATCTTGCTTCTTTTCCAAGCTTATGTTATACTACTTACTTCTCTCACAAATTCCGTGTTCTAGCCACACTGAACTATTAATCACTGCCTAGTCTTGTCCCATCTGATACTGCCTCCTCACATTTGTGCATGCCTTTGCTCACACCCAACATGCACTTCCTGCACACTTTTCTGTGTTAAAATCCTTCCCTCCCTCCAAGGCCCAGCTTTCAAATGACACCTTTTCCATAAAGACTAATCTGACCCCCTAAAATAAAGTTGATCCTTCCCTCTCTGAATCTTTCATGCCTTTCTTTTTGAGTTCTCTTATTCACTTACATTAGTCTAGCATTATAATTGTTCTGTTACATGCCTCAACTATATTGCAAGTTCCTTTAAGATTGGAACTAAAATTCTTTTGGTTCTCTCTCTGATGTGGTAATACTTTACAGGATCTAAGAACTCACAGACTTGGATATTTACAGGAGATGATTATCACCCATTCATAATGTCTCATTTCATGCAATTCTTCTCTACTTCTTCCCATAAATCCTCCTCAGTGGATGCACCCAACATCCTCAGGGACTCACTCCAGGACTTTATGTCACTTCTCCTGTGCAATTCTTAATTATTATGGTTTTTCAATCTATGCACAGACAATATGCACCTTGCCATTGCCCTATGGCCTTTCAACCTCAATTCTTCAAAGGCTGTGGTATATCATGTTTTGCAGCCATCTAGTATGACCAGAATTTCTTTTTTAAGATTGATCTTTGCTTCGGAAAAAAGTTTTAAATAATTGAAAAAAAAAAACACTATATGACTTCTCGGAGGAAATCCAGATGGCTTCTCTCCTATTCAATTTTGAGATCAGTTTATTGTCCATCCACTATGTTTGTCAAAGATGTATGTACTGTTTGATCAACTATATGGGCTGTCTCTCCAACTGCCTATATTAGTCTGGGTGAAAAATATTCTTTATCCATTTGGCTTTGTCTTTATGGAGACTTAGACTGAACTCTCGTGAGTAGTTACAAATCTCATTTAGAAAGCTCTACAGTGTCTCAGAGGTTGAGGTGATCCATACAATGCCATCTGTAAACAGGAACATCAAGATGGCTTCACAACCCATATGTACAAAAATATTTATAGCAGCTCTTTGGGTGATGACAAAGAATTGGAAATCAAGGGGATGCCCATCAATTGGGGAATGGCTGAACAAGTTATGGTATATGAATGTAATGGAATACTATTGTGCTATAAGAAATGAGGAGCAGACAGACTTCATAATAGCCTGGAGAGAATTATATAAACTGATGCTGAGTGAGGGGAGCAGAACCAGGAAAACTTTGTACACAATTACAGACACAACATATTTGTGATGACTAACTTTGATAGACTGGGCTCCTCTCAGCAATGCAAGGTTATAAGACAACTCCAAAGGACTCATGATGGAGAGGGCCATCCACATCCAGAGAAAAAAACTACAGAGTCTGAATACAGATTGAAGTGAATTACTTGCTCTCTCTCTTTTTTGTTTTGTTTTGTTCCTTCTTTATCGTTCATCCCTTTGGTTATAATCCTTCTTTACAACTTGACTAATGTTTAGTGTGAAGGTATTTGTAGAGCCTATATGAGATTGCATGCCACCATGGGGAGGGAGTGGGGAGGGAGAGGAGAAGAGAAGGAGGGGGAGAAAATTTGGAACTCAAGGGATTGTGGAACTGAATGTTATAAACTAAAAATAAAAAATTAATTTTTTTTAAAAAGATGACCTCACCCTTTCTCCATTTAGACCTTACATTGAACGTCCTCCACAACAGTGGCAAGCATCCCTGTTTTATGCTTCAACTGACATGAATAAGCAAAGGGCTTATATCCAAGGTGGGATTTGAACTCAGGTCCTCTGGCTTCAGTACAAGTATTTTTTCTCTTTTACTATGCCACCTCTCTCACTTCTTTGTATTATTTCGAGACTCAACTCCACAGTGCCTCAAAATTGGATCACCTCCAACACCATCTATGAATTCTGGTCATACAGCATACCAGGGACTTAGGAATTAAGAGTCCACTTAAGATAGTTCCACTATTATTGATGAAGAAAAGAGTTTGCAAAAGAAATCCTGGCAAGTCTTTCCATTTTTCCATCTGTCTGTTGTCCTCCTTACAGTTTAATCCTTAACTACCCTCATGATGATCTGGCTTAGATGGGTGCTTCACCATGTTTTCTGTAAACTCGTTTTTTCTCCATTGCTTTGCATTGTTTTATGAGGAATACTGCTTGTAATCTTCTACCACCCTCCTTCTTAGGCTTTTATGAGTGAGTTTATACTCTAAAGCAGTGTTGCCCTTGGCTGCCATGGCCCTCTTCTTGGCAAAGAGATCAAATGTTGTGCCAAATATAAGAAAACAGGCAAAGGACAACCAGACCTTCACGTGATTGACCTTTACTATTAAAAGACTACTCTGGACGAAACCCCATTGGAACATATTATCATAGAAATTCAAAAGTAATAAAATACTAATGGCAATGCAAAACGAATTTAAAACTCTAGCAGTACACATCCTGGAATACATAAATAATGTTCCTCCCAGTTTCATTAATAATCTTTTCATCAACGATTGTACCCTAGCTAAAGCCACCTCTATGTTGTGCTAACAAATACTTCTATTTCAGCAGTGGTGGTGGCCAGTTTGCTTCTGCCATTTTCTTACTTCTTGTTTACTCTCAAACCTCTACCATTCCATCTGGTTTTCATCCACACCATCCAAGTGAAACTTCTGACTACAAGATTACCAGTTGTCTCTTTATTGATAAATCCAATAGCCTTTTTGAAGGCCTTTTTTAATTCTCTGTGGTATTTGGCATTGTTGATTATCTTTTCTTCCTAGATAATCTCTCCCCTGTAGATTTTCATGACTCTGTTGTGGATTTCCTCCTACCTGTCTGACAAATTTGTATTTCCTTTCCAGATCTTCACCCATGTTCTAATCATGGGAGTATCACAAGATATCTATCCCAGGTCTTCTTTTCTACTCTATCTTTCTTTACTGATCTCATCAGGTCCCTTTAGTTCATCTATATAGTCTCTAATAATAGTAATAGCTAATATTTATTTATTGTTTTCAACATTTAAAAAGCACTTTACACAAATGAAGCAAACAATGATACATTTTCAGAATTTAAAATGTGCGTAGAAATAAGTGAAGCAGAGCTCTGGACTTTCAACCATTTTCAAAAAGATTCCACCAAAACCCAGAACAACTGCTGAGTTATTAATGTCAATGATCATTGAAAAATTATGGGATATAAGAGAGGTACCACAAGACTGGAGACAGGTGGCCTCAATTTTGGAAAAGTAAAATAGGTGGATTCTTTAAATCAGATTTTTCTCTGATTCATGGAAAAATCCTAGAATATATTCTTAAAGGGATGGTTAGAATAGGGAATAGTGATCACTAAAAGCTAGCATGGCCCCACAGTTCAAATACTGCCTTCATGATTGTGGTATTATCATGTGAGCATTAGTGAAAGCAACTGGAAATATTTAATGGGGGGGGCAGAATATGTTTGACAACTGTCTTAATGTATCTAAAAGATTTTTATGTGGAATCAATTAACAAACTTTTATTGAATACTTACTTTATGTCAGCTACTAGGATAGAAAGAAAAAACAAAAAGGTTACTTCCCTCAAGGAGTTTACATTCTAATGGGGAGACAGTACACAAGAATCATAATAATAGCTAACATTTATATAGCACATACTATGTGCCAGGTTATACTAAGTACTTTACAATTACTATCTCACTTAATCTTCATAATAACTCTGGGATGTGGGTGCTATTATTATCCCCATTTTACAGATGAGGCAATTAAAATAAATAGAGGTTAAGTGACTTGCTCAGGGTCACACTTTAGTAGGTGTCTGAGACCAGATTTGAACATAGGTCTACCTCAGTCCAAGTCTGGCGATCTAACTACAGTACCACTTAGCTGCCAATACATATAGAATGGATGGAAGGCAGGGAAGGAAGAAAGGAAGGTTCTAGAAAGCAGGGGGCTAGGGAAGTCTTTCTGCAGAAGGAATTGTTTAAGCTGGGTCTCAAAAGAAACCAGAATTCTGGATGAGGTTGTAACAACAAACACCCAAGCATATCCAGGATGGCTGCTAGCACAGGCTCTTTGATAGGCTTTTATAAAGGAAAGCAACTCAAAAAGGCTTAAAAATCTTACTTTAATCAAACATAGATATCATTCACTTAGTTCAGGGAAAAAAGTCAGCACCCTGAACTTCAGAGAAAATACAAACAGAAATTACAAGCAAAAAATAAAAAAATACAGACAGAGAAAATAACACAATTCAACAGACAGGGCTTCTACAGGGCTTCTTGCTGGCTATTATATACATGCCAGAGGGAGAAGTACCAATATCTGATTTTCAAAGCCAGGGGACTCCATGGCTACCCAGGGTCTCATTTAGCCAAATCACACAACTCTTCCCATAAGTGAGCCCCAAAGCTCACCCTTACCTCAGAGTATGCATATGTATGTACATACCCTTCTTCAGAGTGAGAGAACCTTACAACCTTCATGACCCACTGCCTAATTACAAAGTAACAAAAGGTGTGGGCCTTCCTGAAAAACAAGCCTCTCCTAAGCAAGCTTCTCTTGTTGGGCCCCACATGAGGTCTCTTAAGAGGCAGGGAAGACCTTCAGATTCCCTTACCATTACGGACATCTACAACTTATTTTTAGACACAGAAGATACAAGTAGAAGCAGTGGGGAGTGGGTTCAGCAAGGCAAACTTCAGATTATAGTAAGAAAAAAATTACAATTAGAACTAGCCATACTTGAATGAGCTGACTCATAAGGTACCAAGTTCCCCATGAGTAGAGATTCCATGACTGGAAACTGGATGACCACTTGCTGGGGATGCTATAGAAAAGAATCCTAGTCAGTGATAGATGGCAAATAACTAAGGGACCTCTACATAAGTGAATGTTCAATGATCCCACAAATTCATCAAAGTTTAATATTGAATGAAACAGGGCCAATGAGGAACCTTGAGAGTATCAACACTGACTGTCAGGAACACTGAACAAAGAAGTTCAAGGACTTCTCTTTTGTTTCATTCAAGAGAGGAGGATAGTCTCTGCATATGAATCCCAGTAAGAAAGTTAATTAGCATCAAACCTTTCTGCAGATTCCAGATCAGCTATTTTAAGCACAGGATACCGATGCTCAGGTTATAGAATGGAAGCCGCAGTCAGTTAACTACTTAGCAATAGAACTTGAGTCAAAATATGCCTCCTCTGCTTCTCAAGCATATTGGTGATCCTATCTTTGCCTCTAGAAAAGATGTTATTGTGGATATTAAGAATAAGCAATAGATGAGCAGGCTTTCACATGAGTGGCTTTTCTTATGGCAAAAAAAAAAAAAAACCTACTCTGGACAAAAGCCCATACTAGAAATCACTCAGGATATATTTAATGAAACATAAAAATAACAAAATTTCACTTTCCTTCCTGATATAAAAACATAGCCCTTCCCCTTGTCAAATTTCCCTTTTATGTGAATTTCAGAGGTGAGCTCTAGACTTGTGACGGAAAGTTTAGGAATTAGAGCTAAGAAAAACAAAAAAGCATCCTCACCAAGAATAAGGGAATCATGGTGAACACTTATAATATATAAAAATACTTTTATTTGTAATCAGAGGACTTGATCTTGAACCTCAACGTTATCTGTCAAATCACTTAATCTCCACATCCTCATCTATAAAATAAGGATATTGGACTGGAATTCTTAAGTCCCTTTCACATCTCAATCCCACACTCTTACAGTAAGTAATTAGAAAAGCAAGATGAGAATTTAGGGAGTTGGTAGGAAAGATAGAATGGGAACAAAGTCAAGGACTAATATCTGGGCCTGTCTATAAACATCAGGTGTGTCTAATCTGACAGAGTGATAGACATATAGGGGCTGAGAGGTCTTGGCAGCAGATATTTGGGTGGGGGAGCTTATGCAGCCACCATTCCCATTAACCTGACATGCCAAAGTGATTAGTCTCTCTTTTCCAGAAGTCCTGGACTTGCCTGTAAAATTTAGCATTCAACACCTGAAAAAAAAAAAATCCTATCGGCAAGGGCTGCTTTTAACAGTGGGAGACTCCCAGCGATGCTGCCAGTATCCTGAGGCCCAATACCTATCTGACTTTGCAATAACTCCCAAGTTAAACAAATTGCCAAAGACATATAAGCTCCTAAATAGTTGGATGGAGTTCTCCATTTGAATCTATTGGCTCCACATTCACTGTGCACACATTGGTGAGTTCCATCAATAATTCATGTGCCTGCAAGTTTGCTCAGCGACTGAAACACGCTGGCATTTCTGGGTTAGCATCTGTACTGTGATCTATGATCTATGATCTTACACTCCCTTTGCCTTGACTTTGAACTGAAGTGCTTTATTAAGCAACCCCACTACCCACTAACTAACATGCTGAGACGTGAGGCTTCATTAGTGTTACAACATTTGAATTCTATCCCAGCCTAACCAGTAACACCAGTATTCAAACTACAGCAGGGTGATATCCATAGCCACCTAAACAAGATTCACCATCAGTAATGTCAGGGGGACAGTATACGACACTGGAAGTCCTGGTCCCGTATTGTTTGGAGCTGGGAGGAAACTGAGAAATCACCGGGAAAACTCTCTTTACAGATAATAGGATTTAAAGCTAGATGACATCTTAGAGTTGATTTAGTTCAACCCTTTCGTTTTACATATAAGGAAGCTAAGGCCCAGAGGTTAAGTAACTGACTACCCAACATCACACAAGTGGGAAGTAGCAGAGCAAAGAATTGAAACTCAGAATTTTCCGATTCCAACTCCTGTACTATTTCTGCCATGGCAGACAGCCTCCTAAAGAAAGACACCAGAAATCATATCACAAGGCTTGCACTACATAATGGAAAGTGATTTGTTGTTGTTCAGTCATGTCCAACTCTTCATGACCCCATTTGGAATTTTCTTGGCAAAGACACTGAAGTAGTTTACCATTTCCTTCTCTAGCTCATTTTACAGATGAAAAAACTGAAGCAAATAGGGTCAAATGACTTGACCAGGGTCACAGAGCTAGTAAGCAGCTAAGGCAGAATTTGAACTCAGGTCTTCCTTACTCCAGCATTTTATTTATTGAGCCATCTAGCTGCCCCCAGCAATTATCTAGTGAATTTATCCTGCTGAGATAGTGAACCAAAATCCAATGCAAGGACCAAACTGTCCAGCTGTTTACAATTTAAATTCACCAGATAACTGTCAGCTAGCCGTTTCATTTTGTATGGTATAAACATGGCCTATAACAACACAATTCAAAACTGTCTTTAGGTCAACATGACATATGAACCGTTAAAGGAGTTATTATAAGACATAAAACAATTAAAATCCGTGATAAAAGATTCTGTTTACATAGTGCTACAAGGTTATGAAGCACTTCCACCACAACAACCCTCTGCGGCAAGCAATATAATTTTTATTATCCTCATTTTACAGATGAGCCAACTGAGGCCCAGGTTAAATGTCCTGCCCATGTCTCATAGTCTCAAAACCAAACCATGAACCTAAGTCTCTTGACTCCAAAGCCAATGATCTTTCCACCCTAGCATGTGTAGTCTCTGAAACCAGAAATTATTACTTTACAAAAGAAATGGTCTTATTTAAATGTATTTATGGAATTCAATCGTTTTGAAAATAATTATAAACTTTTTTTGTCCCCTATTAGGTTTCCTAAGAAGAAAACATACCACATTAAAAGATCTTAGATTTAGGGCAGGAAGGAAACTCTCCAAGGTCTCTTCTCCCAACTCATTTTACAGATAAGGAAACTGAGGCACAGAGCGATGAAGCCGTTTGCCTGAGGACCCAGAAGTGGAAAGTAGCCATACTAGCCCCAGAGCCTCGCATTCCAATCCACTACTCTTTACATAGATGATTCTGCCCCTGTAATTTATGTTCTTAAAACACTTGAAAGGCCTCTACTAGGAACTACAGTTACTATATAAACCCATTCATACCAATAATTGCAACTGGTATTTGGGGCAACAATTTCCAGCAATTCATTGGAGAGAAAATGTTATTACAAGATCAAGAGAGCATTAGTATGGGGGCAGCTAGGTGGCGCAGTGAGTAAAGCTCTGGCCCCAGGGTCAGGAGGACCCAAGTTCGGTTCCAGGTTCCCCTCAGATACTTAACACCCACACTAAAAAAACTTGCCTTGTAACCTGGGGCAAGTTACCCTAATTGCCCTCCAAAAGGCAAAAAAAAAAAAAAGAGAGAGAGAGAGAGCATTAGTACTGTGGGATAGCTACATGGTCACAAAAACAGCTTTGTTATATCCAACTTTTCTCAGTAACAGTAATCATTAAAACAAGACCTCCTCCATATAGCATGTCACACATTTTGAGTACTATTGTCTCTAAAACACTTGTTAATTTTTTTTTTTTTGTCTTTTGGAGGGCAGTTGGGGTTAAGTAACTTGCCCAAGTTTAAACGGCTAGTTTTTTTGTGTGTGGGTGTTAAGTGTCTGACGCTGGAACCGAACTCAGGTCCTCCTTACTCCAGGCTGGTGCTTTACTCACTGCACCACCTAGCCACCCCACACTTGTTCATTTTTATATTGTGATCTGGTTTATGTATAAAAGTCACATGGCTAGTATTCTAGGTACCTAGAGATGAAGCCTACCATCCATCATTAGGAAAAGCAACTGAGCAGTTTAAGAGAAAAGAAAGGTATCCAAGTTCCCATGATGCCCATCATTGCATTTTTCATCTGAACCCCACCAACCACCTCTAACTCCTGAACAGGATTATGTTCTAAAGACCTATCGTAGAAAGAAGTTCGTGTCTTGGATCAACAGGCAAAAATGTAGTTGGATTTAACAATTTCAATTTATTTTTATGTAGACTTTCTCTGCCCTTCTCTTCCCTTCCCTCCCTCCATGATCAACAACAATAACAAAACAAACAAAAAAGCTAAGAGACTAAATGAAAAGACAGATATTCGTGACTGCGCAAAAGTGAACTGAAAATGAGTGAGTTCCATACAACCTTCTCTACTACCCAGAACTCCATTCTGAAATATGGGATGAACTTAGGTTGAACTGTAATCACGTGTGTAATCCAACTACTGGGACAGTTTATATATACCTCCTTGGAAGCTTTGTCTTCATGGGAGAACACACTTTTCAAGTGACCAACTACTTCTAGGCTATACTGTTATTTCTACTGCTTTCCTTTTTGCCAAATAAACTCTTCCCCTAAGAATAGATAGAGTTCTATTCAGAGAACCTGTAGAGTCCTTTTCAAACTGTGTTCCCTACCTATCCCAATTCTGTAAATATCTATTTTTTATTAGGAGGTTGCTTACTTAATCTTCCACATCCAAAAGGACATGCTGGCAAAGCAACTCTCAATTCAATAAAAATTTACTAAGCATCTCATATATGCCAGGCATAGAGTAGATAATACAACCTTCTACAGTGTCCTTACATTGGGATCATAACTCCTGAGTTAGAAAGGAACTGCAACACCATCTAATTCAACCTCTTCATCTTCCAGATGGGGAAACTCAGGGTCCCAAGGAAATTAAATTATTTGCCCAAGGTCATATAGGTGGTAAGCAGGTGAGGTGGGATCTGCACTGAGAACCTCTGTCTTCAGAATCAGGGATCTTTCTACTGTAAAAGAGTCTCTCCCTGTTAGTACTCAAACTTCTTCACCCCTACTCCAGACTTCTTTCACTCTCACCCTATTGCTAAGTCCTTTGATGAGAAAGGTTTTGTTTTGTTTTGATTTTTACCTTATGAAGTTCATCCACCCACTTGTCATCCTTAAAAATGTATAGCTGACACAGAGGAGGCAACATGAAAGGGAGGGGCTGGGATGGCACCAAGAGAAAATTGTGATTCAGGATTATAAATAGCCCAAAATATGTTCTAACCCATGAATATCACTAGCCCCCAAAGGCAGATGGAAGGGACAAAGCCAAGGTCTAATTCCTGCTCTATGACTGACATGACACAGTACTCAGGAAGTCTTTTCTACCTTCATCTGAAGAATGGGTACACAGTCCTGTCTTTGGAAGTAATTTGTGATAGAGCCAAATAGAAGATATCAGTGCAAAAGGCTAAATGTAAAGCATGCCATCTGTCCTAAAGTATTTCTGTTAGAGAGGCAGTAGAGTCTAATGGAGTCATGAAAACCTAGGTTGAATCCTGCTATGGCTACTTATTGGCTGGGTGACCTTGGGCAAGTCTAATATTTCTCTAAGCCTAAGTTTCCTCATCTGTAAAATTAAGAGTAGGGTGGCATCTACGACCCTTTCCAACTAAAAATCTACAAACTGAGTTATTGGTACAGGTTAGTACCTTTTTGTGAAGTTCATTCTCCTGACACCTTCTGACAGAAGAAGGAGAGAAGTGAATAAATATTTATATAGTACCTACAGTATGACAGATACTATGCTAAGCACCTTACAAACATCATCTCATTTGATTCTAGAAACAACTCTGAATGACAGGTACTGGTTAAAGTTGGGGAAATTGATAGAAAATAAACTATTAAAATGAGCAATGGCAGGAGAGAGGGTGAATTTAGAGCAGCAAGAGCATGAACAGGCTCAAATTCGTGGTCTTAAACACCAAGTAATAACCAGAGGAAACTCTACCTGGGATCAGCTGAGGACCTGCCACATTAGTAATACAGAAGTAAAAAGTGCGATCCCTAATACCTCTACTAGGCAAGAAGGGCTTGAATCATTCTGCATAGAGGACCTTTCCTTTCCAATCCTCCACATGGAATATTGTCCCAGATTTGTTTCATTCTCTCATCAAGTATTTTTCCCAGTTTCCTTTCCCCCCATTCTCACATACACATAGGCATACACAGACCTAAACTCATTCTTTCTTTCTAATACTGTAACAACTCCAGTGTGGAGTCTATTTCTCAAAGTTATTTGGGCAAGGATGTCCAGTATATTCAAATTCTCTATATTTTCTTTATCTTATATTTAAATTGTAAAACTCTTCTAAAGAGATGAATAAGGAAGGGAGGAGGAGAAAACTGTTCTTCTAGCTTGTGCTGTGCAAACAAAGTTAAATGTGGCTTTAAGCAAACCAAGATTAAATGTGATTAAGTGCTTCTGTATTAAAGAAAGAAAGAAAAAGAAAAATAGAATATCAGTCCTTAGCCATCCTTAAAATAACTGCCATTGTGTTGGATTTAAAAGGCATTTGCTAAAGATTTTGTGAAGAATTAAGAGTATTTGTTATTCTTAAAAGACAGAAACAGGAATAAAGGGAAAGCTGTTAGTCAACATTGCCTTAGAAGATAAAGGTTTCAAGATAGCAGGGTATCTGGGTCAGTGGGAAGCTTCAGCAAATATCTCTCTTGATTGACAGCTCTCTTGAGAATTTCTGCTTGGGGCTTAATGTCACCTTCTTTTCCTTTCCTCTTTCTTTAAACCAGACATTCTGTAATAGTGGTTTGTAACATAGGAAAGAAACATGGATAAGAGGTGTCATTTATCAAAGGGTTAAAACATTATTTCTTCACTGATGCAGTAATTCTAACCCTTTACTTTATAAGTTCATTCTCTGAGGAAGGTAGCAGGTTCCCTGGGTCAGAGAGAAAATAGGCTCCAGAACACATACCTAGTTCTGTTCTCTTGTCCTCCCCTCAGTTATTCTATGAAGACAGGAATATTTCCAGAATTCATTTTAAGGGAATGTTCCCCAACCTATTACACCAGAGTCCAGAATGGGGGTGAAGTACTTTCTGTCTACTCAATAGTCAAAGACCCTTTCAGCAAGCTGGTGGTGGTGGAGCTGTCCACAACTGGAACCTATTCCCCCTAACACTAAATTGACTCTTAGACAGGATTATGGATATGCAATTCTCCCTCCTACCCACAGAACCCCAGAGGAAAAGAGGTCACTGTTGTCATTGTTTTCCAGTTTTCAGTCATGTCAAGTCTTCGTGACCCCATTTGGGGGTTTCTTGGCAAAGATACTGAAGTAGTTTGTCATTTCCTTCTCATTTTCCAGATGAGAAAACTAAGGTAAACAGAGTCAAAAGAGCCACAAAGTTGGTAAGGGTCTGAGGCCAGATTTGAAGTCAGGTCTTCCTGACTCCAGGCCCAGAGCTCTATACCATCTGGCTGCCCTTGAGAAGGCCATTGCTTCTTCTTATCATCACCATCATCATCATCATCATCACCATCATCATTATAATTAAAAAATAATAAACATTTATAATGCTTTATATTATATATTATCATTTATGTTGATATTAAAATAATAATAGTACTTAAAGGATTGCAAAGAATTTTATAAATATTATATCATTTTCTCCTCACAACAACCATAGGAGGTAAAAGCTATTATTACCCCCCTTTTACAGATGAGGAAACTGGGGCAGGAAAAGGTCAAGTGAAGTGATTAAGATTCATTTAGCCAATGAGCCTTTTGAAAAGAATATCAGTGGTCTCAAAGCAGTCCCCTCCAACCCCACAAAAAAAATTCCCTTATTCCTTTCTTTATATGGAAGCAAGGACAACACTAGCTGAGTTTCTTTTCTGATAAATTCCATAAAATGTAGAACTGAGTCAATTTTCTGTATAATTCAAGTCACACACACACAAGACCTGGTGTAATTCACAAATTAAACATATCAACAAGTAGTTACTTAACTTCATGTTTCATGCCACATGGGATCATTGAGAGAATTTCTTAATTCTCCACTTGATTTTTAATGTCAAATTTGACTTTAAGTTCTGAGTGAATATTAACACTTGCATGTTCTTTCCTCATATATGCTTAAAACAACAACAGACTTTTAGGAATATACAAGAGATTTTCCTAGTACTGCAAACTACCTCAGCTCCGCCACCCTGTCTGGCCTACTCATGCCTTTGTAAGCCCTTCAAGAAGTAGGATTAGCAGATTTTGACAAGTGGCAGGGTACAGAGCTTCTGACAATGTAATACAAGTTCTACAAGTCTCTAGAAACATGGCACAAGAGCTTTAAATCTACAAACATTTATTGAGTGACTGCTAATACAAGGGACTATGCTAGATACAGTGAAGGACACAAGGTATAACATAATAGCTCCTGTCTTCAAGCAGTTTCCAATCCAATGGAGAAAGAAAATATACATGAATTTTTTTTTTAAACCACTAGAAGAGTCTTGGAAAAATTGGGGGTGGGGGAATCCTTATTTAAATTAAATTTAGTCATCTCTAAAATTAACCAAGTTAAAAATTACCTAGCTAAAACTTAAGTTAAATGGAGATGACTAGTTTTAACCAGTTGATCACTTGACCTCCTAAGAGCCTCATCTGTAAAATGAGGATGGTCAATTACATGGCATTGGAGGTCTTTCCCAGCTCAGGATCTGTAATCCTGTGATCAGCAACTGATTAAAGTTTAAGTTGGTTCATATGGGAAACATGGACAGGGTCTCATTAGCTCTACTTATTTTTCATCATATTTCAAATATAATGAGTGAAATCTCTTTTTCAGGAGCCTTTTTCTGAACTCCCTTATCTCACCAAAATACAAGGTCCTACAGTTTTCAAAACAAAAAACTTGTCAATGGCCCTGCTACATTCTTCACTTTATAGAAGTCAAAACACACAAAGGTACAAAAATAATCAGAAGGAAGGCATTTGTAGTGAAGCAACAGATGAATGTTATTTCCACAGAAGCCCCCTATGACTATTTTCTTTTTGCTCCTCAAAAGGTAGCAAAAAAAGAGGAGATTGGGGGCAGCTAGGTGGAGTAGTGAGTAGAGCACCGGTCCTGGAGTCAGGAGGACCTGGGTTCAGATTTGACCTTAGACACTTGACATACACACACACACACACACACACACACACACACACACACACACACACAAGCTAGCCATGTGACCTTGGGCAAGTCACTTAACCCCAGTTGCCCTACCCTGCCCCCTCCAAAAAAAAAAAAGAAGAGGAGATAGCTGGATAAGAAAAAATGGAAGTACTTGAAAAACAAAATTAGGCTTTAATAAAACAAAATCTGTTTGAATAAGCAAACAAATACTCAGTAACCTAATAAAAATCATTTAAGCCAAATGGTTGAACTCCAGCAAAAATTACATTTCAAAAGTTACACCTGAATTTTCCTATTGCCTTGAAAAACAAAATGTGATTACCAAACCATCCTGCTAAGCCCTGTCGAAGAGGAAGGTTTCCAGCAGCTGTGTGGAACAGATGTACTGTCAACCTCTAGTTTCCCTTATGGGAAAATAAGCCTTTGAACAGGTAGACACAGGCAAGGGTGAAAGGGAGGAAGGATGGCAGAGTCCCAGGAATGTACTGGTGATGCTGGGAAATTTGATCAGGGGTGCTCACCCTTGTTTGTGTCATGATCCACTTGGGTAGCCCTAGTGAATCCTAGGGACCTCTTCTCAGAATAACATTTTTAAAGGAATAAAACAAAATAGCCAGGGTTACAAAATAAATCAATTATATGTAAATTAAGTTATCAATTTTTTTCTTAATCCAGTTCATGGACCCTAGTAGTCAACACGAAGGAGGACATTTCAAAGTTCAGTAGAGGGCGACAATAGCAGTGAGAACAGCAGAGTTTTGCACAGAGTTCATAGTTCTCTCTACCCTGATGCCCAGTTGGATGGGAGACCATGTAGAAAACCCAAGCAGCCCTGAAACCAGAATTATAGGCAATTGCACAAGGAGCAAACACATTAAGAGTGCTCTGGAGTCTTGCAGAAAGGAGAGAAATAGAGAACTGGTGATTTTTTCAACAGAGGCTACTCATGCTTGATGAAGCAATTTGGAGGAGCTAAGGAGTACTTTGCCTTAGGTAAGGGCTGATTTTTTTTTTTTTTGGTCTTTCTAGTTGACTGCAACTACTCCAAGTTGGGACATTCCTAGCTTTATTATGCATACCTGCAAAGGTGCCATCAAATAGGTGGATGACAGATTTCATTTCAATGCTAGCTGGCACAAGGCTATTTCTTGTTTGGAAATTTCCACTCCTCCAAAACATGTGCAAAGTGCAGTGTGAAGTTTGAAAACAGAAGAAATTACCTGGTTTCTTCTTTTTTTTTTTTTGAAGGAAGGCAGGGCAATTGGGGTTAAGTGACTTGCCCAAGGTCATGTGGCTAGTTTTGTGTTAAGTGTCTCAGGTCAGATTTGAACTCAGGTCCTCCTGACTCCAGGGCCAGTACTCTATTCTCTGCACCACCTAGCCACCCCAAAATTACCTGATTTCTTGCCAAGTATTTTTAATGCCAGTGCCTTTTCATTTGTGTCTCTTGGACTGACCTAATTTAACAAAAGATGAATACCTGAATCATAAAGTTGGAGGGAATCTTAAAGATACAGGAAGCTCCTCTACCATGTACTCAACAAATGGTCACTACACCAATGGAACTTGCCATCCCTTGAGGTATTCCATTTGAGCACAGTTCTAATTGCCCAAAGGTTCCTTATATGTCAAGAACTCTACTTATATTGATACCATAACACTCTTTTGAGGAAGGCTGGATCCCTAAATAGGAACTCAGTAACCCTGGAACTTATAATCAATAAATAAATATTAAGTGCCTACTATGCACCAGGCACCATACAAAATGTTAGATCATATTTCACAGCCTGACATTGTTTCATCGCTCAAGAAATTCCCTAGAACTTAAATTTTTTTAAGTTATTGTTCTTCATAGAGTCTGGTAAGTGATTGTATCAGGAAAAAACTTTGAAAAAGTTGGTTTTCAAAAAGTATTAAGTTCGTACTTTGGAAAAAAAGTTGAACACTATAATTTTAATGATCAAGCTTAAAGATGAGAAAATGAATCACTATTCCTTGGAGAAGTGCGGAATTAGATATGAAACGTAAGTGCTAACAGACAAAGGTGATACGGGCTGATTTTACTAAAGAGATTTTTTTTTTAATTTTTGTTAATGTAACACTCCCACCCCAAGTGTTTGGGGCAGTTCACTGAAGAATAGACCACCAATGCTACATGCTACACATCCTGTAGGGAAATATATAACTCTTGATTGGCTGAGAGATCTATGATACCACAAGTATCGGGTGAGAGATGAGATTTCAAGGAAAGAAAGAAGCAAAGAATCTGAGAGGTAGGAAGGTGAGAAGCAAGGGATTCATTTTAAATGTAAGATGGAGAACCCTCCCAGACCTGCAGGCATGTGTAGAAAGCTGGCCCCATGTGTCCCTTGATTCCTAGCTCCTGCATCCCCAAAGACTGCTAAAAACAGACTTTCCAAGTGATGTCATTTTCTCCTTGATCGAGGTATTTTATCTCAGTCTTCAGTAAAAGAACCCTGACTCTTATGTACTTTTTTATATAATCTAACCTGTATAATATTCCCAATCATTTTTTTTCCCTCTTGCTCTAATAAATGTTTGTTTGCTATCTGTGATTGTCTTTCCTGTAATATGTATTTGGTGAGAACTAAGCTGGCCAGGAGGAAGATTGCCCTCCCCCTTTCAACAACTGAGGAAAGCAGCTTTTATCCTGAACCCATAAAAAAGCATCCTACTCTTAGATTTAAAATATCTGATTGTGATAGATAGATAGTCAGACAGATAGATATGCTGGGCCTGGAATGCTCTTCCTCCTCATCTCCACCTACTGCTTTTTCTGGCTCCTGTTAAGTCCTAACCAAAGTCCCATCTTCTACATGAAGCTTTTCCCAAGATCTCTTAATTCTGGTGCCTTCCATCTGCAAATTATTTCCTATTTATACTGCATATAGCTTGCTCTCTCTACATACTTGTTTGTTGCCTCTCCCATTAGTTTGTGAGGCTTTTCATGGCAAAGACTGTCTTTTCTCTCTTTTTGTATCCTCAAAACTTAACACAGTAGCTAACACTTAGTAAGCACTAAATAAATGTTTGTTAATTGATTGATATAACCCAGCACAATACTCCCTTACAGATGAAAAACAAAGATATAAGCACCACCCATGGCCCTCCTTCTGCTCCCCACAAAAGTGAAAATGGAGACTTCCAGCAAATGGGGTAGCCTAAATCCCAGATCAGATCTAGATATAAAACCCTATTCCTATTATACAGGGGCCTCTCCAGGACCCTGTGTTAGATTAACAAGGGAAGGTTCCCTAGGAATAATTTATTGAGGAAAGAGGAGGTTGAGAGGGGGAAGGTATATTCAGAAATAACTATGTAAAAGCAAAATGTATTAACAAATTTTTTTAGAAAAAGATTTGTTGTAAGATTTAGCTAGTTTGAAGAGAGATTTCTTTTTTTAGCAAAATAACTAATTATTTTATCTCTATAAAGCAATATTGTCATTTGTTTTGAGAAGAGATAGCAAAGAAAATACTAAATAGCAAATGTTTGAAATAGAGAATGTATTATGAAAGAGGGAGCTCACTGTGGGCAAAACTAGAAAGGTTTAATGGAATTGGAAGGATCTGGGTCTGGAAGGATGGATAGCAAAACTGCATAGTCTTTCTTAAATTGCCATTTTCAGTCCTTCAAGTAGATGTTTAGTTAAAAAAAAGTTTCCTCCCTTCAATGTTTCAGAAGCACATGAGCTGCTCATCAATACTGTTTTTAAAATAAATTTTATTTTTCTATCATCTAAACTTCCCAATGCATGCCTCCAAAATCCCCCTTATGAGAGAACCATCCCTTACAACAAAGAATACGGAAGAGGTGAAAAAGCCAGAAAAACTGACACATCAAAAAGTCTGACTTTACATTCCATGTTCTATATCCATAGTCTCCCTCCTCTGCTGAAAATGGGGGAAGAGAGGAAGAATAGGGTAGGAAAGAGCCTGCTCACATTGATGAGGTATGGGCTCTGGGAGCCCCCTCAAGCTCTCCTTGAGTCCTTGAGGTACAGGCTCTGGGAACCTCCCTTGGACTCTTGATTAAATCATCCCTTTTGATGAGGCAAGTCTGTTACTAGACTTCACCCTTGAACTGGCCTAGCCCACCATTGTTTGTGGGATCCACCCTTGAACTGGCCTAGCCCACCATTGTTTATGGTCTCCAGGTGGTTCCCCACCCATAAATCACTCACTGACCTCATTAATTCTTCCTGAAGACCCTCTCCAAACTCCTCCTCTAGACCACCCCTAGATCCCTCCCACAACCTTCTCACACTATGTAGTCTGAGAGCACCATAGAATGACCTAGCACAGACTTACTCTGTGTCTAATGAAAGCGAAATGTTAATAAATTTTACTTTTCTTTGGCTGAGAAGACTCAAGTCAGATTCATTTTGGCAGCACCCTGCATGTTGGTATTTTGGGTTCTCCAGAGCAACCCTAACCCTCTTAGTGGGTAACCTCTTCATTTTTATGGTTCCCTGACCAGGAAAAACTGCTAATCTTGAGTTCTTCTCTAGCTGGGACTGGAAGGTATGTAAGCCTCTCTCTTTCCCTAGTACCTTGGAAGTGCAGGTTTGGGGTTTTTTTGTTTGTTTGTTTGTTTGTTGTTTTGTTACTTGCTTTTGAAATGCAGTTCTTAGGCCTTCTAACAAGCAAAGTATCATATGGTCACTCTTCTCCCTGTCCTCCTGGAATTGATAATCCCATCCTGGGTCACTAGTGGGAACAGCAGCTGTTCTTGGGGGGTATAGATAGAAATGAAGCAGGGAAATATTCCAGACAGGGGGACAGTTGTAATGATAATGGGAATTTGAAGATCTTCCCTGCCCCTTAATAAGCCTAAGGGAATTTGAAGACCTTCCTTGATTGGAAGATTTTCCCTGCCCCCTAATAAGATGAATACAATCACATTTGCTGAAGGGTGGAGCAAAGCCTACAGGAAACTGGGAGTCAGAGCAGTTAGAAACAGGAGGGAGGAAAGGACACACCCAGGTAGATAGCTAGGCTTCTGAGTGTTAGTTTGTGGAAAGGCTAAAGGATGGTGTGACTATGCTGTTATGTTGTATTAATTTATTTGCTTCTATGATGAATTTGGCTTTCTGGTTTGGGGATTCGGTTTTCTGGTGTCCAAATAAATATTTTGCTTCTGTCTTATGTATGGAGAGTCTGTTATATTTTGTGATTGAGCACTATATCAGCATATTCACAGTTGCTACTGGCACTGTGAATATTGTGTTAGCACAACAGTTTTACAATGGGAGAGAAGTAGGAGATCAAATGCCATTCACAATGAAAAATGAATGGTTCATTTGTGCCGGATAGGTTAGAGTCAACAGCAAAGAGCTTTAAGTGATAGAGAAGGTGTTGTTTTGTTTTTGTTGGGGGGGGGAGGTGTGTTCCTTCCTGGAGGCAATAGGGAGCCACTAAAGCTTCCTAAGCAGTAATATCATGTGATCAGACTATCAGTTGGACAACTATGTAAAGGATGGATTGAAGAAGGAAGAGCCTGGATGCAGGGAGACCAATTAGGAGGTCATTACAACACTGGAAGCAATAGAGTGGTTGGGATGTGAGTAGATAGAAGAGGTCAAGCATTGGCAGAGACAATTCAACAAGACTTGGCAGCCAACTAGATATGGGGGGTGGGGGTTGAGGATGACACCAAGGTTGTGATCCTGGATAACTGAAGGATGGTGGTGAGGCAAGTGAATGTCATCTATGCTCTCAGGCACAATGAGATGTCAAAGGGAAACAGACTCAAAAAAGAATCAGACCTGAAACCCTGACCTCAGTCATACTGGGATCATAACCAAAATGAGCATCTATGATCAAGAGCAAGGAAAAGGGATGTGCTTTACAATGCTTTAAATAACAAATTGAAAAGTTGCTCTGGGGGCAGCTAGGTGGCACAGTGAATAGAGCACCAGCCCTGGAGTCAGGAGGACATGAGTTCAAATCTAGCCTTAGACACAACACAAAACTAGCCCTGTGACCTTGGGCAAGTCACTTAACTCCAACTGCCCTACCTTCTCCCCTCCAAAAGAAAAAGCAAAACAAAAATGTTGTTCTGTTGGTCAGTTTTGCTCCTAGGGAGAGGGGCTGGACCTGCCAGATGAGGAAACTCTGTTAATCAATCAATCAATTCTCTCTGCAAGGTGGAGTCTTAGAGAGTTAGGCTACTCTAGAGCACTGGAATGTGAAGTAATTTGCCTACAGTCACACAGCCAGTCAGAATCAGGACTGGAACCCAAGTCTTCCTAGCCTTGAGACCTGCTCCCTCTCCACTACACCATGAATCATTGTTTGGCTACTCTCATTTTTCCCCCTCTTTTTTATTCTTTGTTATAAGGGATGACTTTCTGGGGGGGGAGGAGAAGGGAGAGATGAATTGGGAAATGTAAGTGATTTAAATACAAAAAAATAAACAAAATTTATTTTTAAAAATAATACATTAAAAAGTACTAAATGGAGAGTGGATTTAGCCATTGAGTGCCCCAGGTCAGTAGTAGCAGTGCACAATGGTACATATATCCATGAGACATTGGTTGCTTAAAGCGAATCGCCTCCAATTATCCCCAGAATTGAGGTAAGCATTCCGACGACGTGTTCAGTTCAGAGCCTCATTACCCAGGCTGCTCACTGCCTTTCTTGATACTAACACGTGTTTGCTGGGAACTGGGAATTGTTTTAGATCCCAGTCAGGTTAGGATGGGTTGCTTGCTGAGACCTGCCAAGAACAACCTTCAAAGCTCACCCGGAATCACTAACAACTCATAAACAATAGTTTGTTTGGAGATAAGAACAAAGTCTTATGGATACAACGGGTTTAAAAAAAAAACACACACCAGAGAAAATAAACTGATTACATATAATCACATATGTTGAACTATTTCTAGCCCAGATATAATCTTGAAATAATGAGTATTGTTATAAGAGATAAAAATAATCATAATAATTGTATTTATGATCTATCTCCTCCGCCCTCCCCCCATGTGCTTAGGGCACCGCTTAATCATATGCAGTGATTAAAGCCCTATTAACAAATATTCAAAAAGCAATACAAAAATGGCTCTCTCAACCTAAAATGAAATCATAAAGAAGGAACAGGGGATCTGACAGGTTTAGAGGAAATGGGAGTGAAAGGAATATCATAAAACCAGAAGATGAACTAAAATGAGAAAGAAATTTGATGTCATTCTTAGTTCCTGAGCTTTAGACAATAACTGAAAAATTGCCACCAGGGAATGATGGTGAAGGGCATTCCGAGGCAGCTGGTGGGTAAAATACCGATACTTTCCAGGAAGATGAACTTGCTAGAATTCTGGTTATGAAAGTCAAAGGACTTGTGTTCAAATTCTAACTATTTAACTATCAGCATTTGTTGTTCAGTCCCTTTTCAGTCGCGTCCAACTCTTTATGATCCCATCTAGGTTTTTGTTTTGGGCAAAAAATGCTGGTATGGTTTGCCATTGTCTTCCCTAGTTCATTTTACAGATGAGGAAACTGGGGCAAACAGGGTTAAATGACTTGCCATGGTTTCAAAGCTAGTAAGTGTCTGAGCTCAGATTTGAACTTGGGAGGCCCCCAGCTCTATTCACTGTACGTCACAGCAGCCCCCAATTATCATGGCCTTGGACAAATTACTTCTCTCTCTGGGACTCAGTTTCCTCATCTGTAAAATGAAGGGAATGGACTAGCTCACTTCTAATATCCAGCTCTAAATCTGTCAAACTATGAAAGGAGTATATCATTTGTTACAAGGAAGGGTTGGGGGTGGGGAGAAGGAATCACTGGGAAATGATGGATATGCTTTAAGAAAAAAAAAGAGATACCTAAATTAATTTACATATTTAGTGCCATACCAATCAATCTACCAAAAAAAATTTTATACAGCAAGAAAAAATAGTAACAAAATTAATATGGAAGAACAAAAGGTCCATAATATCAAGGGAATTGATGAAAAGAAATGCTAAGGAAGGTGGCCTAACCATACCAGATTTTAATCTGTATTATAAAGCAGCAGTCATCAAAACTACTTGGTACTGGCTGAGGAACAGATCAGTGGATCAGTGGAATAGATTAAGTGCATGAGACACAGCATGACTATAGTAATCTACTGTTTGATAAACCCCAAGACCCCAACTTCTGGGATAAGAACTCACTATTTGACAAAAACTGCTGGGAAAACTGGAAAATAGTATGGAAGAAATTGGATATAGATCAATATTTTACACTATATACTGAAATCAAGTCTAAGTGGGTACACAATCTAGGTATAAAGGCTGATGCTATAAGCAATCTGGGAGAGCAAGGAATAGTTTACCTGTCAGATTTATGGAGAAGGGAAGATTTTATGACGAAACAAGAGTTAGTGAGCATTACAAAATGCAAAATGGATAATTTTGATTACATTAAATTGAAACATTTTTGTACAAATGAAGTCAATGTAACCAAGATTAGGAGAGAAGTGGAAAATTGGGAAAGAATTTTTATAACCAGTATTTTTGATAAAGCCTCATTTCTAAAATATATAGAGAACTGAGTCAAATCTATAAGAATACAAGTCATTTCCCAATTGATAAATGGTCAAAGCATATGAACAGACAGTTTTTAGAGGAAGAAATTAAAGATATCCATAAGCATATGAAAAAATGCTCTAAATCACTATTGATTAGAGAAATGCAAATCAAAACAACTCTGAGGTACCACATATCACCAGTCAGATTGGCTAAGATGACAAAACAGGAAAATGATAAATGCTGGAGAGGATGTGAAAAAAATGGAACACTAATGCATTGCTGGTGGAGTTGTGAAGTGATCCAACCATTCTGGAGAGCAATCTGGAACTATGTCCAAAGGGCTATAAAAAAAGTGCTTGCCCTTTGACCCAGCAATACCACTTGGGCTATATCCCAAAGAAATCAGATGTGGGAAAAGGATCCGTATGTACAAAGGTGGCTCTATTTGTGGTAGCAAAGAATTGGCAGTCAAGGGGATGCCCATCAATTGGGGAATGGCTAAACAAGTTGTGGTATATGAATGTAATGGAATAGTATTGTGATATTAGAAATGAGGAGCAGATGGACTTCATAATAACCTGGAGAAACTTATATAAACTGATGCTGAGTGAGGAGAGCAGAAACAGGAGAAATTTGTACACAATTACAGACACAACGTACGTATGACAACTAACTTTGACAGACTGGGCTCCCCTCAGCAATACAAGGTTAGAAGACAACTATAAAAGACTCATGATAGAAAGGGATATCCACATCCAGAGAAATAACTACAGAGTCTGAATGAAGATTGAAGCAAACTATTTGCTCCCTCTCCTTTGTGTTTTGTTTTGTTTTGTCCCTTCTTTCTCATTGTTCACCCCATTGGTTATAATCCTTCTTTACAACATGACTAATGTTCAACATGAAGGTATTTGTAGAACCTATATTTGATTATGTGTTGCAATGCGGGGGAGGGGAGGAAAGAAGGAGGGAGAGAAAATTTGAAACTTAAGGGATTGTGGAACTGAATGTTATAAACTGAAAGTAAATAAATAAATTTAAATTTTAAAAAAAGAGAGCATTAAAAGAACATTTTAAAGAGTGTTTTCAGGATATTAGGAAATTAAAATCAGTTCATACCTTTGAAGAAAGTTTTTAGAATTTCATGACACTCTTTGAGATAACTGAATGGACTCTGCAGTATTGCCAAACTAGGCAATACTAGTTGGGAATCACTAACTATATATAGTACAAGAGATTGCTTCCTGGATTTCTACAGTTAGCTAAATCACTGACAGGGAAAACCTCATTACCACTGTCTCTAGTGAAGGTACGGAGTTAAATGTCTGTTTGTTATGTGGTGTGAGATCCTTGGTTGAATTACTTTATAGTTGTGAGGGATTTTATTTAAACACAATCCAAACTAGCTGTGTGACCCTAGGAAACGCTCTTACTTCTCTCAGACTCAGTTTCCCCATCTGTAACAATGAGGATGGTAATAGCACCTACTTCCCAACATTGTTTCAAGGATCCAAATGAGAAAGCACATGTAAAAACATTTTGCAGACCTTAAAGCAATATATAAATGCCAGCTATTAGAGTCCAGCCAAACACACACACACACACACACACACACACACACACACAAAACCCCTCCCCATCTCTGTACCTTTGCACAAAGGTTATCTCATACTAGAAATGCACTCTTTCCACACATCGAGACTGTTTCATCTTTGTCTTATGGTCCCACCCAGTGCCTAGCACACAGTAGGCTCTTAATTGTCTTTCTGATGACTGAGCACTTCAGTGAGACAGTATATTGTGGCAAAAAACAACACTGGACTTGCAACCAAGAGACCTGGGACTCTCTAGCTGTAAGTCTGCCAGTAAGTAGCTGTGCAGCCTCAGAGTAAGTATCTTAAACACTCTGGGCCTCAAGTTCTACAATTCTAAAATGGGATAATAATAATAATACCTTCCCTACAAATCTCAGAGAAGTTATGAGGAAAGTGATTTGTAAACCAAAAAGCTCCAAAAATCCAAAAAGTAGAACAGTACAAAGAAAGCAGTACTGTCTTTCACAAGTCACACTTACCAGCTGCATGATCCTGAGCAAATCAATTAATCTCTCAATGCCTTGAGTGACTCTAACACTATCAGAATGGCTGCATTGGTAAAGGGAGTTTCCCTCAAATGGGGGCTCATTTCCTACCTCCACATGATACCCTACTTCCCTCCAAAAAAATTTTACTTCCTAAAACCTGAACAAATAGGGTTGATTAAAAAAATCAAAAATGGCCCACAATCCACTAGGGAATATCAGTCTGACTCCTGGCTAATTTAATCCAGTAGGAGGCCAGATTTACCCAATATTTAGACCACTGACATTCATTTAACCCCATGGGTGCAGATGGACTGGTAGATGGAGATCTTACACTGTCTAAAGAACCTCCTGGCACCCAGAAATTGCAGCTTCTGGGGCTCTTTAGTTGGCATTCATGGTCACCCACCCATAATTGCTGGTGAATGACTGCTTTGTCTTCAGGATCCTGTTTGTAAACTGGGGCTACCACAAGGGTACACATCCTCCTCATTTACATGAGCCCTGCCCCTACAGTTATTTGAAAGACTAGAGGACAAACAAATAATCACACAGAAAGGGAAGGAGGAGGGGGGGAAAGGTAGACATTCAAGAAAGCCCCCTGCTAATGTCTCCCCAAAGTCTAGCCCTATTGACAAAAGAGGAACACTCCCATCCCAGTCTCCAACAGCAGAATATTCAAACACACACCCTGTTCTAATACTGAGGTTGTGTTTAGACCAGAGATCTAAACTGATTGCATTTTGGCTAGATCTGCCCGCAAGGCAGCTTAAAAAATCTGCCCAGTGGGTTGGTAGATTTTTGAAATCTTTACTACTAGTTGTGTTATTGACTAAACAAAGAGTAATTACTATAGCAACTCCCAGGGTCAGTTGTCAAAAAATCACTTAAATTAACTGCTCCCACCTGAAAAGAAGAAACCTACATTTAAAAAACACTAAATCCAACCTGTTTTACTTCTGGTTATTTTCACCAGCCAGCAGAGAAAAAAGAAGACAAAGTCAGCCAGACAGCAAAATAAACATGTTTGGGTCCTGTTGATTCCAGGGCGTTAAGATTGCCTCCCTGAAGCAGACTGAGCAATTTCACAAAGCCATCTGGAGTATAAGAAGCATGCAAGGCGGGGTGTAAAGCTTTGAGCACAGCTGCTTCTAAATGGCCTAAAAAGCATCCTTTAAAAGTGAAAATCTACTTTGTATATACTTCAGTGTAGCAATATTGTTTTCTCCTATTAAATATGAGTGCAGGGACTGCTATATTTTTGTTTTTGTCTACCTAGCACCTACATACTAGTACATGTGCCTGGCACATAATAGCCTCTTAATAAATACCTGTCAACTGATCAAGCAACTCTCCTTTAGCCCAGCCAAACATCTCTGAGAACATTACTGACATTATCTGGGGACTTTTTAGCCTTTACTTATTTTTTTTTTTAATTAACAAAAGTCTGTTTTTCTTTTCCTTCTACCTCCTCCCCCATCAAAGAAAAAGACAGAGAAGAGAGAGTGTGTGTGTTTGTGTGTGTGTTGGGGGGGGAATAAATTCCTTGTAAAAAAAAAAATAGGCATCAAGGGGGCAGCTGGGTGGCACAGTGAATAGAGCACTGGCCCTAGAATCAGGAGGACCTGAGTTCAAATTTGGCCTCAGACACATAACACTTACTAGCCGTGTGACCTTGGGCAAGTCACTTAACCCCAATTGCCCTGCCCTCTCCCTTCAAAAAGCAAAAAATATAGGCATCAATAAACCAAACAATTCCCCCATTGACCATATTGACATTATTTGTTGACAAATATCTACACCACTATATGAATGAATAAACTGAGGCATGGAAAAGTTTGATGCTTTGTCCCAAGGTTTTACAGCTAGAAAGAAAGTACTTTAGGGTCCACATAGAGAACAGAAAGGCAGAGAGGTCATGTAGGTAGTACTTCCAGAGCTACAATTCATATCTCTTTATGTCCAGCCTAAGATTCCTTGCACTACATGAAGCTTCTTTCTTTGTAGTAATCACCAGAGGCCGATCTAGGGACATAAATAAATTCAAGAAGCTAATTCTTCTATTAGGTTAAATTCGTTAAACAGGAGCAGCTAGGTGGCGAAGCGAATAGAGCACTGGCCCTGGAGTCAGGAGGACCTGAGTTCAAATCCAGCCTCAGACATTTAACACAAAACTAGCCATGTGACCTTGGGCAAGTCACTTAACCCCAACTGCCCTACCTTCCCCCTTCCAAAAAGCAAATAAATAAATGAATGAATTCATTAAACATTCATGCCTACTATGTTCAAAGAACAGCACTGGGTGTCATCTACTCCAAAAGAACAGCAAGCCCCCCCAATTTTTTTTTAATTTTTAGATTCTCACTTTTCAGTACCTACCCCAGCCCTTTTTTTCTAACTCTTTTACTACACACTTTGCTAAAATCAAACCTAAGTGCAATCCAATGTCTCCTCTCCAGAATATCAGGAGTAGATAGGATGTTAAGAAGACCTGAGTTTGAAATTCATATCATATTCTTATTAGTTCTATGAGCCTCCACTTCCTTTTCTGTAAAATGGGGATAAAGTCTATAGTACCTACCTTACAAGGTGTTCGTGAAGCTCAAATAAGATAAAGTATGTAACACAATGGATAGAGCAAGGGTTAGACCTGAAGTCAGGAAAACCTGAGTTCAAATCCTGTCTTACTACTAAGACTTATTGTCTTACAGTGTGAACCTGAACAAGGCACTTGACCTTTGTCTGCCTCAGTTTGCTTATATGTAAATGGAGATAATAACAGCACTTCACAGGGTTGTTTCTAGGCTAAGATAATATTTACAAAGTGCTTTGTCAACCTTAAAGTACGATATAAATACTAGCTACATAACTATCAGTTATTGTTATTGTTTAGTACTTATCTTCTATTCAATGAAGGCCAGATCAACACAGTCTTAGGACAAGTTGTTCTCCATATTGTTCCTTTATGTTTAATATCCATGTATTTGTAAAGCGTTTTGCAAACTTAAAAGTATAATATAGACACTAGCTAACATTGTTTTTTGTTACATAAGAAAAAATGTTTTCTGAGGACTGGTGAATAAGTTGTGAAGTATATGAAGGAATACTATAGTGTGGCAAGAAATAATGTGGCAAGAATAAATGAGTTTAGGGATGTCCAGGTAGCACAGCGAGTAAGAGCACCAGCCCCAGAGTCAGGATGACCTGGGATCAAATCCGGGCTCTGATACTTAGCACCACACCCAGAAATTACTGGCCTTGTAACCTTGAGCAAGTTACTTAACCCCAATTGCTTTAAAAAAAAAAAGAACAAATGAGTTCAAAGACTTGAAAAAAACTTATAGGCATTGATGCAGAGTGAAATGAACAAAACCAGTGGAATAACATGTTCTGATGTCAATATTATAAAAATGTACTATTTTGAAGATTTTTATAAACTGATGAAGAATGAAATGGGCAGAACCAGGAGAAAAATGTATACAATTAACAGCAACTACAAAGATAACTTTGAAAGCTGTGATTATTATGGTCAATACAATAACCACCCATAATTCTAAAATATGGATAATGAAACAGTCTTCACCTCCTGACAGATCTAGAGATAGATTCAGGGTACAGAACGTATTTTTTTTCATATAGCCAATGAGTGAATTTGTTTTGTTTGACCAGACATATTTCTTACAAGGAATTCATTTTTCTTTTCGCTTTTTTTTTTTTTTTAGTGGGATAGGGGCAGGAGCAAAAGAAAATAGATTTCTGCTCATTTTAAGAAAATAAATTTTTAAAGTAGACTGAGGAAGTTCTACAATCATGGAATGATGATTGCTCTTTCAGATGAAGTCACCATATTGTTAGTTTTGTTTGTTTTACTTCATATGAGACCTCACAGAGTGATATAAAAATGTAAATATTTGTCATGTAAAAGTAAAACATCAATAAATTTTATTTTTAAAAGGAATAGATACTATGACAGAAAAGGAAAATGTAAACATTAGAGGGGATGTGGAGAAATTGGGACACTAATGTACTGTTGGTAGAATTGTGAACTGATTCAACCATTCTGGAGAGCAGTTTGGAACTCTGCCTAAAGGACAATCAAATTGTTCATACTCTTTGATCCAGCAAAACTCCTACTAGGTGTGTATTTCCAAAAATGCAAAAAAAAAAAAAAAAGAGGAAAATGAAATGTCCTACTTATAAAAAAATTATGGTAGTTCTTTTTGCAGTATCAAAAAATTTCAATTGAAGGGATACCATATCAACTGGGGAATGACTGAACAAGTTGTGGTATATGAATGTAATGGAATACTATTATTCTATAAGAAATGATGGGCAGGCAGATTTCAGAAAAACCTGGATAGATTTATATGAACTGATGCAAAGGGAAGTGAGCAGGACCAGGAAAACATTATACACAATAACAGCAACATTGTATGATGATCAACTATGAATTATTTAGCTTTTCTTAACAATACATGAGTCAAGACAATTCCAAAGGACTCATGATGAAAAATGCTATTCATATCCAGAGAAAGAACTAGTGGAGTATGAATGCAAATTGAAGTATACTTTTCTTACTTTATTTTGTGTGTGTGTTTTTTTCTTTTGTTGTTTCTTCTTTCACAACATAACTGATATGGAAATATGTTTTATGTGGTTGCACATATATAACCTATATCAAATAGCTTACCATCTTAGGGAGACTGAGAGGTGAGGGAGGGAGAAAATTCAGAACTCAAATTTTTTTTAAATGAATGTTAAAATTTGTCTTTATATATAATTGGAAAAAATACTATTAAAAAATAAAAGGAATTGAATATCACTGTTTGGATGCAATTTCATCTTCTGTAAACTCACTAAAACATCTTCAGGATGATAGATACTTCATACTGTTCCCATAAAGCTGATTTCTTATTCTAATTTTCTATATTTTTGTAAGCTTATAAGTATTCAGCATGATCCTAATTATTTTTTTAAAAAAATCTTAAATCTTAATGGGTCAATGTTATGTTCCCAGGATTGTGGACAACATTTTGTCTCTTATAATACTATACTTCTAGTATGTTTTATTGGTTAAATTCTCAAGGATATTGTAGGGTTTGTATCTGTAGTATACTTCTTTAAGGAAGTGTTGTATAATGGTTAGAGAGCTGGCCTGAAAGCCAAGAAGACCTTAGGTCAAGTATCAGCCCTGACATACACTGACTTTTCCACCTTAGGCAAGTTAGAACCTCTCAGTACTTTAGGCAATCTTCCAAAGACAGAACCAAGAGGCATTTGGATAGGGAGTTTCCTCACTCAAGAATTCCGTAGACCAGTGAAATCAGAAGTGCAGTACAAGCACCCTTTATCATAAAGGCATTTGTCATATGTTATTCTGTAAAAGATAAAGAGCTTCTATTTTCTAATTCTGGCCATTTGGTGGGGATGATGAGGATGATGCGGATGATGATGATGATGATGATGATAATGATATCATCATTCTTATATCATTTAATGGAACTCAGGAATAGTCCTGGGACAAATCACTGTCCTATTATTCTTTAAAATTTGATGTTCTGTGAACCGTTGCACAAGGTGATAAAATAACTATCATCCCTGTTGTTATTCCCCTTGCATCATTCCAAAATGCTCCAGGGAGTAACAAGTCAGTCACAAGAACTTCCCTCACTTTGTAAGATTCAGGATTTTTCATCCCTATTTTGTACCTTCCCCCACCCCCCAACCTTCACTCCCATAGCAAGTAGGTAGATAAAAAATAAAAATAGTGATAATAAACACTAAGTGGGCATCATGAGAATTCTATGTACTTTATATATCATTGGTGATATATGTGAACAATGACACTATTATAATAAGTATATCTTGGTGAAATGCTTATGTGGTTAGAATTTAGTATTAATAAAACAGTGCTAATCATTTTACTAACTTCATTAGTTATCTAAATACCTTTTCATCTTGAACTCATTCCATGAAAGAGATCTAATTTCTGTTTTAGATTCATGGTGTTCTGGATGAGAACTAATAAAAATCATACCATGACAGTTTGAAACAATGAAATAAGAATTAATTGGTTTCATTTTCACTTTAAGCATATCCTAGTTTGACATATAAATAAAATTTAGCCTAGTTCCTGGCACAAAATAAGCGATTAATAAATGCTTAGCTCTCTATCTAATAAATGCTTTATTTACCTATAGATTTTTTTTTTAGGGAAACAGTAGGGTAGATGTCAAGGGGTGGGGAAGTACAGGTGAGGGGGCAGAGATTTGAATTATTCAAATATGCCAAGGCAGTATCATATGGATCTTCAAAATATTTTCCTTTGTTACTTCATCTCACACTTTTTAAAAATTTTTAAATGATGGAATTTACCTATGACACACCTATGAAGGTAGATTGGAGATGAGTAAAGACTTTTTGCCCCTACAGGGATTTCCCTAGTTTGTTCCCTAGCCTACTGACTAGGAAGCTGATTGGGAAGCCAAAATCAGCACCCAGAAATTCACCTCTGTATTCCTAAATTCCTTGGTATGAAAAACTTTTTATCTGAGATATATCTGTCACATGTTGATGTCAATCTTCACCCCACCCCCTTCCTCATGTTGATCTCTTGGCCTCAAGACTTAGGCCACTGAGATGCTACTGAGTCTACACTAATACTTAGCACAGGGCTTCACGTGTCATAGGAGCTTAGTAAATGTGTGTTGAATTGAATTAAGTCTGGAAGGTAGTACTGAGCTGAGAAGCAGACCTCCATTCTAGTACTGGTTCTGACAATATTGATTCAATGTGCCCTTGCTTAATTAACTTAACCTCTCAATGTTGTAGTTTTTCCATCTGTCAAACAAGAAAAATAATCCCTCTGCCTATGTCTTTTACAGAAGTGTGAGTATTATTAAAGTGATTTTCATGTGAAAAGTATTTTTTTAAGTCTGAGGAAGATTTTGCTAGATTTCTAGTTAGATTTGTTTTTGCTGAGCATGGAGAATTTGTAAGTATTATATATACATTTTTGGGAGAGGATGGATGAAGAAGTTCGCTTTTTTCTTTTTACCATTCAAATTCTCAATAGCCTTATTTTTAGTACAGTTGAAAGAAAACTGAATTTGGAGTGAGAGGACTTGGGTTCAAATTCTAGTTGAACCAACTTGTTGTCTATATAATCTTGGACCAATCACTTAACCTCTCTGGGTCTCAACTGCATCATCAATAAAATTAAAGGGTCAGACCCTATGACCTGCAGGATCTCTTCTAGTTCTGATTCTGAGTCTATTAAGGAATAAAAAAAAAATCAGAGGATTTAGAACTAGAAGACCTTGGAGATCATCTGTCTGGTCAATTACTCAGACGACAAGAATTCATTAAGCCCCTGCCCTCAAAGAGCACATACACTGATGGGGATATAATGTGCAAGTGATCAGAGACTTACAGATATGGAGAGCAGAGGCAAGGTGTTGTTCATCCTTTGTTTTCAAAGGGCAACAATGACATTACAGGTGATATCTTTACTTGCATGTGAATTGGATTTAAATGAGGCACAAACTCACAAAATCATCACCCTCACTCTCTCTTCCAGAGTCACTGAAGTCCAGGGGCAGGACAACTAGCACGGCCCACGATTCAGTGGATGACCTTGGTGTCTTCACTGTGTGACCAAGCTCTAAAAACTCCACAGGGTCTGCTTCTTTCACCTAAATGGCCACTGGAACAAATTGTTCTCATTCACCCATTCCTTGGGGGGAAGTCCTCAAATGCTTGGAGTAGACATCCCCCTAACTCACCAATGGGTTTGAGGCCTGGTGGCTACCCTCAACCTGGTTTAGCCCATCTGTCAAGACAGTTTTGCCAGGGTGTAGTCACTGCTCATGCTACAGTTTCAGATGAAAGATAATTTCAAAAGAGAAGTGCATTAGTAGCTGGGGGGGAATGGGAAAGGTCTTCTGCAGAAGGTGGTACTTGATCTGAGTCTTGAAAGAAGGCAGGAAAACCAAGAAGCAAAAGTTAAGGAACAGAGCATTCCAGACATGAGGGCCAGATAGTTTAAAGACTAAAGAGACTGTGGGTGAATTGTCACGTCTGAGGAACTGCACACATGCCATTGTAACTGGATTGGAGATTTTGTGCAAGGGAGTAAAGTCTAAGGCTAGAAAGGCATGGAGGATACAAATTATAAACAGCTTTAAATTCCAAATAAAGGAATTTATATTTCATAGGGGTCTGACACCATCAGATCTTCACCTTAAATAAATCATCTTGGCAGCTGAGTCAAAGATGCATTAGAATGGGGAGAGACTTGGTCAGGGAGACCAGTTAGAAAGAAGTGATCATGAGCTAGATGAGACCGTATGAGGGAAGAGACAGAGGCACATGCCAAAAGATACTATGGAGGCAGAAATGACAAGATTAGCAAATGGACTGGTTATATGGGGTTGGTGAAAGCACAGAGTGTAGGACAATACCAAAGTTGCAAGCCTGGGTAATTAGGAGGAAGGTGATATTTTCAAGAGTAATCAGGAAATTATAAAGTAGGGAGGGGTTGGATAGAAAGATAATGGGTTCTGTTTTGGACATGTTGAGTTTGAGATGATTATAGGACATCCAGTTTGAGGTGTATTATTGTAGCTCAAGGGGCAGCCTAGGGTTGGATATATAGACCTGGGAACCATCTGCATAGAGATGATATAGAGAATTCGTGGTAGCTGATGAGATCCACAAGTGAGATGGTATAGAATGAGAAGAGAAATGGGCCCAGGATAGAGCCTTGGGGGACACACATAGTTAATGGTCCAGCCTCCTCACTTTAGAGCATTGCTGGTCCTCTGACTCCAAATCTAGTGGTTTTTCCATTACCCCCAACTGCCTCATGTTTTATTTTGTGCAAATATCTCCCATTGCCAAGGTGATCAAAAGTGATAGTGCAACCACAAAATTAGTACGAATCACAGGGAGCAAAGAAAATGTACAGTCAAGAATTTGAGACTCTGAAATGAAACATTTATTATGAAAAACAAAACAGAAAGGGGGAGTGGCTTTAGGCACATAGAAAGGGTCTTTTTAATCTTGTTTGACTTCAAACGAAACACGTTGTTTGCAGGGACTATATTCCCTAGAAGTTGTGTTCCTCAGTATCATAACTGAGAACCCACAAATGAAGTGGTCTACAAAATGGAAAGTGAAACTTTCCGACGGAGTTTTATTGAGTTGCTTGGAGCAACAAGCTGAAAGCAAACTGGTTTTTAAAAGCTGTGGGAAAGAAATTTAAATTCTTAAAGCCCAAAGGAGGGAGATGGGGTGGCACAATAGGAAAGCCTCTCTCAGTCTAGAGTCAGAGCACTGGGATTTGAAACTCAGGTTGCTTACTACTACATCATTTAACCTCTCTGGTGTTGTTTCCTCTGTGAAAGGAAGGTGTTAGGACAGGATCCTAGAATTCATGCTGAGAAGGGCCTCAGAAGCTATCAAGTACAACCTCTTCATTTTACCAATGGGGAAACTGAGGCACAGAGCTATTAAGAGACTTGCCTAGACAGTGTATAAGTTTCCTACTACCTCTAAATCTATGATCCTGGGAGTAAAAGGGATAAGAATTCTTCTGAATTTAACTGGAGTTTCTAAGGTTTCTTGAACACTTTTGAAATTTTTCATTTTAGAGAATTTGGAACTGAAAATTTAAAAATTGAATTAAAAAAAGAAAATTTGAGTTATATTTGGAAGTCAAAAAACAAAACCGTGAAATACGGTTTTTCTAGGATATTCACTGTCCTTCAAATAAATTCCATTCCTCACCAAAGGTTTAGGCTTGACAACTCAAGTAATAAAATCACTATATCCTTCATAGAAGACACACAAACCAGGTAGGTCATTACCTACTAATGTGTTGTACCATAAAGCTAATGCATTGAGGTGGATTCCTTACCTTCTCTGGCTTTTAGGGTGGTTTGGTATGGTTCAATCTCCTTGGATAAGGCTTCAAAGAGCAATTTAATGGGTAGGATGGGGCCTAAGCCCCCAAAATGGCTGTAGGTCTTCTTCTGGTCACAGGTCATCCTAAATCTGAAGCAGAGTATGTAAATTAGTTTTGCACTCCATATTCATTATTATTGACCAAACTAAGTTAAGAAAAGGATATCTAGGGAAAAGGGGAAATATTGGAATAATAATAATAACATCCAGCATTTATGTATCATTTTAAGATTCTCATTTTATCCTCACAATAATGCTAGGAGGTATATGCTATGTGATTCCTCCAATCACCTAATTTTACAGATGGGGAAACTGAGGCCGACAGAGGTTGGGGTTTGGTTTTTTTTTTAAGTGACTTGCCTGGGATCACATGGTTAATAAATGTCTAAGACTTGATTTCAACACAGATTTTCTTGTTTCAAGGTCCAGCACTCTACCCACTGCACCACTTAGCAGCCATTGGAAAGGGAAAGTTTAGCAAAGCCAGAAAAATGAAACATTCATTTACCTAGTAATTCCCCAGAAGGAAAAATTAAGAAATTCTGATGCCATGGTCTGCCTCCACTAATCTGGGAAAATCTCTGCACCTTTCCAGCCCCAGTTTCCACTTGAATAAATAAAATTGAGGTCCTAAGCCTAGGCAATCACTCTGGTCCCTTCTAATTCTAAATTCTCCAGCTCCTCGGTATCACCTTTTTGCCTCAGAGGAGTTGTCCATTCACTACAGGTGAATGGAAGTGCTGATTGATTGGACCACTGGATCCTGTCCAGAGCCTGAAGCTTTGCATTCCAGCCTGGACCTCCCCCATGTACCCCTGGGCTAAACTGGAACAGATTGTGGAGGAATGAAGTGACACTAATCCTGGGCCACTAAAGCTTTGTTCTACCACTTCAACAAACAAGTAATCAACCCGAAGGTAAATACAAAGAGATGCCATAGATTATAGGGAGGAGTTCCTTGGGAGGAGTAAATAAGTAGTTATGGGGTTGTAGGTAGATTGCAGCTTGGTTGTAGGTCTCCAGATTGCTGGGTGGGTGGAGTTCATTGAGGGTGAGTTCTTTGGCCAGGGGTGGGTCTTTAAATGGCACTTAAAGGAGAGTAACTTGGTATGGCAGAGAGGTAAAATTGTTTCTGCATCTGGGAGCAAAAGGTCCTTAAAGAGGCAAGGAAGGCCTGGGTGCAGGAGAACCCAAGAAACAAAAAGAACAAAGGATTGGAGGGTCACTGTGTTATGATCCCATTTTCAGTGGGTTATAAATCCCCAATGCTCAACTTATATATAGGGAGGTCAGTTTAAGCTGGTATTATTCCCAAGAAGTCACCTGTCAAATTGGTAGTAATTTTCCACATTTAAGGATTTACAAGCATTTTAAGGTAGGAAAAACCTTTTGTATCTGTGCCATTTAGAAAGATTTTATAGTGTAGACGAGAGACTCTGCACCTGAGATCAGAAAACCTGAGCTTCTTTCTTGACAATTTGCTATTCAACTTTTGAGAAGTTACAAGTCTCATTTCTTCATCTGCAAAAAGATGGCGAATTTCTACCTGGCTAGGATTAGTGAGATCGAGCCTGTAAAGTGCTTTGAGCTCCTTAGAAGTATGTCTCACAAGCTAAGTAAGAAATAGTGTTATCATTGAAGCTATTCTAATCCAATGAGCTTCACTGAAGCTTTAAACGGTTATCTTCTTTCTCTTCTTAAATCTTTCTTTCCCATAACTTAGATATTGGCATGACTGATTCATCTTACTTTAGAGAAAGCAGACAACAAAATGGAAAAGAAAAGCTTTATGAAAATCCTCCAGTATTTCTGTTTAAGAGGTTTGGCAGAGCAAAGAGTATGTCCCACTTCCTACTTTCCGTACATATCAGGGCACTGTCTGGTTGTGTGGCTTTAACCTGTCCTTGCTCATACATCATATTATATATGTATTTTTCACTTCTGGGTTAGGATCTTTTGGTCTCCAATCTTACTGTCAAAATGTGACACTTAAGTCACCTTACATCAGGGATTTTTTTCTATCAAATAATAACTGACATTTTTAATGTGTTTTCAGGTTTGCAAAACATACACTATGTAACAATCTTATGTAACAAACCTATAACATTACAAGTATTATTGACCCCATTTTACAGATGAGAACACTGAGGCTCAGTAAGGTTACGGGACTTGCCTATGGTCACATAGCTAGTAAGTTTTGGATATAGGATATGGATCCTGTTCTTTCAGATTCCAGGTCCAAAACTTACCCATTATTATAGGCTGCCTCTCTTTTCACAAACTTTAAATCATCATATAAATATCAGCCATAATTATTAGTTTCATAGTCTATTTCCATTATTCAATTTAACAATTAATTCAATAAACATTTATTAAGTATCTATTATATTCAAGGTATAATTCCAATTATAGGGAATAAAAAAATAAATTAAAAAACAATATTTTTCCTTCCTTCAAAAAGCTTACAATCTAGAAGGGGGGTTACAATAAATGTAATGCAGTTTTAAGATGACTACTCCCCATTATCTACTGCTCTTGAGGGAAGGGAGGAAAAAACTGTGTTTTTCAAGTACATTCACAGCCCTGGCTCCCAGACAGTCCTATAGTTGGGCACCAGGGACTTCATACTGGACACTGGACACTGACCTCCAATGCCCCACTACATAGTTCAACCCTTTCATTTTTACAACTGAGGAAACTGAGGCCTAGAGAAACAAAATCCAAGGTCCCACAGCTAGTCACAAAGGTTTGATCCAAACCCAAATCCACTGACTCTAAATCATGTTATTTCAATATTGATGATGATGATAGCACTTTATTTACACAGCACTTTAAGGGTTGAAAAGCGCTTTACAAATCATATCATTTAATCCTCACAACCACTCTGGGAGGTAGGCACTATTATTATTCCCATTTTACCTATGAGGCTAGCTTTGAACTCAGATCTTCCTAACTTGATGTCAAGTTCTCTGTCCATTGTGCCTCAATCATTTCTGGAGAAAGATCACACATATGGATGAATATGCACTATAAATACACATTCTGTAGTAAATAAGTGGATATATATAACTGGAGAGGAGTAGTGTTATGGAAGAAAAGGGCACTGAACTTTCTGCAAGCAAATCAATCGATTAAATTGCAATCACATGTTGAGCATTTATTAAGTACAAAGGCAATGGAAGACACAAAAGAAGGGAGGTTTGACACCTCTGTGTGCCCAGGGAGTTACATAGTCTAGTGGAATGAGTGCTAAGAAATCAGGGTAGCCCTACAGAATTTCCCAGTAATAATAGCTGACACTTATATAGCATTGTAAGATTTACGAAAACCTATTGCACATATCTCATCTCAATCTTATCCTATAGGGAAGAGAAGGAAAGGGAGGTTCAGAGAAAGAGCTAAGTCTGTCAGGATTTGAACCCACATCTCTGCTGACCCACAACCATGTTTTTTTCATTGTACCAGTGCTAGAGTCACCTTGTTTTAAAGGAGTCAATTAGGGGTGGCTAGGTGGTACAGTGAATAGAGCACCAGCCCTGGAGTCAGGAGGACCTGAGTTCAAATCCAGCCTCAGACACATAACACAAAAACTAGCTGTGTGACCCTGGGCAAGTTACTTAACCCCAATTGCCCTACCTTCTCCCCTCTAGAAAGCAAAAAAAAAAAAAATAACAAAATAAAGCTTAAAATCGTTCAGTCAGGTGGAGACGGAGACACTTCTGGAAGAACCATCGTGATGGCCGCCCGAGGAGAACCCCAAGTGCAGTTCAAACTTGTGTTAGTTGGAGATGGAGGTACTGGAAAAACCACCTTTGTAAAAGGTCTAGTTTTATAGGCAACTGTCCTGTGATGTCAGCGGTGCAGCGTGTCTGCCACTTTATTATATAGCTGAGAAGAACATATGCTTAACCTTTGGGATGCTGAAGGAAATGAATGGACTTCGGAGTGAATGCAGTAGTTTAAAAAAATATAATTCATATTTTGGACCGCAATTATGTCCCCTTGAGTTTCGAATATAAGACTGCTGCAGTCCCATCACAATATTCAGTGGTGAATATTGTTTGTTACTTTCATTCCCATTTCCTTTTCGTTTAGATCATAACAAAGTTGTATTTCAAATATCTAAAAAAATACATAAAATAAAGCTTAAAGAAGCCAATTAAACAAACATTTACCAAGCACCAGGTATGAGCAAGGGTCCTCTGTAATAGCAGAAATACTCAGAAAACTTTCAGGATTACAAAATGTTTTATATATATTATCTCTTTTGCCGCTCACTACAACCCTATGAGACAGATACTATTACTATATATATATATATTTCCTTTTTGGAGGGCAATTGGGATTAAGTAACTTGCCCAAGGTTACACGGCTAGGTTGTGTGTGTGTGTGTGTGTGTGTGTGTGTGTGTGTGTGTTAAGTGTCTGAGGCCAGATCTGAACTCAGGTCCTCCTGACTCCAGGGCCGGCACTCTACTCATTGTACCACCTAGCCACCCCAATACTCTTACATTATAGAACAGAAAACTGAAGCTTAAAGAGGTTAGTTGACTTGCCTAGGGTGACAGTGTTTGAGGTAATATTCATACTATAGGTGAAACTCAATCTTCCCAGTGATGTTAAACTCAAAATGAAATTTATCCCTGTGCATACATATTGACTTATAAAGCTACAAATGATCATTATGTATATTGTACTGTATTTTTATTTATTTTGTTAAACATTTCCCAAATATATTTTAATCTGGTTCATGTTGCAGGCACTCCAGTTTTGCAGGGTGTATGAGTGTTTGGGATGTTCAAGGAGGATTAGCACCTGTGGTATGAGGACTCACCAAGTCCTTTTCAAAGCTTTTCATCTACCTTTGGTATCTACCTGTCACTCAACTCTCACCTATGGTTCCAAGAAATCATAGCATGCACAGAAGACACATCCTGGTAAAAACCATCTCAGCAGATAGGCTAAACCAGGTTGAGGGTAACCAACAAGTCTCAAACCTGTCAGTGAGTTAGGGGAATGTCTACCCCAACCATGTGAAGACTTCTCCCAGCCCAATGGGCAAATGAGAACACTTTGTCCCAATGGCCATGACAGCAGCTGAAGCTCATGCTGTGGCACTTCGAGCTTGGTCAGGCATCAAAAATGCCAAGGTTATCCACTATATCCTGGACCATCACCAGTTCTTCTTGACTTGTGTCTAGCCACTGGACTTGGTGACTCTGGAAGAGAGTGAGGCTAACAAATCTGTGCAACTCTTCCTTACTTAAATCCAATTCATATAGGAGTCAAGTCATCATCCTGTGATGACACTGGGCCTCTTTGAAAACAAAGGACAAAGTAACCAACCTTTGTTAGATGCTAGGGATACAAAGATGAAAAAACAACACAGTATCTGCCCTTCATCCAGTCTAATAAATTATGCATATGAGTGACTCCTTGACCTGAAGGTCTCAGCATTCTGGCTGAATCATTGATGCAGTGACTCTCTTTTGTGTGGGGGCTATTTGGAATTTCTGAGAGCTCATAGTGTATATTCATTCTATGGTCATATTTAAGTCCAAATTCCATATCTTTCCCCCATTCCCTATTATGGATCTGTGTACCTAAAACATGTTCATACATTCATTCTTTTCATGATATGAATTCTCACATCTTCTATTGGGGGCATATGGTGCTCCAAGATGATTTTTCAGGTTAAGTATACAGAATGTTTGATTTGATCTAATAAATTCTACAAGTGAGTCAAAAGACATATCAAACTAGTCATATCAAAACTGAGTAGATGCCTAAAGAAGTATCAGGATTTTTTTTTTTAATGACAGAGTTGTCTTTCAATGGACCTCAAGGTGAGGTTGTCATACTTTAAGAAAGATGAAGGCTTTGAACTATTTTTATAGTGGTAATGCATTGTCTTGAGCCATCTACCTTCTCTCACCACTTGAGAATCACAGTGTATAGTTATGGTATAATTGGCCCAGGTTAGGAGATTCAGGTTTGTTATTGTCCATTAGGCAAATTCAATCAATGAGTCAACAAACTTTTTTTATGTGTCTACTATGTGCCAAGCACTACTAAGAGCTGGGGAAACAAAAAGAGGAAAAAGGTAGTCCCTGCCCTCAAGGAGCTTACAATCTAATTGGGAAGACAACATGCAAACAAATATATACAAAATAAGCTCTATTCAGGATAAATAAAAATAAGTAACAGAGGGAAGGCATTGGAGTTAAGAGAAATAGGGGAAGGGAACCCCTCACTTTGTAGAATCTTCTCACCTGTAGAAAATTAGACTATAGTTGGAAGGAAGCCAAGAAGGTCAGTAGGGAGGAATGGTGGACAACCAGAGAAAATGCCTAGAGCTGAGATATGCAGTGACTTGGTTATGGAACAATAGGCCAGAGTCACTGGATCAAAGAATTCATACTGGGGAGTAAATGTAAGAAGACTAGAAAAGCAGTCAGGAGCTAGGTTATGAGGAACTTGGAATGCCAAACAGAGCATTTTGTATTTGAGCCTGGAGGTAATAGGTTGCTGCTGCAGTTATTCTATGGGGTGGGGGATGATATAGTCTGACCTTCAATTAAAGAATGAAATGGGAAGAGACCTGAGGTGGGCAAACCTACCAGCAGGCTATTTTAGTAATCCAGGTGTGAGGTAATGATGGTCTCCACTAGGTAACAGTGTCAGGAGAGAAGGGGCCATATGACAGAGAAGGTGCAAAAGTAAAATCAACAGACCTTGGTAAGAGATTAGATATGGGGAGGGTGGAGGTGGGGAGAGAATGATAGATAGTGAGGTATCTAGGATGAATTCTAGGTTGTGAACTTGAGTGTCTAGGAGGATGGGGTTTCCCTCCACAGCAACAGAGAAGGGAGGAGGAGGGCTTAGGGGAAAAGAAAATGAATTTTGTTTTGGACAATTTGGGTTTAAGAATGTCTATTGACCTCCAGTTTGAGATGTCTGAAAGGTAACTGGAGATGCTAGATTGGAGGTCAGCAGAGAAATTAGGATAGGAATATTATATTTGAGAATCATCGGCATAGAAATGGTCATTAAGTCTATGGAAGCTGATGAGATTTTAAGTGAAGTAGATAGAGGGAGAAGAGAAGAGGACCGAGGACAGAACCCTGAGGGACACCTGTGGTTATAGGGTATGATCTGGAAAAGAATCCAGCAAAGGAGGAACAGAAGAAGCAGTTAGACAGGTAGGAAGAAAATCAGGAGAGAGTGGTATCCCAAAAACCTCAAGAGAAGCAAGTATCAAAGAGGGGAGAGTTATCAACAGCATCAAAGGCTTCAGAGAGGTCAAGGAGAATGAGAATTAAGCAAAAGTCCTTGGGTTTGTCAACTAAAAGATTTTTAGTAACTTTGAAAAGAGTAGTTACAATGGAATGATTAGATCAGGTGTCTGATTGTAATGGGTTAAGGAGTGAGAGAAGAGAAAATGGAAGCATCCATTGTAGATAATCTATTCTAGGAGGTTAGACACAAAGGGTAAAAGAAATATGGGGTGATAATTGGTGGAAATGGAGGGGTCAAGTAAAAGTTTTTTCAGGATAGGGCAGATGTGCAGGTTTGTAGGCAGTAAAGGGGCAGGGGAGGAAAGTGAAAGAAGGAGGATGACAGAAGGAGGAGAGAGGATGGAATGGGATCATTGCAACAAGTAGAGGAGTTAGCCTTGGTAAGGAATAAGGACATGTCATTATGTGAGGCAGGGCTAAGGAGGGCAATGGCAGAAGACACCTGAGTGATAGAAGAGGGAGTTCATGGAAAATGGCCTCAATTTTTTTCTGTGAAGGAAGAAACAAGGTTTCAGCTTGGGGTGGGGAGGGGAAGAAGAGTTACAGGAGTCCTGAGTAGCAATAGAAAGATTTAGAAGGACTTCTGTGGAGATGGTAGGTTAGTGAGATAGGGAGATCTGTAGGATTGTGAGTTGATAAAAGGCAGACTGAGGTCACCTATCAGCACTTGGAAAATACAAGGTCCTCTAGGGGGAGAAAAACAAGCAAAAAAATATGAACTCTTCTCATTCAACTTAACTTTAAAACAAATAAATAATTTATTCATAGCTTCTGAGTCAAGTGGTGCTGTTATTTGTTATCCAACTTTATTTCTCCCAACTAAGGACAGGAAATCTCTATTCCAACTGATTTCCTCAATATCCCCCATTCAGTCTTCTTCAATTAATCAGATCAAAGATCCTCTTCACAGACTAGTTCAAGTATCATCTACTTTGGGAAATTGTCCTAAGGTGCTCTTACCATCCTTTGTGCCCATCTAAATCTTACTTTGTGTCCCAGCTGCTTGGGAAAAACTTTTCTGGACTTCCCCACCCAGTGTTACATGCTTCCTCTCAAATCCCATAGCATGTACTGTCTTACTGTTTGCTCACTTATTCGGCATTTAGCTTATACACCTTGGATAAAATATATGGTCAGCTAGATGGTGCAGTGGATAGAGCACCCAGTCTAGAATCAGGAAGACTCATCCTCCTGAGTTCAAATATGGCCTTGGCCTTACTAGCTGTGTGATGCGGAGCTAACCCTGTCTGCCTCAGGTGCTTCATCTACAAAACGAGCTGGAGAAGGAGAGGCAAACCACTCTAGCATCCTTGCCAAGAAAACCCCAATGGGGCAGAGTCAGAAAAGATTGAATAACAACAATAAAACTTGAATATACATGTGCGTGTGCATGTATACACATATATGAATTGTATATACATGTGTATATAGGCATACATATAAATATGTGTGCATACACATGTGCATGTATCTATCTATGCACATGTATATATATATATATATGGATGAATATAAATATATGAACATTCTGTGTACATTCATATACATCCAGCAAGTTTGCAACCTTCTTAACAGAAGCACCAAGCACAGAGCCTTGCACCCAAAGGAGAGCCCAATAAATTCAATTCAATAATATCAAGTATAGTATTAAGCACATACTATGTGTCAGACACTGTGCTAAAAGCTGGGGATACAAAAAGAGGCAAAACAGCCCCTGCCCTCAAGGAATTTATAATCTATTTACTATTCATACTAAATGTACAATGTGTATCAAACAAGACAGATACTTGAAAGCGCCTCATTTCCATTTAAACAAAGAGCTATCTATAGGCTGAAGGATACCTAGTTGCATCAAAGGTTGATTCCATCTCATGCTGTGGGGTTTTCAACTAGGCAGGTTTCAACCAGACCAAATTAGAGAGTTTACCTAATTCAGTTTCTCAAATTCAGAAATTTCCCTTTAGTTCTCCACCATCACCTCTAAAATCACCACCACTACCACCTTAGGGAGTGGTGGTTCATTTACATAACAAAAATGTTTAGAGTACAAGATTCCTGCCATTTAGAATTCAAAACAAACCAACATAAACATGCAGAAATTAAATTGTTTTTCAAACAGTACAATCATTCAGAATGCCTTTCCACTCTATCATTTTTTTTTTTGTCCTCTAAAGGGGACATTGGCTAAGCATTTTATTTACCTCTTGCCACGTAGCCCTAAGGACTACTAAAGAGGGAAATAGAGCACTCTGTCTCCTAGACCACTGCCCAAGAGCAAGCAAGCATTTTTCTGAGGACCCTGGATGGCTCAGCAATCTTGTAATTCATCCTAGGAACACTGGGACTTATCTTCTGAACAGCTCTAGACAAAGCTCCAATTCCCAGAAAACTGACATGCCCTTTGTACTTTGGTATAAATCTTTACCTCCTTCCTTGTACCCATTACTCTTCTCCTTGCCCTAAACAACATTTCTTATAGCAAGGTCTAAATTGCAAATCTGGCTTCACCACACCAATCTATGTTAGTATGACTAACTGTTGGTTACTAAAAAACAATTCAAATGGATTCTAACATTTGATACTGTGATTGTTTAAGGTAGGTAGAGTAAAAGAAAAGGTCATTTTTTAAAAATTATGAATCATATCATTATTGTTTTGGTGAATGATTTAGCTTAACCAGCCTGGCATGAAGGAAAGAAAAAGGCAAGGTCCTTATTCTCTGAGTCTATTAATGATGTGAAGCAACATAGCTTAGAAGAGATACTAAGACCTGGGGATTGAATCAAATTCTGAAATGACTTGCTATGTGGCAAGAGATCATCACTGTAACACTTGCTCCATTATCCTGTTTACGACAAAAATTTTATCATTCTTACCCAATTTCCTATCAATACACCTGCAAAGGGAAAGTAGAATTTAGACAATTAGTTTTGCCTCCTTCATTATCTGATGGGCAGCTAGATGGTGCAGTAGATAGAATGCCAGGCCAGTCTTCCTGAGTTCAAATCTAGTCTCAGACACTTTCTAGATGTATGACCCTGGGGAAGTCACTTAACCCCATTCCCCTCAGTTTCCTCATCTATAAAATGGGCTGGAAAGGGAAATGGCAAACCTTTAATCCTTGGTAAACCTCAGCATCCTTACCAAGAAAACCTCAAATGGGATTATGAAGAGTCAGATATGACCAAACAACAACAACAACCACCACCTTCATTATCTGAATCCTTTAGGAGAAAGTGGAGTTAGGGGCCTGAATTATTAGAATAACTGATTTCATTCTCAATTATTAATTCAACAAACATTTATTGTATCTATTATGCACACTGTGGTACATCCTGGGAGAAATACAAAAATAAATAGGAAATGAGTAAGACTTAGCTCCTCTCCTCAAGGAGTTTATAGTCTTGTAAAGGAGATAAGATTTTTCATAAATAAATATATTATAAATTATGTGCTATACCTAAGAGAAATAACAATAATAAACATTTATACGTAAAGTTTGAAAAGTGTTTCATATCTCATTTGAATACAAAGTTTTATGAGGTTGGATGGAGGAAAGTGAGGTCATATTTTTATATTTTTTATCTAGCTTCTTGAATTTACTTGTTGATGGTGAACTGTTGATGGTCATTCACTGTCAACAGGAGAAAAAAAAATGAAAAGGTCTGAAGATAGTCCATATGTCAACTTTGGTTTTTAATTGGCAAAGCAATATCAAACATAAAGGTCAAAAGAAAACTGAATTAATTCCCAGTTAATATCTGGCACAGTAGAGAAATAATTAGAAAAATAATACCAGCTAAATTTCCCACATCAAGTGATATAAATCTAATTTATCACCCCATACCCTAGTATCCTTGTCCTGGTCTTAATTATGGAAATATTTGATGATCTTGTAAATCCTCCATTTCTCTATAAGACATTTTGACTTTGTTAACAACTTCTGCTTCTCCACATCACTCCAACAACTGCTCAGAAAGATACTGCATATAACTAAATCCCGATTATCTTATAATTATATTGTCAAAGTGTGTCACATCAAACTTAGTAGTTTGTGTTGCTTCAACACGTCCAAAATTTCTACTGACATCTCCATCTCTATACCACATGGTTTAGGCTTAAAATGCCAACAAAAGGCCAACAGTTGAAAGGTGTCAAAGCCTTATCATTGCCTACATCTGTTAGTTATTCTTCAAGTTATCCAGGAAGCATAAATGCTGGTGTTAGGGAAGATTTGGTGGTAGAAATGAACCCCTCAGTATGTGAAATCAGTGAGCAAAACAAGCTCCTGAGTGGGTGCAGGGAACTCTAAAGTAGGAACAGTGAGTCTGAGCATAGAAGAAATGTTTGATTTGAAAGTAGTAGACTTGGAAAGAGCCAGTAGTACTAGGACAGGTGCAGAAGTTGGCAGACAGCTATGGCTACTGAGGCAGCTAGGTAGCTCACTGGATAGAGCACTGGGCCTGGAACTAGAAAGATGTGAGTTCAAATACAGCCTTAGATACATACTAGCTGTGTGACCCTGGGAAAGTCACTTAACCTCTGTTTGTCTTTATCCACTGGAGAAGGAAGTAGTAAATCACTCCAGTATCTTTGCCAAGAAATCCCCATGGACAATATTGGAGAGATATGGTTCCCAAGAGTCTTTAAGAGTTGAACACAAACTGAATGACTGAACAACAACATTCACTGAGTCCTGAGATGATCCATTCATGGTTCTGTATCCCAAGGACTCAGTGTACACTGCAATATACTTCTTAACTATATTGTTATCTAAAACCTCAACTTTTTATCATCACTTTAGTCTGAAGAAGGGTTTATATAAAGGGTGAACTAGATCATCCCCTAAATTTCTTCTGATTCTAATCTAACAGGGGATGGGGATTGAATAATGAATTTAATTAAATTGAAACTGAAATTAAGTTAATTAATTAATAACTAATTAATTAAATAAATTAAACTGAAGAAATACCCTGGCTTCTCCCCCTTCTCTCTCTGCCACCCTCCATGGAGGTAGAGTCATTTTTTTCTCACCTGTCTTCAAGGTCCCTGTGGGTGTGACTTTTTACTTCATCAATGCCTTCCCCTCTGGGGAGAAAGTAGTTTTCCTTCTTAGGAGAAAACAACAGGGGAAGGAGAGAGAGCCCAGGACCACTGAGACAGCCATCTCAGAGGCAAAGGAGTTCAGCACTCTTACCAAGGCTTTTCCCACTTAACACCACTGTTTAGCTCACATTTTGTCTAGAAGAATCCATGATGATCTAGTTTCAAATGGTTTAATTTTTTCCCTGCTTTGGGGGAGTTATAATATTATTTTATTTGTAAAAACAACAACAACAAAAACTCTTTGGCTTGCTTTGAGCTCCTCTTAGAAAAAAAGAAAAAAAAAGAAACAACCATGATTCAGAAAGAGAATTTTCTCTGTGTATGCATCCCAGGGAAATCCAGCCTTCTGCTCTACTGGTTCTTTTAATCTCCCCAAAGACAGACAGACAGACAGACAGACAGACAGACAGACACACACACACACACACTAAATAATACCCTAGGGAAACTAGTTTCTTTTGGAGAACACATGGCCAACATGGAAAACAAACAGATTTTTTTAAGGAAATTAGGAATGGTAAGTTAATTTAGTGGATCAAAAGTAGAGCAGAAGACAGGTAGGAGTTTCAGCACTGCTGCTCATCTATTAAGTAAAGAATAGCTACAGTGTCTCCTCTGTTTCTCCTGTATTCTCTCTGCTACAAGTTTATGATTGTGGCAAGAGCCTCTCAGAGATGACCACAAGCTAGCTCTCTCATTCTCTTTCTCCCTCTCCCTTCTCTCTCCCCCTCCCTTTCTCTCTTTCTCCTCCTCTTCCCCCTCTCTTATTCTTTTCTATTCTCTCTCCCTCTCTCTTTTTCTACCTCTCTTGTTCTCTCTCCCCCCTTTTCCTTTTCTCTAGCTCCCCTTTTCTCTCCCTGTTCTCTCCCTCCCTCCCTATCTCTCTCTCTCCCTCTCTTGCTCTCTCTTCTCCATCTGTCTCTCTCTCTCTGTCTCCTTCTCTCTCTAGCTGTCTCTTACTTCCACTTCTCTTTTCTCTCAGGATAAGAATTCTTACTTGTCAATTACCCTTTGCTTGTATCAGTCAGTATGAGGGCTAAGCACTTGAGAGTCAAGAAGAGAAACACAATAAGAATTTCCATCCTGGTCAGCAGGTATCCATTTCCAGTGTATATACTTCCTTGGCACCAGAAAGGATGCTACATGAAGATTCTGTGATTCTCTAATTCATAATTCACATTCTGCCAAATTGGAAAGTGAAGTTTAATAGAGTCTTCTGGCCACTGTCCAGCTCAACAGAGTATAACCACAGTGTATGAGGTATCATGGTTTAATGACTAGAGAACTGGCCTCAGAGTTAGGAAGACCTGAGCCCATGTCCTCCTGGGGTCACATACAAGCTGTGTGACCCTCTCAAGTCACTTAACCTTTTACTGCCCTCAACAATCCTCTAATAATCTAAGTAGCAGAGCAGGGAAAAATCTGCATTGGCAGAGGAAGTTTTCCTCATCAGGGAAGAATTTACTTCTTCCTAATGAAATCTAATGAAATCATAAGTTTGGACAAAAAAATCATGGCATGAATGACTTTTTTTAAACCCTTTTTATTTGCCTTTGGAATTCACTGATACAATTTTCTTTTCTTTCCTTTTTAGATTTTCCTGACTCCAAGTCCAACCCTCCTTCCACTATACTAACAAATAGCAAAACATGATTTTAAGTAAAAAATAATGATAGCAAACAGGGTCTATGGTTACTCTGTTTCTCTTTCCTTTTTTAATTGCACTCTGAAACCTAGTTCCATTCCTTACTCCTTACCTTTTTTCCCACCTATTCCTATGGAGGCAACATAGCACAGCCAGGGGTAAATGTTTAACTGTCTCTCAGAGAAGAAAAAAAATTACATTTAAAACACTGTAAGTTTAATTTGTATCATTAATATTTTCTCCATCACTTTTTTAAATCTAGACAACAAACAAAACAATATATCAAGCTCTAATTTGTAATGTTTGACAAATTCTGAAGTTTAAGTGACCACACTGAAAAATTTAATAATTGGTTTTAGACACAGTCCACTCAGTACATGAGAAAAAGCACTAGATTTGGAACCAAAGGACTCAGGTTTGAAACCTGATTCTAGTAGTGACATTGGGCAAGTTACATGATCTCATGTAACTCAGTTTCCTCATCTATAAAATAGTCTACTGATTCTTCCATCTCCAAATCTATATTCCTATTCATCTCTCATCCCCCTTCCTTTTCTTTCTCCTTCTCATTCCATTTTTTTTTCTATTTTGACTACTTCTTGTATTCCAACCCCAAAAATGCTCTTCCCTTGCCCCCAACTTCTATTCCTTACTTTCATATGGTAAGTCTCTGGCTCTCCTGCTTACTAGAGATATCATTTGGGCACTTGGGATTAATCATGAATGTGCAAGAAGCTACTAGGATTACAGATAGAGCTAGGGAGAGTGTTGGAGCTGAGATGACAGCTTGACCTTTGGATTTTAGCAGTTTGGGGGTTGGTTTCCTTCCCCCTTAAATCAAAGTTTGTTTACTTAACACTGGTTCTGGGGAAGCTGTTTGTCTTTGTTGTCTAAACACTCTCTTCAGAGTTGCTTGTGGCAACTCTTGGTGGGGGGGGCAGTCTTGACTGACTTGAACTACCAGGGAAAATCAAAGAAAAATAGGCATGACAAGGATCTGTTGGTTGCTCTCAAGTAAAAAAAAAAAAGAGAGCAATCAATATATGATTATTAAACACCTACTATATGCCAGGCACTGTGCTAAGTGCTGGGGATATAAAAAGAACCAAAAGACAGTCCCTGCCTTCAAGGAGCTTACAATTACAATATAACAAAGGAGACTATGTGTATGTGTGAAAGAGAGAGACAGAGAGAGACAGAGAGAGAGACAGAGAGAGACAGAGAGAGGGAGGGAAGGAGGGAGGGAGAAAGAGATAACACACTATACAGAATAAATAGGAAATAATTAACAGAGGAAAAGCACTAGAATTAAGGGGGGTTGGGAAGGGTTTCCTATAGAAGGTATAATTTTAGTTGAAATTTAAAAGAAGCCTGGGAGGGTCACTAGTTCCTGCAGAGGAGAAATAGTGTTCCCAGGCATGGAGTCAACCAGAAAGGATCCTCAGAGATGAGAGTGCCTCATTCATGGAATAGCCAGGAAGCCAGTGTCACTGAACTGAAGAATATGTGTTGAGGAATAAGGTGTAAAAACACTGGAAAGGAAGGAGGGGTCTTGATTATGAAGAGCTTTGAATGCCAAATAGAGAATTTTGTATTTGATCCTGGAGAAGCTCCTAATATCTTAGAGCCTTCTGGGAAAATGATTAATTCTAGTCCTCTGGTCTCCCTTTGTGGCTGGGTTTAGTGTTCTCAGACAGTGGAATTTCCTTTTACCTTTGAGTATCAGAATCAAAGATTATTTTCAATGCTGCAAAAGCAGAGGCAGGTTGGTATAATGAATAGAAAGTTGACCTAGAAGCCCTCAAGCCCCTATCTCTGACACATTGGCTACTAAACTTTGACAAAGTGCAGTGAGCAATTCTCCAGGATCCCTGCAATCCTAGGACTGGAAAAGAGATACTGACCTTGGCATTAGTAAAGGAAGCTTCTTCACCCAGGAGCAAGGAAATGAAATCAAAGTCCAGTCTTTAAGTCTATATAAGAGCCAAGCTTTCGGTTGTTAAATAGATCTCATAAACATGGTACAGATTACAATCCTTCCATGCCTTCTCATTCTATGTGTCTTGTCTACAACCTCCAAATATTTCTCCAGAGGCTGTCTGCCCACTCTGCTGGAGACCTTCCTCTAGGTCTCTTAACATTAAAGGGGTACCAGTATACACATCTGTTACCATTCTTTCTACAAAATAATAAAGTAACACATGAGAGTGGAGAAGAGAATGAACCTTCCTTTCTTCAAAATCAAGCTAATGATTCATCTTGTAAGACTAAAAATCTTTTTTTTCTCATTGTCACAAAATTGGGAAAGCTATAGGGAAGAATGGCCTCTCAAAAAGTAAAGATGTAGGGGCAGCTAGGTGGTTCAGTGAATAGAGCACCAGCCCTTGGTTCAAGAGGACCCGAGTTCAAATTCAATCTCAGACACTTGACAAACTTACTAGCTGTGTGATCTTGGGCAAATCACTTAACTCCAATTGCTTTGCCTTCTCCCCTCCAATTTTTTTTAAAAGGAAAGATGTTAGGAAAATATAAGAACCTATGAGCAGCTAGCTTAAAATAGCCAGTGGTATATAGTGATTGGGAAAAAAAGAGACCAATTAGAAGAAAAAACTGTGAGTTTGTAAGGGGTGAAAGAAAAGAAATCATTATGTTGACATCTAACTGTATTCTATAGTTAGGTCACACCTATCTTACCCTTCAAGGTTTTTCTCACTAATAACCTCTTTTTTTTTTAACAATTTGATTGCATGGAAACCACCACTTATTATTAATATTAACAATAACATCAACTTGCATTGTTCTGATGCTTAATATGTTTTAAAGCAATGAAAGAGTTAATATTTCATTTGTTGTACAACTTTTACAAGGTAGGGGAATTTTTTTTTTAACATTTAACTAAGGAGGGAAATTAAGCCAGTGACAGTTTAGGTGACTTGCTCATTCAAACTATAATTGAAGAGTAATTGTTATTGTTGTTGTTGAGTCCTTTCAGTTATATTCAACTCTCTGTGACTCCATTTGGGGTTTTCTTGGTAAAGATACTAGAGTGGTTTGCCATTTTGTTCTCCAGCTCATTTTACAGATGAGGAAACTGAAGTAAGTAGAGTTAAGTGATTGCCCAGGGTCCCACAGCTAGTAAGTGTCTGAAGCTGGATTTGAACTCATGAAGATGATTTTTCCTAACTCCAGGTTCAGTACTTTATCCACTGCACTGCCTAGCTGCCCCATCCTCCCAAAAACTAACATAGAAAATATGTTCTCAGGTGGCAAAGTTTTAACAGAACTTTTGATCAGCCTCTAAATAAATTTGTATAGACAGAGTAACAAGTAGCCTAAACTGATCATTGGTTAGGCAAAATGGAGGCAGGCTAGACTGCTAGTACCCAGAAAATGCCAAGATTGCCACTTTGAGTCTTTCCCAAGAGTAGAATAAGTTGTTTCATTGGACAAACCACAGATTTGAAGAATCTGATAATGTAAAAAGATTTGATTCATGAGTCAGTTAGAAGAAAGGTTTAGAAAAGAGTAAATTTTTACATCTTATTTGTATTACTGCTGTTTATAGCATTATTCTCCAAGCAATTCAAGTGTGTTTAACTTAGGGCAATAATAGCCATTTTTCAAATTGTCAAACCCTGGACAGAGCTTTTTAAAATCTTGACTCCACAAATGTCCAGACTAGGTCCATGGTGTTCTTTAGCTATGACTCTATTTCTAATGTCTGCACACAGGTGCAAGAGAAGTATAAGTTTAACAACTACCCCCATTCTTCAATCTCACTGTTCAGGTTTTAACCTTAAATAAAATTATGTGACTTAATGAATACAAATCTCTCCCCTTTAGTTGAGAAGTCAATCCTTTCATTAAAGATATTTAAAAAGGCTTTGCTATAAAGAGGAAGGGTACACTATTTAAAAAGTGACCAAAGTTCCATAATTCCTGAAGATACTGAAGAGGAAGATGAGCATTTGTGTTGCCCTTGGCCCCCCAGGAAGAGGACCTAATACTAAGGGGAAAAAAAAAAAAACAACAATTCCTAGCTTTGGATTTCCCGGCAAACAATAGCTATCCAGCAGCCCCTGGCCTCCTTTTATCTCCGTTAAGTCTAATCCTTCGATAAACCTCTTGTTTCCTACACTTGATGCGTCACTCTTTTACTAGTCCCAAATCCATCAGACATACTGTGGTTGGTTCATTGTGAACAAACAGAACTGACAGTTTCCTTCCTCAAGGTAAACAGTTCTGGTACTTAGACACAGCTCAAAGACTTTATCACCCCCAACGTGGCTATTAGCCTTTAGGTAGTCAAGTAGGACCAGCCCAAACTTCTAATGAAACTCTTTTCCACCTCCCATTTTAACTAGCAGTAAAATATTGCATAATTACTAAACTGATGGCCTGCTTTCACAGCCCCAATTTCCATCTTTTCCTCAATGGCTGATAGCTGAAGTGCCCATTAACTTCCTCTCCTTGTTTACCTCAGCCAATCTTTACAAGAATGGTCTTGCAGTTAAAGAAATAAGAGGTTCCATTTATGACATATAGCGACCTTAGATTTCTCTTAGCCACAAACCTAGACAAATTTCTCTGAATCCAGTAAATGTGATGTTCATTTTGGCTTCTCTCATAATACTTCAACATCCCGAGTTCCTCTCCACTTACTATGTACATTGTTAACATTATAACATGCTTCTGTACACTGTTAACATCATCTTAACAGGGAGAGTGTTCTTTCTGAAGGAAGGAGGAAAATAATGGAGTCCCTTTGTCGAAAAAACACTGAGGCTGTATGAGGTCATGCCAAATAGGATGGAAAGTGAAGACTGTGGGAACACAATGCCATGCCAGCAAGGGGGTGGGGGGCAGTCAGTCTTTTCCATGACTCCTAAAGTGAGGAAGAGTTCTCATTTACTACAGAAGACAAACTCATTCCTGTTTTCCATTGTTTCTGCAAGGGCCCACTTCCTTTTGTTTATTCCAACTTGATAAAGGAGACAGTGAGTAAAATCAATCAATTGGTAGTCCCTGTGATTTCCCTCCCTAAGTAATAGAGAGTGATGAACCAGATTACAGCCCTAAACCAAACCATTGAGGAAGCCAGAGCAGGACCTGGGGCTATGGTTTTTCCTATGGTTTCTTCTATCAGCTAATTCTTATAGCAAGGGCTTCTAGTATCTTTGCCATTTCCTTACTAGGAGACCACTCAGAGCCACTGAACCAAATCTCTCTCACCTGTCTCAGGACTTTTAGAAACATGTTAGGGGCATCGTTAACTAAGCATTCTTTTACACTTTTACACACTGGATTCTCTTAACACAGCAAGTATTTTTAAATTGGCCCTAAACGTCCTTTTAGATAAGTACTACAAAAAGCCCAAAGGGCAGGCAGACATTTTCTAAGAAATTGTCTAACACAGAACTTGATACTCGGGGGACCTGAGCAGCTGAAGTGTGTGACAGGCAGCTCAGAATGAACCATGAGACGATCCTAGCTGAGGGGCCACAGAGGTCTTTAAGGCGACAGCTGCTGGTGTCATACAAAGGTGAGACAAACTCCCATCAAGTCAGCTCAGAAAGGACTGCCAATTCCCCTTTTCTCAGTCACATTTATCTGAAAGGGAAGTCATCTGGCAGGCAGAAGTAGAAGAAGTACAAATCAGTATTGTAATCTATTTAGTTATCAATTGATTAGTCAACAATAATTTATCAATCCCCTACTGTGTGCCAGGCACTGTGCAGGGGACTAGAGATCTGAGTACAAAGAATGAAACAATCCTTCCTTGCAAGGAGTTGAAATTTTTCTAATAGAGGAGGTGCCAAATACAAATAAAAATATATGCATCACAAAAGTTAATACATCATTAAAGTTAACAAAGTTAAACATATACAAAGTAATTAAATATAAGGTAGTTTTGGAAGAGAGGGCACTAGCATTTGAGGGAGGGGGGACCAGGAGAAGTTTCATGCTAAAGATGGTGCCTGAGATGTATCTTAAAGGGAAAGAATCTATGAGGTTGGGGTAAAGAGGGTATGAATTCTAGGCTTGCAGGACAGTGCAAGAAACTGGGACGAGAGATGGACTGTTGTGATTTAGGAACTTAGATGCTATGTATCTAATGACCAGCCAATCATGTCTTTATCCCTCCTGAATCTCCTTGGTTCTTTATCTACCATGCCTCTTCACCCTGGAAGCTCACTTCCCCCCTCCCCACCCCTCTCCCACCCCCAATTAATTCTCACATTGGAAATACCATATACCTGTGGCTTCTTCCTCCAGTTGTGAGATCCTTGAGAGAAAGGACTGTCTTTCGCCTTTTTTCATATCCCCAGCGTTTAGCAAAGTACCTGGTCCATAGCAGGTGCTTAATAAGCGTTTACTGACTAACTAACTGATTGGCTAGTTCCTCCCAGAACCTCCATTTTAAGGCAACTATGTCTTCACTGCTCTTCAGGATGTTCTCCTGACCCTCTAGAGTTTCTCTACCATCCCCCAGACCCCTGCCTTTATGCTCTTTCCCCTCTTTCCACTTCCTTTCATGTGTTGCCTAACTCAATTAGAGATTAAGTTCCTTGAGGGCAGGGACTGCCTTTCTTTCTGCTTGCATTTGTATTCCTCTGCTTAGCACAGTTCATGGCACATAGTGTTTAATAGATGCTTGTTAACTTGATTTGACTGGTATAAGAACAACTCTCTTAACCAGCTTTCAAATAATCATTCAGAATAATTTGTGCTCACCAAGCCTCTAGCTCTAAATTAATTACTGGGTTTATTTCCTGGGAATGACTAAATTGGAGCATTCTTACTGGGTACAACTTCTCTGTCTGGAAGGAGTTCAGAAGAAGCAGGAGTAGATCTTAACTGGCCTGGAGCAGACTGGACCCTGAATCCAACTCTTAATAGTGTTGGATCACATTGTAACCATTACACTTTGGAATAGAATGTCTTCTGCTTTCAACCACAAAGACAGAAAGACCAAAACCCTATGTGGGAATAGAGTTCCTAGAAATAGTACACCCAGATCTTGAGAAGCAGCATGTTATAATGGGAAGAATGCTGAGTCTAGGGTCTGATCTTTGTTCAGATGCTAGCTCTGCCACTTACTATTTGTGTGACATTAGACAAGTCCCTTCCTCTCTGGGCCTCATTTTCCTCATCTGTAAAATAAGGGAGCTGGCCTAGATGGCCTCTGAGTTCTTTCTGGCTCAAACTCTATGATCCTGTGAAGATCAGATGCACAGATCTTGGGCTAACTCTATATGCCTTTTTTTTCCCTCAAATTTCTTTTTTTTTAAATTTATGGAATAAAACAAGCATTTCCATGTCATAGTATAATAAAAAAAAAAGGATGATTGCACATGAAACTACAAACCTATTGTGTACAACTTGCTATTCCTCTTAAATATATAATAAAGTTATCATGTAAATTTCTTTTTTTCTTCCCTCTCCCCACCCCACCCTAAGAAATGGCTACCATCAGACACAAATAGGTTTTATACACACACACACACACATACACACATTATTTTATACATACTTATATTTATCAGTTCTTTCCCTGGATGCAGCATATAGGTTTTTGATGATATATTTGGAAAATCCCCAAAACTTATATGCTTTTTCACTACTTTATATTCTGGCTTCAGAACAACACAGGACTCAAACCATGGGTAGGCACCCTGGGGAACACCTTCCGGCTCAGCAAATAGGACCATCAAATACAAGCAGAGAAGAAAGGGAAGGAAACCACAGTCCTCAGCCAAGTTGCCATAAGCCTCCAGAGTCTTACCTGGATTTTTATTCATTTCCATGCTCTGCATCGTTCATTTCACAAAAGACAGGCCCCTCGGACAACTAAACCTAGTACTGAATGCACTCTGAGAACCACTTCTTCTCTAAAAGAAGGGCAGGTGGTACTTCTCACCAGAATATGACCCTATTTGAACTTCTCTGACCCTGAATACAGTGTTAAACCTTGAGTGAAAAATTGAATTTAATTTCTAGGCATTTGGGACAGTTGAAAAAAATATATTAATATTGTCAAAGCATATATAACAGGTCCCCCTGGGCACCTGCTCTATCTACTAAGTGCACTTGGGCATTTGGGTATTGTCATTCAGTCATTTCAGTGCTGTCTGACTCATCCTGACTCCATGTGGGGTTTTCTTGGCAGAGATACTGAAGTGGTTTGCCATTTCCTTCTCTAGTTCATTTTATAGATGAGGAAACTGAGGCAAACAGGGTTAAATGGCTTAACCAGGGTCACACAGCTAGTAAGTATCTAAGGTCAAATTTGAACTCAAGGATATGAGTCTTCCTAAGGCCAGGCCCAGCACTTTCTTCATTGAGTCACCTAGCTGCCCCATGGACTTTTGTAGTATAACTAAATTATGATTTCCATATGGGCTCTACCATCCCTCAAGGTGATCAGAGTCTTTATCTCCTACCATCAGTGCCCATTCCAGGATACATAATCAGGGTATATCTGGGGATGATTAATCAACTGATCAATTAACAAGTATTTAGCAAGTGCCTACTATGCTCCAGGCACTGTACTGAGGATACAAGTGCAAAGAATAAAACAATATGGCACCTACTTAAAATGAGCTTACATTTTAAAGGAGACAAGTACATATAAAAATGAGTTGGAGGTAAGGAAGGAGTGCAAGGCATTGGGGAAGGCCTGTGTAAAGACACTGAGATGGAGTGTCGTACATGAGGAACTGAGAGAAAGCCAGTTTGACAGGATCCCAGAAGGAAAGGAAAGTCCAGTGAGGCTGAAAAGATAGGTTAGGGCCAGGTTGTATAGGGCTTTCAATGGTAAATGAATTTATATTTTATCTTACAGGCAATTGGAAGCCATTTGAATTGACTGAGTAGGAGTGAGTATCACATGGTCAACTCTGCTCTTAAGGAAAATTACTTTAGTAGCAATGTGTAGGATGGACTGGTGTAGGGAAAGGAAGAGAGATCATTCTGAAAGTTATTTAGTCATCTAGGTGAGAAGTAATGATAGGTAGCAGCTGCTCAAGTGGAAAGAAGGGGTTAGATGCTGGAGAGGTTGTGAAGGAAGTTTTGGCAACTGAATGAATATGTGGGATGAAGGAGAGAAAGGAGCCCAGGAAAGTCCTGAGATTACAAACCTGAGACCCTAGAAGAATGGGGGTACCTTGGATAGAAATATACATTTTTGGAAGAAGAGAAGATTTATAGGAAAATGTCTAAAAATTAACTCAGACTCTGTTATTATAAGCTGATTTGGCGATGGGGCTAGGATACTAATAGGAAAATGGGAAGTCCAAAATCCTCTGAGCTCTTCAAACCTCATGAAATCCTCCTCTGATAACAGGTGGGGGAGGAGGACAGAAGACCTGGCAAAAGCCAAAGCTGATCATCCCTTCTCCTTTGATGGATTCATGTCATACCTGATCAGTGTGGCCATTGCCCAGGGCTTTGTTCTAGGTCCTCTTCTCTCCTCTACATTATTTCATTTGGCAATCTCATCAGTTCCTCTGGATTCAATTACAATCCCTATGCAAATGATTCTCAGATCTATTCATTCAGAACCAACCTCTCTTCTGACTTCCAGTCTCACCTCTCCAACTACCATCTCAAACTGGACAAACATCTTAAACTCAATATGTCCCACACTGACCCCATTATCTTTTCCCCCAAAACCTTCCTCTCTTCTCAACTCCCCTACCTACCCTACTGTTGAGGGTGCCTCCATCATCCCAGTTACCCAGATTTGCAGCCTAAGTATCATCCTTCACTTCTCACTCTCTTACCCTCCGTATCTAATCTGTTTCCAAGTCCTATCATTTCTTTGCCTCCCTGCACTATTTCTTGTTAAATACCCTCTTCCCTCCTCTGACACTGCCACTGCCCTCATACAGATCCCCACCACCTCATACCTGGACTATTTCAATAGCCTTCTTGAGGGTCTCCCTGCTTCAAGTCTCTCCTCATTATGATCCATCCCCCCATCCCCACAACTGCCAAAGCGATATTCCTAAAGCACAGCTCTGAATATGACACTTCATTCAAAATTCCAATGGCTCCCTATCACCTCCAAGGTTGAATGGAAAATTCTGTTTGGCTTTCAAAGCCCTTCACAACTCGACCCATTCCTACCTTTCCAGTTTTCTTACATCTTATCTCCCCTTCCCCCTAGCCCATTCACTCTAGGATCCAGGGGCACTTGCCTCCCTGCTATTCCACCACACATCTCTCAACTCTATGCATTTTTACTGTTTATATCCATACCTGGTATGCCTTCTCATCTTAGCCTCCTGGCTTCCCTGGCTTCCTTCAAGTTTCAGCCAAATCCATCAATCAATAAACAGTTGTTAAGAGCCCTCGATGTGCCAGGCACCATGCCAAACACTGCAAATACAAAAGGAAGCAAAAGATAATCCCTGCTCTCAAGGAGTTCACAATCTAACGGAAAGTGAAATCCCACCTTCTGTAAAAAGCCTTCCACAGTCCCCCTAAATGATAATGCCTTACCTCTGAAGTTATCTCCGCTTGCTATGTACATATCTTGTATGTACAGATTTGTTTGCGCGTTGTCTTGTCCACTGGGATATGAACGCCTCGAGAGAAAGGTACTGTCCTTTACCTTTCTTTGTATCTCCTGGCTCAACAATAAACGCTTGACTTGACAAGACGGGATAGAATCAAATGTACTAGTGGAGATATCTCTGCACATTTTTTAGAATTTAAGTTTATACCACTAGGGTCCAGCTTATCAATAACCTGTGACCTAAGTGCTCGGGTAGATATGGGAGAGGGAGGCGCAAGTCTTCCTTGGCATCTGGTCCATTTGAAATGAAACAAGAGAAAAGCAGAAGAGGAAAAAAAAAAGACCGGGGTTAAGAGTCTTACGATGTTTGAGCAGACACTTGGGAAATATTAAGGAGATTTTAAAGAAAAACCAAAGGAGATGTTGGAGGAAAAGTTATTACGCTTCTTGTAAACTGTTTTCTTGGACTACTTGTACCTGATGGGTATGAGGGGCAGAATGAAATGAAGGTTCTACATAGACCCAGTATTCCTACTTATTTCATAAATTCAGTCACTCTTTACCCTCACTCTTCTCCCTTTTTGTGACTTTCTGAAACACACACATACACAACTAAAAGTCGATTCAGTTCTTAAAAAATGCTTTATTGAAGCTTTCTTACACCAGTTACCAGGACTTATACCACTCCTACCACAGAACCTTCCTTTAGATAAGCAAAACCACTCGACATGGCAAATGCATCTGATAATGTAGGCAACATTCTACACCCTCAGTTCATCACTTTGATATCAAACAATATCATAACTAAGATGGACCCAATGGAGTATTGATCTAGGATAAAGAAATTTAGAAGATTATACTTTTGCACCTTCTATAGGTAGAAACAACTGATCTTAGCACCTAATTCACAAAAAAAATCAGGTAAATTAGGCTCCTATATGGTGCAGGATAGTGCATTTTCCCCTCCCAAAACCAGCCCTATCTCTAGCCCTGCCTTACCCATATCCGTTCCCTATTTTATCTGTAAAATAAGGAGGTTAGCTCCAAACCTATGCTCCTAGGATTAGACTAGATCTGACTTCTGAAATCCTATGTTCTTATGACATTATTTTTCAACACTAGTTCACTTATTTGCATCTCAATGTTGGGATTTTCATTCCATAATTAATTCTTGAGCCAAGGGTGTTGGTTGTGTCTTCACAGTAATTGTTCAGAGCTACAACCCTATGCAATATGTTCTAAGGACCTGTGGACCTAGCTCACTCTCTATTGAGATAGCTAATAAGACATGAAAATCTTAACCTTTATTAATCAGCAGTGAAAAGAAATCATGATAATAAGAGCTTATGATATATGTTCATCATGATATATGTTCATCACCACATATGGCTAGAGTCATCAGTGAATTCCCTTCCTAAACCAGAGGTTCCATAATTGCCGAAGGGAGTTCTGACTTCTGCACTTCCTGATGGCTTCCTGCTTCCTGAAGAAATAATCAAACAAGCCTTTGGAGGGGAATTCCTGAAAGGGGGCAAATAAAAGCCAGCATGCACAGATTCCAAGCCTTTGGAGTACATGCTCTTTCAGCTTCCTTCTTGCTGGTTGTGCTGGCTGCTTGGACAGCTGCTGTGGTTTCATATGATTTTGTTTCCTATTAAACTAAACCTCAATTGAAAACAATGGCCTCCGGAGACAACTAATTATTCCTTTAGTTTCAGATGTCTTCCTGGGAGTTTTTCCATTGCTTTGTGCCTGCATTCCTCCCTGTTATCCTTTCAATTATTATTACTTAAAAAAAAAAACCATTATTCTGCCCATCACTCTTTTTCCTAGGTTCTTGGCATTTTCTTCCTCTATGGAAACCATGCCCTCCAGTGCTGTGTGCTTCAGTGGGCCTCATCTTTTCAACTAAGTGTTCTTCTCTAACCAATTGGGGGTGCTGGGTGAGTCAGGAGAACAAGGTCTCAAAATATTTTTACTACTGAAATATCCCTGGAATCCATTCCCTCCTGTTTACTCTCACCATACTTGTATAGGTCCACATTACCACCCACCTGAGTTACTGTAATAAGGTATCTCCTTACAGGTCTTCCCACCTCTTCTCTACCTTTCTACAAGGCTGCCAGATTAATCCTCCTTAAGCAAAGACTTGATTAAGTCAATCCTCCCTGAAAACCCTTAATGCTCAGCAAAGAAGGGCAAACTCCCTGAGGGCCAGGGCTATTTCACATTTGTCTTTGCATCCCCAAACACCAAGCATGCTGCCTTGCTCAGTGGAGTTGCTTAATGTGATTTTTTAAATGAATTCATATTTGAAAATAATAGTAATAGGTGGGAATTCTATATAGCCCTTTAAAAAAGTGAATAAGACTCTGTACATTTATGATCTCATTTGAGCCAAGGATCCTCCACAATATGGTACCATCTTGCTTTTCCAGGTTTATTTCAAACTATGTTGCCGGTCAAACTGGACAATTCACATCCCTGGTACATATCTGGTTCTACTTCATCTCTATGCTTTCTTCATTTTATTTCCTTTTCTTGGACCCCTCTACTTCCTATCCATTAAGCTCTATTCAACCTTCAACGCTCAGTTTAAAAGTTGTCTCCTCTATGAAGGCTTCCTTAGTTACTTTTCCCCTTCTCCATTCCATTCCCACCTGGAATTACCTTTCCTAAGACTATAGGATCATAGGTCTAAAGCTAGAATATCCTCAGAGGCCTTCTAGTCTAAACCCTACATATTATCGATTAGGAAACTGAGTCCCTGAGAAGGTCAGTTAAATGATTTGTTCAAGAAGTGTCAGATCAGATGGTCAGAGGAAGCGCCTGAAACAAGGCCACTGCCTCCAGAGTTCATTTATTTCCCACCATATCCGTTTAGTTTGTACTCTCTAACACAATGAGCAAGTTTTATTTTGTACTCTAATTACTTGTACATGTGACACGTCCCCCTCTGCCTACTCCAGGAGAGCAGAGGACCATTTTTAACTTGATCTTTGTATGTCCCCTAGAATCTAATACAGTGTCTTGAATATTAGCGTGTTCAAATGCTAAGGTTAAAATTTCGAGACTTTTCAGGCTTATGCATTCAATTTGGTCCTTTATCCTAGTGTGTCTTACCTCCAGATCTTAAAGACAGTGAAAGTGGGGATTTACTTCTATCCTCCAGTTTATTAGCAGCCTCTCCACGAGGTTATCTGGAAATCACATCTGCAATCACACCTGGAGAGTTCTAGTCTTCCTTACTTTGAGGAAGACCCCCCCACACACACACACACATACCCCATTCACAGGGAATCCCCATATAACTGAAAAATCTGAACTATCCTGAAAATAAATTGTCTCTTCTCTTCTGCCTGCAATGCTCCAGAGAACTAGGAAACATACTGGGGGCTTCTCAACAGAAACACTTTGTTTTGCTACCCTAGGGCCAGAGGGCTGCTTTCTTACACATTCCAGGGCCTCATAAAAGCTGTCAGGATCATCCAGATCAGAGCCTGTTCAGAGAAACACCCATTAAATATCATCAGCTTGGGTTTTAGTGCTCCTAATAACTTCTCCCTTTGAGTTTGCCCAGGCCCCTGCACTTAATAGGTTTAAAAAAAAATTTACATCTGGTTTGCTGTGTGACCTCAGGAAAGTCACTTAACCTCTCTGAAATAAAATTTCTTCTTCTGTGAAAGAAGTGTCATTAAAGCCTGAGCAGATAAGAATATAGAAATCAGTGGTAAAAAGGGCCTTATTATTACCAATGAGCTGTTGACAATCAATCACTCACATATACCCTACCCGGCAACCCCCATGTCAGGTTTAAAAGAACAAAACTGACTAGATCCATGGGTGTGCTGGAACCAGCAAATTTTTAGTGGGAATATTCACATCTTAGAAAATGTCAAATACTACAGATAAAGGTTTGGCTTATTGTTTTGCTGATTTCAAGATTTATGAAAATGATAGAGAAAATGTTTTTAAAAATGCAGATTAAACTCAAACATGCATCCTGTGTATGGTTTTCCCCTCTTCTTCTGAAGAGCCAGCTGTTAAACATTTACCAGCACACGCTCAACTGGATCCCCAACGTTCCTGTAGCTATTATTCCTCCTTTAGATTTCAATGGCTTTCATCCACCACCTGGGGAGACTCTCTACTGACCTACAATTGCACTAACATCTCTGTATCTCTTTCCCAGGCATTTCTCCCCTGTGTTTTCAAGGAACTTATCTGAGAAAAACACTAATCATTGGGCCACCTAGCCCATTCTGAAGGTCCAAAAGAGCTGAGCAGAAGGCCTGTCATTTCTGTTCAATAGTTCATTGGTCCAAAGATTTTTCAATAGCCTACAGAAATAGTACCAAGGTGAATTAGGAGAATTCAGAAATAAAAAGGAAAATGTCTATTTTAAGGGTCTCTGAAGAGCTACCGATCATTATGTTGACAAAATAAATACTGTAATATGAAGTTTTATTATATCCAGTATATCAATAACACTTAAGCTCTGACCCAGAAAACTTTCCATCATGTCCCCTCAGGGACCTCATTTTCTCAGCATAATTTATCTGGCTTTTATCCAATAAAAATAGCACCATTTAGAAACATTGCTGTCCCAGGCTTCTGAAGTTTTAAGGTTCTGTCCCAAATGCCTGAATATGATTCTTTTTCTTTTATCTTTTCTTTTTTAAGAATTTTGATACATGTCTTGCCACCTTTTTATTAGTAAAATGTGGAACATTCCCCCTCTTCACAGAATCATCCTTTGGATAGCTATTATTTATGAATCTGTAAAAAGGCATCCACAAGGAAAGAACACTGGGCATGGAATCAGAAGAAATGAGTTCTTATTCCACATCCAATACTTACTGCTTATATTACCAAACTTCTTGGGGAGTCTATGCCTTTATCTAAAAAATTAGGGGATTGGAGTAGGTGATTTCCACTATCTTTTCTAGCTCTGAATCCTACAGTCCTCAGAAAAATAATATACACTATTAATAAATGTATGTTAAGAAAATAATAGCTCAATGGATAGAATGCTGGGCCTGGAGTAAGGAAGAACTGAGGTCAAATGCAGACTCAGATACTTACTAGCTGTATGACCCTGGGTAAGTCACTTAACCTGTTTGCCTTCATCCACTGGAGAAGGATATGGCAAGCCATGCCAGTATCTCTGACAAGAAAACTCCATGAACAGCAATGGAGTGCTATGGTCCACAGGGTCACAAAGTCAGACATGAATGAATAACTGAACAACCAGAAAACTATAGCAACTAGAGAGCTGGACTTGAGACAGCAGGGGAGAGTGGAGTGAGCACAGGAAAGGGAGCCAAAGGACCCATGCTTCTGTCCCAGCTCTGCCATGTAACACCATGAGGCCCTAGCTAAGTCACCACCCTTCCAAGAGCCTCGGTTCCTTTGGGTTCTGACTAGCTGGTCTTTGGCCAACTTATCCCTCCTAGATCCTGACTACCGTGAATCTGTGGAACTATGGATCTATATTTAAATCTCACTGCAGACCCCGTAGTGCCTCCACAGTTATCAGCAAGTAACTTAGCTTTTCTCTAAACCTCAGTTTCCTCATCTACAAAATGGGGGTGATAAAAGCACCTTCCTCATAGAAAGGTTATGTGGATCAAATGACATAATGGACAGAAAGTGACCCCCATAAACCATAAGCACTATAGAAAATGTCAGCTGCTATTATTACTTATTCTCCTCCATACATTCTACATCTCTAGCCATAATGGCCTACTTGTCATTCCTCACATAAGACACTCTATCTTCCATTTGCAATGACTTTACACTGCTGTTACCCACGGATATTCTGCCTTATAGAAGCCCTGGCTTCCTTAAAGACTTATCTCACTCTGGAGGACGTACGTTGAGTGAACTAGACAAAGAATGCTGACTCTCATTCTTCCCACTTGACTCCTTGTATTTTGTGTGTTCCTGATCATTTACGGGCTGTCTCCCCGACCAGATGTGAGCTCCTTGAGAGGAGGGACTGTTTTTTGCTTTTCTTTATAGCCCAGAACATAGTAAACACTTAGCAAATGTTTATTAATTGATTTCTTGATTACTTAATATCACCTACAGAATCCCTAATGGTATCTCCTAAATGCCCAGTCAGACCTCAGAAGTTCTCTATCTTTCATGGACTGACAGAAAACATATCTTCCTACTGTTAGCGCAAAAACTAACAAGACCATTTCTATCTAAATCCCATCCAAGAAGATGAGGAAAGTAAGACTAATAATAATATGCAGCTGGACATAATGGATAGAAAGCTGCCATTAGAATCAGAAGGCTCTGAGTTTGTCCTCCTTCTGAAACGTACTGTCTGTAAATCCTAGACAAGTCCTTTAATCTATCAGTGTCCCTAAGAAACTAAGACTGGAAGTTTTAGGATAGATTCTGAGCTGAATTAGTAGGATTATGTGTGAATACATATGTGTATTGTATGTATACATTTGTATTTATTATCTCAACCCTGCCCATACTGACACTGCCCCAAGAAATAGTTACTACTGTAGTTGTATGAATATGATTGTTATCATTGTGATTATCATTATTATATTATAAAGGTGCTCCCCAAAAATTTGTTATATGTTTTATAAATATAAACATACTGTTATAAGTTCATGTTTTTATAGGCATTCTTTTTATCCAACCTGTAAATAATTTGGTGTTTATGGCTTTATGTATGGTTCTACTTATGTTGTTTATTTTAAATGTATACCACAAATTATTTAAAAAATAAAATTTTACGAACCTGGTATTGTCAATGTGATCATGGAAATGGCATTTGCCATTTGGTCATCTCATTTATGTCCATACTCTCTGGTCAAATTCCCTAGCCCTTATTCCTACAATCAGCTTGACAGAAGGTAGTTAATGGACCTCAGCAGACATATCCAATTCATTTGTCTTTTGTTTTGTTTTGTTTTTTTCAGAAACAAAATATATCAGTTGCATTTTATAAATAGAGACTTTGAAACTTAAATTCTAAGTAACTAGGTTACTTCCATCTATTTTCAAAAGCAAGGCACAATATTTTATCTTGTAGTTACAGTAACATAAATAACAATGTTCTGGAAAAAAAAGTTTTTGCTAACATTTAAAGCCAAGGGGACAGGCTGGGTCCTTTCTAAAGTCCAAAAGAGAATCAGGGGAAAGTCTGATGTTTCCTGTCTTTGTAATGAGTTTACTAATTAAATCTTAATTGTAAACCAAGCTGAACAAAATTTAAATGAACCTCTGGTGCCAGGAGTCAGGTTATTATGGTAGAATTGTTTATAAGGACAGGAAAGTGACTTTCTAAACATTAAATTCCTGTGCATTAGCCAAGACCTAGAGGAAGTCCCTATGTGGAGAAGTACAGAATGCATCAGGATAAATGTGACTTGGGCTTTGAGACTGGCCCTAAATGCATCACATTCAGCCATTGCCAGGGTCCACAGTCTATCAGTTTTGTTGCTATGAAAATATCTCCTGTAATTACTGACGCATTTTCCCCATTTTACAACCCATTATCTGACCAGCAATTTCAGTACAGATTAAGGTGCTGATATTATATTATCAGTGATGGAAAGCGAAATTCTTCACTCTGGGGAGCTTGACTAAGCCACTGACAAATCAGGCTTGAAGCTAGCCAGAGACCCAGGTACTCAGGGGAAGAAAAAAAAAAAAACATTCTGTACAAGTAGAAAAGAAATCTATTTTCATTTCCTTTCTAAGAATAAAGGCAAGCTGGTAAAAAAAAATCAAATAAAGATATAAAAATATACATATGGCTTCAAATAAAGTGCTTATTACTAGATGATTGCATGGTGGGACTGGATAGCCCTTAAGTGAGCTCTCTCTCTCTCTCTCTCTCTCTCTCTCTCTCTCTCTCTCTCTCTCTCTCTCTCTCCCCCCCCT
>NW_027186546.1:9590358-9641693 GCF_028583685.1 Petaurus breviceps papuanus | reverse complement strand
TTTTTTTTTTTTTTGCTTTTTGGAGGACAATTGGGGTTAAGTAACCTGCCCAAAGTCACATGACTAGGTTTTGTGTGTGTGTGTGATAAGTGTCTGAGGTGGGATCCAAACTCAGGTCCTCCTGACTCTGGGACTGGTACTCTACTCACTGATCCACCTAGCCACTTATGAGAGGTAAGATGCATGCTTCACCACCAATCTTCTCAGTTCACAGGATCATATATTTAGTACTGTAAGATACGTTAGATATTTATTGACTGACTGCTTAATTCCAAGTCTTCAATTTACCAACAAGAAAATTGAGGGACAAAAAAGTTAAATGACTTCCTTGAGGTTACCAGATCCCCTAACTGCAAATATAATTCTCTCTCCATTACATCACAGTGATTTTATATGCTAAGCAGAATCCATCCCTCCATATATGCTCTTCTCATTTGTGGAGATCCCCATGTTGAATGACACACAACCTGCTATACTTTTAGAAGCAGAGGCTCTTAAAAGAGCCCTGTAATGTTATGAGTGTCCACAATGAAAGACAGTAAATGTGTTGACTGATTGATGACCTTAGTCAAAGATTATCTTTTTCCTCAAATTCAGCCTAGATGTTTTCTAGGGATACCTGGCCTACTACCTACATTTCACCAAGTTCCTAAATTCCCAACATACTAGAAATGGACCCAGTACCCAGCCCTTCTCCTCTGTTTAGAGAGCAAAGGAGCTCTAAATATTAATATTGTTGAAAGTACTTTTGAAGATCCCACCTCCTTACCCTGTTGTGAAACTTGAAAACTTGAATGGAATGTAAAGGAAAAAAATCCCAGAATGAGTGAAGGAGTGGAAGAAACATATCTATCTATATGACTGGAATAGATATCATAATTATGAGATGATATGGAGATGGTTTTAGATAAGGTTAAATCTATTTTTGAGCCTCTATCTCTTTTCAGCTATCCCAAATTCTTACATATGCAAAAGAATTGATTAGTCACTTTAAAATTTTCCCTTTAAGAACTTCAGGCATGAACTAGTTTTCTCCTACTCATGTTTTGACTGCTTTGGATCACTTTTTCCTTTACCACAAAAGGACAGTAATTTGCATTACTTGGATCCAATGTTGAATTACAAAAGTATGTCCTTAATGTAATTTGAGGCACTCCCTCTTGAATTCCTTGCAAAGTGCTTTTATTTACTAAAAGATATACCATCTTTTTCAGGCTATGCTGTATAATCCTCTTCCTCCTTAGCTCCACCTACTGATCTCCCTGGCTTCCTTTATTAAGTCCCAACTAAAATCTTACCTTTCACAGGAAGCCCCCTTAATTAATTATTTACTATCTATCCTGTACATAGTGTGCTGACCATATATTTGCCTGGATGCTGTCTCCCTCCCTAGATTGCAAGCTTCTTGAGAACAGGAATGAGGGGGGAGAGAGATGCTAGAGCCAAAATGGCAGAATAAAGGCAGAAATCTGTCTGAGCTCTCCCAAATTCCCTTCCAAACAACTTAAAATAATGCCTCCAAACAAATTCTGGAGCAGCAGAACCAACAAAGAGTGAAACAGTTTTCCAGACTAAGACAACTTAGAAGGTCTCACTGGGGTGAGAGTGAAGTATGGTCCAATATAGGCCGTGCCCCAAAAAGCCAGTGGCAGGATGCTCCAGGAAGCCAACAGCAGGCCTTGTGGATGACTGAATTTGCAATGGTGACTTCTGGTGCTCTCAGTCCATAGATGGTCAGAAGGAGATTCCTGGGGATACTTTGCTGGCATTGGATGAAGAACTCTGATGCATTGCCTGTTTAAGGATCCAGGAGACAAGCCTGGGTGATATTCCCAAGGAGAGGCAGAGCATTAGCATACTAGGCATAGAACATCTCACACCATATATACCAAGTTAAGATAAAAATTAGTACATGGTTTAGACATAAAGGGTGATACCATAAGCAAATCATGGAAGCATGGAATAGTTTGCTTGTGAGATTTGTGGATAAAGGAAGAATTTATGACCAAAGAAGATGCAGAAAGCATTATAGGATATAAAATGGATAAGTTTGATTATATTAAATTACAAGATTTTTCACAAACAAAAGCAATGCAGCCAAGATTAAAAGGAAAGCAGAAAACTCACAAACTTTTCTAATAAAGGCCTCATTTCTCAAGTATATAGAGAACTGAGTCAAATTTATAAATGGTCAAAGGATATGAACAGGCAGTTTTCAGATGAAGAAATCAAAGCTATAGTCATATAAAATGCTCTAAATCACTATTGTTCAAATTAAAACAACTCTGAGATACCTCCTCATACCTATCAGATTAGCTAATATGATAGAAAAGGAAAATGACAAATGTTGGAGATGATGTGAGAAAATTGGGACACCAATGCATTGTTGGTGAAATTATGAATTGATGCAACCATTCTGGAGAGCAATTTGGAGCTATGCCCAAAAGGTCTATAAAACTATGTTAAAAAATAAAAATAAAACCCTTTGACCCAGTAATGCCACTAGTAGGTCTGCATCCCAAAGAAATATTTTTTTAAAGGAAAAAAAAGGGAAAAGGACCTATATGTAGAAAAACACTTATAGCAGCTCTTTTTGTGGTGACAAAGAATTGGAAATTGAGGGGATACCCATCAACTGGTGAATAGCTGAACAAGTTGTGGTATATGATTGTGAAGGAATACTACTGTGCTATAAGAAAAGTGGGATGCTTTTAGAAAACCCTAAGAAGACATGGACTGATGCAAAGTCAAGTAAGCAGAAGCAGGAGACCACTGTACACAGTAACAGCAATATTGTATGATGATCCATTGTGAATGATTTAGCTATTCTCAGAAATACAAACATTCAAGACAATTCTGAAGAATTTAGGATGAAAAATGCTATTCACTGCCAGAGAAAGAACTGATGCAATCTGAATGCAACTCAAAGTATACTATTTTTTTTTTTTAGTTTTTTGAGTGTGCTTTTGTCTGTGATTTCTTTTACAATGTGACTAATGTGAAAATATGCTTTGCATGGCTGCACATGTATAACCTATATCAAATTGTTTGCCTTCTCATTAAGGGGGGAAAGAAAGAGGGAGGGAGGGAGGGAGGGAGAGAGGGAGGGGCAGCTAGGTGGCACAGTGAGTAAAGCGCTGGCCCCAGAGTTGGGAGGAGCAGAGTTCAGTTCTGGCCTCATACACTTAACACCCACACCCACACCCACACACACAAAAACTATCCATGTAACCTTGGGCAAGTTATTTAACCCCAATTGCCCTCCAAAAAGCAAAAGAAAAATTTTTTAAAAAATTAAAAAGAGGGAGGGAAATAAAGAGGGAAGGGAGGAGGAAGGGAGAAAATTTGGAACTCAACATTTAAAAAAGTTAAATTTGCTTTTGCATGAAATTGTAAAAAAGTAATTGTTTTAATTTTTAAAAAGAGAAAAAAGAATAAGCAGGAATTGTCTTTTGCCTTTTTTTTGTATGCCAACACATACTAGGTGCTTATTAAATGTTTATTGATTACTTGACTGACTACCCTGTCAATTACTGAAAGGTGTAGAATTAAGAAAAAGATTGTTTCCTGAGACTTGCATGCCAGAGGCTATAGAATCTTCTCGAGTGTATTAATTGGCATAGCTACTACCCAGTCTTCCCTCTCCCATTCTGGTGGACCCAAGAAATATAACAATGATTCAAAATTTCATCAAAATCTGTTAAGATTTTAAAAGGCACTTTCTGCACAGCAATCTTGTGATGTAGGTAGTAGAATAGTTTGATTCCCATTTTACAGAAGAGGATATTAAAGCTTAGTGAGGTTTTCTAAGTTTACACAGGTAGTAAGAGGATAGAGCTGAGACTCAGACAAAGATCCCCTGATTCCAAATCCTGGACTCTCTCTACTTTGCCATGCTGATTCACAAAAGAAGGGGTGTTTAAAGGGTGAGGAAGCAAGGACAGAACTCTTTCTGAATTTTTCCTGGGGAGAAGATAAGGTAGATTTCATTGTTCTGTAGTAGAGCTGTTTAGAGAGAACATTTGAACGTAGGTATCATTTCATTTTTTATATTTGCATTCCTAATGCCTGGCACATGGGGAAAAGGTGGGAAAGTGAACTGATTTTAGTGGTGCATAGAACTCTCAGCTAAGTAAATTCCCTCTACCAATGTTGATAGGCACCTTCTCTACCTCTTATTATTTTAGGAAGTTGCCTAGTAAACTAAGAGATAAATTACTTTTCCAGAAGCACAGAGATAATACAAGTCAGAAGCGAGACTTGAATCCAAGTTTTCCTAGATTCTAGGCCATCTCTCTACTGATCTACTACTACATCTACTACTACATCTCTCTACACCATACTAGGTGGATGAGGCCTGACACATAGCAACTACAATAAATGGTTGGTAACTGACTGATTAACTGATTGGAGGGTGTCATTTAGGGTGAAAAGACTATAGCAAAAAATAATCTCCAGCCTATTAGTTTATATATTCAATAAACATAAAGGGATTATCAAATTCTATTTATATTTCCATCACCCCACTCCCAATGCCCTATCTTTCTTAATTAGGCCTCCTCTTAGAAAAATCACTTAATGGGCTCTTCCTGGCTTAGAAAGGCACACAATATGGCAGACTTCAGTTTCCCAATCTTTAAAATAAATGGACTAAAAAAAAAATAACATAATTGGGGATGCTATCCACTTGCCTCATTCTTCTATTCTCCACAGAGACATCTTAGTGCCTAAAGGCAGGGATCTTGTGGAAAGATACTGTGTATAATTTTTTAAATTATTATTATCATTTTGGCCTTTAAATCTGGCCTAAACAAAACACTAGAAAAGTATCCATTGGGAATGTCCTAATAAACCAAGCTTCTTCCATTCCTATTTTCTGTGATTCACTTTCTTAATTCCCCCCCACAGAGAGTTTTTAACTGCCTACTATTTATTTACTCAGTAAACTCAAATGGTTTTTATGGAACTGTTCCAGAACTCCTGGTTGTTGTCATTAAGAAGAAAAAAAAGAGCCAGAGTCCAAATGTAGATTTACATAATAAAATCTCATTTCATCTTCAAAATCTTTTGAGGTTGTTTTGGAATACTGAGCAAGCCATTTCAGAAATGGTACTTCTTTTCCACTCTTCCTCTCTTCCAGGTAAATGCCATGTTAATCAACAGATAAAAATTGGAAGACTTTTCAAACTGTCCGCTTACATGAGTTGTGGCAATAGATGCCTCCTAAACGAACAGCTTAAGTTGGTTCCATTGATTTCTAGAGCAAGGTTCTTTGAAGCAGGAAAGTCTAAAATATTTTTAATTTTTCTAGTGAATCAGAATGAGATTGGCTACTTTGAAGACAGGTGGTGGCACTTTGGTTCTGGGGGTTGTTTATATATTTTTTTGTTTGTTTGTTCTTAAATCACTACAGAGCAAAACCTTTTCCTAGCCCTTTACTCATTTTACCAATGGCCATTGCAACAAGGAAACAGACAGCTGCGAGCATAAGCACATAGTAGTAGAATTCTAGCTCTGCTGGGTTCATATTTCAGTTGTTCATCAGTCTCATTCATTTAAAGCCCAGCCAAACTTCTTTCCAGCTCTGGTCTTGAGGGGCTTGGTTAATATGCAGGGCCATGTTTCACCCCTGCTTTTGCTAAAGATTATTTCATATTTCAGGGCGACTAGGTGGCACAATGAATAGAGCATCGGCCCTTGAGTCAGGAGAACCCGAGTTCAAATCCAGACTCAGACCCTTAACACTTACTAGCTGTGTAACCTTGGGCAAGTCATTTAACCCCAATTTCCCTGCTTTCCCTCCTCCAAAAAGAAAAAAAAAAAGATTTTTTCATATTCCATGCTGGTAAGACTGGCAGTACATAAGGCTAATTTCATGGAAGTGGGAAGGATGGAGTCCAGTTACCCCCAGAATATAGGTTAGTTCTACTGAAGGGACACCAGACCTAAGCTAAAACCCTCTCCCACTCTTTGTTATGGATAAGGTGTCCTCCAACTGACCAAAAGCAAAGAGAGTATAAGCCAAACAAATCTTTCTCTTCACTTGGCAGATTACATCCATGTTTACAGGTCAGCACAAGCAAAGGCACTGAAACTTGACCCAGAAAGTTTTGAGAAAACTTTGTTTCATTGAAAAGTGATGTTTCCCAATTAGCCTTCCATTTTACTTCAGAAATGGATTTCAGCCAAGCCCCATGATAACCTAAGCTGCACAAAAAGGTGCTATTAGGTTGAGAGAACTGCAATGTTAAGCAATTCCAGCTTACCAGTTAAAGGTCAGATAAGTCCTAATGACAAGCTTCGCAACAGAGTGTAATGCTCCCTTGCCAAATTGGCCTCAAGCCGAATTATCTTATGATTGGCCACCAAGTCCAGCCCAAGTTTATGTGCTTACCTGTCTGCAAAGTCTAATTTGATTTCAGACATTATATTGAGCAGTCTCAGAAAACCCAACTTCTTCCTCCACACTCTGTGACAAGGAAATCATAGCTTTGAGATATGCATTTAGAGATAATGTTCTCCCCACAAATAGCCATTTGTAGTTTAAGAGTTCAGATTTAGTACAAACATATGCAAGTCACAGAAAAGTCTGGGTGAAGGAGCCAACAGACATCTGTACAAGGCGGAAAATCTGAAGGTGACCTCTGGGCTTTGTTCTGCCCAAACTACTGTTCTGTCAATAGAATAGTAACCCTGGGTAACTCCTCCAACATCAGTTCCTTATAATCTTTATTACCCTAAGAGTGCAGGCTAAGACAAGGGAAGACCTCAATAATTACATTTTTTAAATTGCTCTATTTATTCATTCAAACAGTCAATAAACATTTAATAAGTTCTGCTATACATCAAGGAATATACTAGGCATTAAGGTTACAAAGACAAAGAACTAAGGATGAAGATATGAGTAAAAAGAAGATAATGACAACTATAAGGAATTATTATAGATCCAGAAATAGTCCAAAATACAGTAATATCCTGGTAAATGTTTAACAACCAGCTTTCCAGGAAAAAAAATTTTCACATGAAACACTTTTAGGCTTAATCTGCATTAATATTTTCTTGATCACATTCTTAAATCTAGAAAAACAACTAGACAACATTCAAGCCTTGACTTTTAGTATTTGCTGATTTCTATGGTATAAATATCACAATAAAAATATAATAATCAGCTCTCATGAGCCAGTTTGAGTTAGTTCTAACACACCCCTGCCAAAATCTAATCTAAAAGGAGAAGGTAGCATAATGACAACAGCAAGCAGAAACTCAAAGGGGGAAAAAATGAATTTTCCATAAGAACTACCACAAACTACACAAATACCTGAGGAAAAAAATGACATGAGATTTTTTTAAAATGAAATTGAAATAAAAACTCTGGAAGAATTGGGAGGAGAATAAATGGCTTAAAACAGAAAGTGACAAGCCTAACCTAAGTAATGTGTTCCCTGAAAATTAAAGACCAAATAATTCAATGACAATGAAATAATAAGAAATATTAAAAACAAAGTCAAAAGTTTGAAAAAAAAATAGAAAGAAATGAAAGGTAATTGCTATCAAAACCGACCTAAAAACAGATCAAGCAAAAATAATTTAATAATCTTTGGACTCCCTGAAAACCACTCTCAAAAAAAAGGAAGCTTGTACATTATATTGTAAGAAATCATAAATGAAAAATTGCCCAAATTTATTAGAACTAATAGGTAAAGGAAAGTAGAATCCATTGCTCAACTCCAGAAAGAAACTCCAAGAATGTCATAACCAAAATCTAGAGCTTCCACATTCAAGAAAAAAAATATTGCAAGTAACCAGAAAGAGTTAAAGTACCAAGGAATCACAGCCAAGATCATACAAAACCTGGCAACTTCTATTATAAATGAGAGGAAATTTTAGACCTTAAAAATGCAAACACAAGAGTCAAAAATCTCAAAAAGTCAATTTACAGGGGCAATTAGAAGGGGCTATAGGGGCAAATAGATGGCAAAGCCCTGGAGTCAGAAGGACTTGAGTTCAAATCTGGCCTAAGACATTTTCTATCGGTATAACCCTAGACAAGTCACTTAACCCCGACTGCCTCCAAAAAAGGTGGGGGGAAGGCTATAAAATGATGAAATGCTAACATACTATTAGAAGAAGGAAGAAACAAGTACCCCTTAAGAACCATAATGTCTTCAAAGTGTATTGAGGGAGTTAAATAAGACAAATAAGTTGATTTTTTACTGTTCTAAGGATTTCAAGAGGGAAAAGAAAAGGGAAGATAAGAGGAAGGCACTGGGATAGAAAGTATGAAGAATGAGATACATATAAAAGTATATAAAAATGTGGATGAAGAGACGGGGTGGGCATTAGATGCAAATCATTCTTGTTTGACTAGACAAAGAAGAGCTGGACTCACACACAGGTGTACACACATGGAGACTGTGGTGTTGAAATTCAACCTATTCAACAGGGCAGGGGGAGGTCAAGAGGAAGTGTAATATTGGAGAGCAAAATAATATGCCTGAAGTAAGGATTAAAAGGAAAAGAAAAGAACTAGACATTAAGGGGGTGCCCATCAATTGAGAATGACTGAAGAAACTATGACATATGAAGGTAATAGTATATCACTTTTCTCTAAGATATAATGTAAGAGATTTCAGAGAATTATGGGAAGACCTATAAGAACTGATGCAGAGGGAAAAGAGCAGAACCAGAAAAAACACTTAGAGAATGACAAAAATATTGGAAATAAAAACTACCGAAAATTTTTAGAATTCTGATCAATGCAGTGAACAATCACATCTCCAGAGGAGACCTATGATGTAGGATATTAATCTTCTCCTGACAAGGTGATTTAAGGTGTATAAAGAGGCATGACTACTTTAAGGATTTGTTTTGCTTGACACTGCTTCATAAATATAAAAGGGCTTTTTTCTTTTTCTTATTAAGGAAGGACTTGAAAAGAAAGGGGACTAGCAATAGTGATGACAATAAAGAAAAGAAAAATAAGATCATTGAAATGCTTTTTTTTTTAAATGAAGAGAAGGAAGTTCAGAAGGAAGTACAGACAAGCAGGACAGCTTTGAAATAATATAATGAATTTATTATATACTTTTTATAAGCAGATAGTATCAAATAGATATTCCTGGTTTTTCATAGACAATTCTCTTTTTTTATTCTACGTATATGGAAATGCTTATGGGTTGTTTTTTTTGTGCATTTGTTAAGTTTAAAAAAAAACCTGCTTACCACTCCATACCTCCCAAGAAAAAGAAAAATTAATAAGCTCTATTTTGTACATGTTTAATCTGAGATACCTATGGGACAACCACATGGAGCTGTCCAATAGGAAGTTGGCCACTTCAGACTGGAGCTTAGGCTAGAAATTAGAGATGGATATGTAGAATTATGAGTCATTTGCATAAAGATCATAATTGAATTTAAAGAAGCTTATGAGATCACTGAGATAATTAAGAGAGAAGGGGGTGGCTAGGTGTCATAGTAAATAGAGCACCGGACCTGGAGTCAGGAGGACCTGAGTACAAATCCAGCCTCAGACACTTAAAACTTACTAGCTGTGTGACCCTGAGCAAGTCACTTAACCCCAATTGCACCTCTAAAAAAAAAGGTAATTAAGAGAGAAGAGGACCCAGTACAAAGACATGGCATACATCCAGGTAAAGGAGTCAAAAGGAAATCAATGTCATGAAAACTACAAAGGGAGAGCATACAAGAGAAGGGGGTAGTTAACAGTAGTAAGCATTGTAGAGAGGTCAAGAAGGATAAGAACTATGAAAAGTATATCAGATTTAATAATTAGCAGGTTGTTAGTTCCCTTGGAAAGAACAGTTTTCATCCAGTGGTAAGCACTGAAGCCAGATTACAAGGGGCTGAGAAGTGAGTGGTAGGTGAGAGATAGCTTCTTCTAGGAATTTGACTAACACAGAGTAGTGTTATAAAGTAATAATTTGAGAGAGTGGCAGGGTCAGGTGAAGTTTCTTTTTTTTTTAAGGATGTCAGACAGCTGTATATACTTTTAGACAAGAGGGATGTAGCCAACAGATAGAGAAGGAAGATAGTGGGGAGAGGAAATAAAAGGGGCAAACACCCAGAGGAGATGGGACAGAATAGGATCAAAGGCAAAGGTCAAACACTTGGCCTTTTCCATGAGGACAACTCTACCTCAGAGACTGGAGCAAAGGAGGAGCAAATGAGAGGTGATGTTGAGAGAAAATGGTCTATCTTCATTTTTCTCTTCAAATCCCCAAGGCTTAGTAGAGTGTTGATGCTCGTTATTTTCTTATTTGTTCATTCATTCATTCATTGCCCTTTAAAGAGATTATAGTCTACTTGGGGAGATAAAACACATATGCATAACAAGCTCTCTAAAACAATATTAAGCAATATATGCTGAATATATAAACCAGTGGTAGAAGCAATAAGCAATATAGCATTTATAAGAAAGGAGGGGGATGAAGGAAATCCTCATGATGGTGTGAGATCTGAATTGGGTCTTAAAGTTACTAATAGTAGTAACTATAGCTGAACAGGGAAATGGGCCACTATGTGGTCATGATAGAATACATTGAATGAAGCCCACAGGAGGGGCTCACAGCATTGGTTACTACTATTACTATGTAATAGTGCAACTCAACAAACATTTGTTAAGCATACTCTGGATACCCTCAAACTACTAGGGAATATGGAGAAAAGAAAAGAGGTTTTTAAAAAGTAAATTCCAGATCCTGCCTTCCGTCCCTGAGTTTATCAGCTAATTGAAAAGCATAAAATCTAATTATGGAGTCAGGTAGAAGCTGACAGGCAGTATAGTTTAATAGAAAGAAAGCTATATTTTTAATCTCAATCCCAGTTCCACTGCTTACTATCTGGGTGAATTTGGTAAATTCTTATCACTCTGGGCCTGAGTTTTCGAATCTGTAAAATTTGAGAATCAAACTTCAATACCTTAGAAGTACTTTCCACCTTGAGATCTCTGATCCTGTGACTCAGAAAAGGAATTAAACTCTTCATTGAGGCAGCTAAAAATGCTCCTACAGTTCTTTGCTATTATCTTTGTCCAGGCACTTAACATTTTATACTTGGGTTATTACAACAGTTTTCTAATTCACATCCTTCTTCTGCTGATCGAACCTGCACAACACTACCCTATCAATTTTCCTAGAATACTGCTTTCATCATATTGTTCTTCCTCTAGAAAGCCTTCCCTGGCTCCCCATTGCCTACAGATAAATTCTAGACTCTCATGCCTCACTCATGCAAATTTACCTGCCTACATTCTCCACCAAGAACCCAATACTATGTCTCATAAACACTTCAATCTCATATCTCTCCATAGGCCTTCCTTCAGGTTATTTCCCCCCATCTTTTGGGGGGACTACATTTATTGGACTACATTTATTCTACATATATTCTTCAAGTACCATCCCTCTTCCCCCATGATGTCTTTCCTTATCACTTTAGCCCATTTCAACCTCTTTCATCACTAAACTTTTAGCACTGACATACTGACACTTATTTTGATAATCATTCATTTATCATCTCATAATTATGTTATGTGTGTTTTTCTTATCTCCCTCACTAAATGGTAATCTTCTTTAAGGGAAACACCAGGTCCAATGTAATCTTTTTGAGGTTAGGTATTTCTTATCTTCTTCCAGGTTTAAGGGAATAAATTTGATCCTCAAGGAAACTGGACCACTACATGTTTCTGTTTGAAAGTGTGGCCCTGCTTAATAGCAAGGAGGGAATATTCCTAAGGTGTGGTTGGAAAGCTCTATTTTAAAAGAATAGATCTAGTTTGCTAAACTAAAAAAAAAAACTCTCAAGACTAAGAAAAACTTGGAGACATAAGGTAAGGATTTTCAGAGGTCATCTAATCTAACTTCTTGCCTCTAGGTAGGACCACACCTAAGATATCTCATGCTGATGGACACCTATCCTGTGCTTAGAGGTCCCCAAGCAATTTATTTCTTCAGTCTCATTTGGAAATTCATTCCAGTACCTTGCAACCCCCAAAGTGAGGCCATTCTTCCTAATATACCCCGAGGAATGAAAGCTGTCTTTGGTATGTTGACTCTAGATAAAAAGTTATAGTGGAGGCTACTTCTTGGATGGAACAAATAATATTAACTAAAGAGTAAAAGTTCCAAGATTAGATTCCCAATATTTCCTTTCCTCCTTCTCCTCCTCTTTTGTTATTCTTTTTTCTACAACTTTTTCCTTCTCTTTGTCTTCTTTCTCCTTTTTCTTCTCCAGGAATGTGCTAAACAAATGACTAGTAGTCCAACAACTAAACTCTGTGTCTTACATTTTTTGGTGCCCTCCCAAGTACCAAGCAGAGTGTAATACACATTGTTGGTACACAACGAACACTTAGCAATCAAACATTTTAGATGTTTTAGTTTCTCCGGTGATTTTTAAGTGCAGCTGGGCACATTTAGAACTCTTCAAATAACTAAAGGCTTATTAGAAAACGAAGATGATGGGCAAGTGATTGTATTTATATGGAAAAAAAGAAAAAAGCAAACAACTGAACTTCAGTTTGAGGAATGTAGGTTAACTCTAAAGAGAGTGGAGTGCAGTGGAAAGACTCTGAATTTGGGGTCAGAACACCTGAATTCAGGTCCTGCCTCCTCCAGATCACTTTGACCAAGTAAATGAAGCTTTCTGATCTTCCGTTCCTTCATTTACAATTAGAAATAATCATAATTGCATTCACTAGCACACATGACTTCTATGAGGATCAAAGGAGATACTGAATGTCAGTCACTGAAGCATTATAAAGCACCTACTATGTGCTAGGCACTGTTCTAAGTGCCAGGGGTAAAAAGAAAAGCAAAAGACAGCCTCTGCTCCCACGAAGTGCACCGGGGAGGCCCCAGCGTTAAGGGGGTGGGATTTCATCTGGGACTTGACATGGAGAGGAGGCAGGTGGACGGGCAGTGAAAACACCTGGACACAAGAGATTGAGTGTCTTATCTAGGGAACAATAAAGAGGTCGGTGTCACTGGATTGCGAAGCACATTTGGGGGGAAGAAGGAGGAGAGAAGGCATAAGAAAACTGGAAAGGTGGGGGAGAGGGGCTCCAGAGGATTTTATATTTGATCTTGGAAGTGATACGGAGTCACTGGAATTTACTTATGGGAGCTGGGCTGACATGGTCAGACCTGTGCTTTAGGAAGATTGCTGAGACAGCTGAGTAGAGGATGAATCGGAGTGGGGAATGACTTGTGGCAGGCACTCAACAACAGGCTCTTGCAACAATGATGAGGGCCTGCACCAGGTTGGTGGTAGTGTGAGAGAGAATGTGAGAGTACTTTGTAGACTATAAGGCATGGTCTATATATATATAAGTTAATATTATATAAAAAGACGGATTTCCTGATAGGAAGATTGCTGAAATGCTAAATGAATGGCTGATGGGACACAGGAGAATCTCCTTCTGTAGCAATTCTTGTTAATAAAATGATCTGCAATGTGGTTGCTTCTGAATAATTCAAATAGTTTTCCCAACCAAGAGCTGATCCAGTTCTGGTCTGGATTCCCTTTCAAGGGTTAAAAGAAATGTTTTCGCCTATATAAACTGGCAAGAGGAGAGCTCAGGGGTCAGGAGGAAAGGATAGTGAGGCATTCTCAAGGAATCCCAGCCTCTAGTCTTTCCAAACCAGGCCCAAACACGTTTCTGAACCCTATGGCTAAACGGGTGGGCAGGGAGGAGCTCTGCTCCCAGAGCTTTGCAAAGGGCTGAAGTATGTCTAGACAGCCCTTGACCTTCAGAAAGTAACCAGTTGGTTTGTGAATCATGAAAATGGATGTTTAGCATCCTCTCACCCACATTTTAAAGACTTTTCCTGAGACTCATGGCACCAGTTAAATGCATAAATTTTAATGTAGCTTCATGGCTGAAGAAATGAAATGTTATAAAAACTAGATATAGAACGGAAAAGAGATGGAAAATTAGACACTGTTGGAAGTTGTGGTTAAGACTCAACCACATATAATACACCTATTTCTAGGCATTGTGCAGTGAATAGTAAGAAATAGGTACAACTAGTACATATTATTAATAATTCTAGATTTTTTTAACTTTGCAGTCACCCTTAAATTCCTGCTTCTCTGACGTTAGAGATATGAAATCCTTCCTCAAATTCACAAGCAGAATTGGCCAATTTCCAGATGAAAAGGGATTTTATTCTCAATTTGGGCTTTTAGTATAATAGGTACCATAGGATCTTCAGCTGTGCATGCCTTGAATGGAAAAAGAAAAGCTAAGTTATAAACAAGTGCCCAGTGACTTGATTTGTTTGTAGGGTATCTATATGTGATTATTGTATTATTCATGTGACTATGGTAACACAGGAGATAATAAATCATTTGTTTTAAACTAGCTCCAAACTTTCCAAGGGCTATAGCAGTGATAGGATAAGTTTACTACATTGTACCTTTCCAGGCTTATTAAACATTACCCCTCTTCATGTACTCTATTTTTTCATCCAAACAGGCCTACTTGCTGCTCCTCTTACATAACAGTCCGTCTCCTGTATGGCAAAGTGGAGTCAGGAAGAACTAAGTTCAAATCCCACCTCAGACACTCAGTATGACCTGGGCTAGTCATTTAACCTCAGTTTTTTGTAGAGTGAGGAAAATAATAATAATATGTATTTCCCAGGGTTCTTGTGAGGATCAAATGAGATAATATTTGTAAAGAGCTTAGCACAGCACCTGACCTAGAATAGGAACTTTATAAATGCAAGCTATTTTAATTATTATTATAACTGTTGTTTTTCTTGTGGAGGCTGTCCCCCATGCCTAGAATGCACTCCTTCACTTCTAACTTTCAGAATTTCCATCTGTCTCCCTTCAATAACTCAATTCAGGTATCACCTTCTGCATAAAGCCTTTCTTGTTAGCCTCCCTCCCTATGTCTCACCCTCCTCCCAGAAATTATTCTGTACCTACTGCATAGACTTTATTTTTACTTTTAGATGCATAATGTATTTTCTCCAATAGAATGTAAGCTCCTCGAGGGAAAGGACTATTCCATTTTTGTCTTTTTATATTTAGTATCTCTTGCAATGCCTGGCTCATGGACACTTACTAATTGCTTCATGATTGATTGTAAGCTCCCTGGGGGCAAAGACTGTATATTTTTATATCTTTGTAGTTCTCACTGTACATTGCACCAGGAAGGTCTTTAATAAATGTTTATTGAATTATTGATTCAAATGAAATAGAAAAAGCATGTAGCCAGAAGTCAGAAGACCTTGTTTCCAGACTTGGCTTTGACATTCACTAATTCTGTGAGTTCTGAGAAGGCGCTGAAGCTGTCTAAGCCAGAGTCTCCTCATCTATAAAATGTTACCTATATCAAAAGGTTGTCATGAAGATCAAATGAGAGAAAACATGTGAATGTGTTTTATAACCCTAAAGTACTATAGAATGTCAGCATTTTGATTATAGTAGTTTTTCATAAGTCTAAACAGGCTTTTCCCTTTTAAAAACATATGGAAAAAGGTTAGAAAGAATTTTTTTCACACGTGTATTCCTTTTTTGCTTCTCTTAGTACATAAAGTACTGAAATAAGCTAGATAAACTAGAATGGAAAAACTAGGAGAGAGATCTTAAAGGTTGTTATTGCAAAAGTATTGGTAATTATAAACAAAAATAAGCATTCTAGTTATCATTTGTTTAAAAAGAAATACAACACCAAATCACGGAATCATAGAATGTTAGAGCTGGAAGGAACTTAACACTTGATCCAAACCTTTAATTTTGCAGATGAAAATACTGGGGAAAAGAAAAACTAAGTGATTTTCCCAAGCACAAGACTTTTGATACTTTGCGAAGGAATACATTGCCAAGGCAGATGTTTAGGAATAAGAAACTATATAATTTGTTGTGGACCATGTTTGGTCCCCATTTTAAGGATCTCTGTCTCTAGGAACATCTGAATTCAGTCCATTTTTAGCTCTCCTGGAATTTGAATTCATTTGCCCACTACCAACCAAAGCTACCAATAAAAATTTAGTGCATAAAGCTTATTTTTGATGAGTATAGGGTATAAGAACAGGGACTTGACCTGTGATTTAATTCGTATATGGAACTCTTAGATGAAGAACTTCTCTTTACTGATGCAAGTTGGTACTTTCTTTGCAACTTATAATTTAGACAGCTGCCCAATGCATTGTGAGATTGTAAAACTATGTACGAGCAGCTTTCCAGAGGACTGCTACTGTGAACAGCTTCAAGGTTCTGATTACATAGTATAGCAAACTCTATTTATTCAGTAGTAAATTAAGACAAAACATTCACAGAAAATCAAGGTACAGCATTTACCATGTTACAACTCAACAACTTAACACTAAAATGGCCATGTAATTTTCACCAGAGTGGTCACATAGCTTTAAGCAAGGTACATTCATTTAGTTAATCACAAAGTAAGTTACAATTTCATCAGTCACTACTCAGTACCCATGGAGAGGTCTTTTCATCTTGACTCAAGGCAAGCTTTCAGCTTCCATGGTTCCTCTTCCATGGTCCCAGCTCCCAGGTTCCATGCCCAAATCTAACCAAATTTCATTACTATTACAGAGTATGGTGGACCATATGCCTGTCATTTAAAGACCAATCTAGCAAAATCCAACTTGCCAAGGGCACACAGCTAGTATTCCATAGAGAGTCATGACTGGAATATAGATCTTCCTGAGTGCCAGGCCAGCTCTATGACACACAGCTTCTCCACAGCAAGAATATGAGGAGCTAATGGCACTCATCCCCAGATAGAGCAGTAAGGGACCATCTCCCCTTTTTAACAGAGAGGTCAGACTGCTATCCTCATAGCATCCACCAGAGAAAGCCTTAGTAACATGTGTGGAATTGAAGGACTTTGTAGAAATACAGTGTCTACATCCCTTTAATGGTCTGCTCCCCTTGAAGTTTTGGCCTCCTGTGTAATAAGTGCATCTATCTGAGTTCTGTTACTATCTTCCCCTGTCTTTGTTGTAGTTTCTGTTTACTACAGTAACTTTGGTTTTGTAGTCTTAAAAAAACATTTATTAAGCTCCTACTGTGCTACAGGCACTGTGTTCCATACTAGGCATACAAAACCAAAAGGAAAGAAAATACTTCATGTCTTTAAGGTGCACAAATATTTATTGTCATTCAGTCATTTTTCAGTCATGTCCAACTCTTTGTGATCCCATCTGCAGTTTTCTTGGAAAAGATACTGGGGTGGTTTGCCAATTCCTTCTCCAGATCATTTTCAGATGAAGAACTGAGGTAAACAAGGTTATGTGACTTGCCCAGGGTCACACAGAGAGTAAGTGTCTGAGGCCAAATTTGAACTCAGGAAGATGAGTTTCCTGACTCTAGGCACAGCATTCTATCCACTGTGACACCTAGATGTCCCATAAAATATTATTAGGGGGATAGTTGTTGTCCTTCATTCTCAAAGAGAAACATGACATCAGGAAGGTGATGCCATGACATGCAAGTAAATTGGATTTAAGTGACAGAGGATTGTACAAAGTCACCACCCTCACTTTCTCCCCCAAAGCCATATGGATCCAGTAACAAGATATATATCAGGACAATGGTCCTGGAAATAGTGGGAGACCTTGGCCTTTTTAAGCTAAGATTTTTAACATTAGTTTGACTGAGGTAACACCCATTCAGTTATTAGAGCTAGGTAAGAAATGAGGTAGATAATGGCCTCTTTACCTAATCAAAACAAACAAAAAAATTCTGTTGCCTGAGACTCTCACTAAAATTCTAGTTTGATCATGGTATAAAGGTCATCCCAGAACCTCAAAGACTGTGCAAGCAGAGCCAGTCCTACCAAACTAGGAAAGAGGACCAATTTACCATCATTTTTAAAAAAGGTATCACTGAAAGGTGAATTGTTTTAGCCCCAGCAACTCCTGAAACTATTTACTAAGGGAATTTTGAGCTGTAGCTGTGAAGAATATATTCCCATTGATGAAATCACAAGTCTTTTAAAGTCCTGAAAATTTGATCCAGGATAGGTAATACATCAGCTAGAAATGTTTACCTGATTAAAGCCCATGTGATTTTGCTCCATTGTTCAATTGTTCTGTCCTCTGGAGACAAACAAATGAAAATACAGATCATTTCTATCTTTTTAGCTCTATCAGTGTCCCCTAGGAGAGAGCAGAGGCCCAAATAATGGGGACACAGAATAAGTATATCAGGATGAGTGCAAGGACATAGGAAAAGTTTTAGAGTTCAGATATTGCCAAAACCACACAGAACAGTGAAGTGAGAGGCCTGTGCATTCAAGAATAGCATTAGGGTTCAGGTTACAGGACACCTTATGGCCTGATTATGGAGGTGATGAAATAAGGAGTGATGAAGACACAATTTGCTTCCTTCATTAATTTTGTTGTGAGTTGACACTGTTCCTCAAGCCCAGATAGAGCTAAGTAACCAGATCCCAGATTAAGAATCACAGGATCTCAGAGTTGGAAAGGACCCCAGAGGACTTCCCATCAGACACATAAAGAAAGAAGAATTTTCTCTATAAGAACTGTAACAATTAGTCATACAATCTTCCCTTGAAGACCTCCATGGAGGGGGAAACTACCAGTTCCCAAGGCAGCCCACTCCATTTTTAGAAAGCTCTACCCAGTAGGAACTTCTTCCTCATGTAAAAGCTTAATTTGCCTCTCTGAAATTTCCATTCATTGTTCAATTGTTCTGTCCTCTAGGACCAATCAGAATAAATCTAATTTCTCTTCCATGGGGCAGTCTTTCAAATATACCATTCCCAACCTCTTAGCTCTTTCACTGTCCTCATCTTGGGGTGTCCTGAGGTTATTTTAAAAAAACAAAGAAATAAACAGATATGGATGCCAGCCAGGAAGAAATCCCCAAGACCCCTAATTCTAATTCTAGAAATGACTTCTGGATACTGTGATCATAACCTTGAGAGGATATTCTTTCCAATTTGAATCACAAGCTTCTATTTTCATCTCCAGGATTCAATAATTTTCTTTACACTGAGATACACTGAGCTGCCTTTGAGTTAAAATACAGCCATAACACCCAAACTACCCTTTACTATTCCTCCAGAACTGTCTGACTCCTCTACCTGCTTGGAAAATTTTAAGGCTTGAATCTTTGTACTTGGGTAGGAAATACTGGTTTTAACTAGTGTTCTATCCCCCAAGCTCTTTAATTTTTTATTTCTAGTCATTTCAGGTAAGACCAGTTCCTATTCTATTGTATATTGAATGTAATCATATTATCCATACTCATTTGTCACTTAGCATTAAGTGAAATGATAAAGCAAAGTATTCCAAGAAAAGGAATGGAATCGATGGTTATGAAGCCAGTCATTTAGGAAAGCCAACATGTTTGAGTGGAAAAAGTACTGGACTTGGAGTCATATGGTCTGGGTTTAGATCTTGAAACTGCCACTTACTCTATGCCCACTTACATAAATTATATGACAGAAGATTATCCAGATCAAATAAGATTTGGTAGATGTGAGCTCCTGCTCCAGGCAATGACCTCCATGTTAAAGGAGTGCTACCAACTTACTTAATAAAGTCAGCTAATTGTGCAATACTGTTCTAGGTGAGGAAAATTTCTTCCTGACTCCTCTAAGTGATTGTCATATGGCCTGAAGCATAGCAACTTACCACTTAATGTTATCACAGTTTACCTAGCTACACATGTGGTTGGTGATTATTTACCAGCAAGGTGGAATTTCTTCATGATTTATATATCACATACACTGGTTAAATATAAAGTAGATGTGTCATGTCAATTAGTCAATTAAGACACTTGGGTGGTCTATCTGCAGTTATTTTCTTCTTAAGACCTTCAAGTCACAAGCTAGATTCCTTTTGAATACCATCAGATTTCTTGCTGATCTTTGACAATTCAATTCAACAAATAATTTTTTGCCAGGCATGGTGGTAAACAACTGTAATCCCTGCTACCTGAGAGGTTGAGGTTGGTAGATCACTTGCATTTAGGAATTCTGTGCTGTAGTGCACTAAACTAATGGGGTTACCCACCCTGTTAGGTATCAAAATGGTGTCTTCAAGAGCAAGGGATCACCAGGATGCCCAAGGAGGAAGGAACTAGCCAGCATGGGAAACAGAATTAGACAAAGCTCCCATGCTGATCAGCAGTGCAATGGGGCCCATGAGTTGCCTGGGCTAAGACCCAGTCTTCTCCTCCATTCAAAAAATAATTCAAAATAATTCAAAAAATAATTATGAATCTTTGTTATGGGTAAAGCACTACTGCACTAAAGGGGTTTCTTTGATTTCCTCATAGGATACATTCAGTCACTGCCTTAAAAAGTCTGAAAGTAAAAGTGTCAGCAATTGAAAACCCAGAAAAACTTTATCCTGGTTGAAGTAACTGATTTCTCAAAATGGAAAGAATTTCAGAAAATATTTAAGGTCTAAATGTGTCCCAACACACAGAGAAGTTCAATTATAATGAATTTTGTACTTGGATAACAAAAATAGGAAATGAGTACATGCCGACCTCTAGAAGAGAGTAGGTCAACTTAAAAGGAAAACAGACAAAGGTACCATAAGAAATTAAATAAATGACAATAGCAATCAATATACTGTAATATACACCACAACATATAATGTCAGAGTATATATTATATACATTGTGATTTATATTTTAGATGTGTACTAAAATTTACATATATAATATATATGTGTATATGTGTATAATGTATGAGGAGACAGCATGTTACAGTGAATAGAACACTAGATTTAGAAGGAATAGATGGCTTCAAATCCTACCTTGGAATTAATTAGCTGTGTGACCTTGGGCAAGTCATTTAACCTCTGAACTGCAGTTTCTTTACCTTTACAATGGGAATAGTAATAGGATCTCTCTCATAGGATTGTTAGAAGGACCAAACAAAAATGATGTATGTAAAGTGTTTTGGAACCTTAAAATGCTATACAAATATGAGTTCTTTTATGGATTAATATAAATTTATTGTTAGATGAGGAAGCTGCTCCCTAGGAAGGTTCAGATGACTTGCCCAAAGTCACACAGATAAAGAAGTAGAAGAGGTAGGGCTTGAATCTTCATCTTCTCATTTCCATGCCTTTCCAATAAAAATGTTGCTGAATTTTTTTAGAAGAATTGTATTAGCAGGGCAGTTAGGTGGTGCAGTGAATAGAGCACCGGACCTGGAGTCAGGAGGACCTGAGTTCAAATATGGCTTCAGACATCTGACACTTAACTAGCTGTGTGACTTTGGGCAAGTCACTTAACCCCAACTGCCCTGACATCCCTCCTCAAAAAAAAAAAAAAAAAGAATTGTATTAGAGGTGATTTATTTGTGTGCAGCATCTACAAACGTATTGTATACAAGTGCCTCATTTATCTCACTTTGTTGGAATATAAGGTTTTTCCACATAAGTGAATTTTTTAAAAATTCACCAATTTTAAAAAATTTTAGCCATATTAATAGAATTTTTTCTAAAGGGTATTTTGTACTTCTCTGCATCTTTCAACAGAAAATATGGAAAACGATTTAACTTTGTGTTATTGACTCAAGGTCATCATTCATTACTATTGATATTAACTATTACAATGGATGTTAAAACAGTTCAGTGTCTGCTTTGTAGTTTATCTGTCTTCTCTTTCTAGGTCAAGGTGACAAATGTCTCTTCTACTGTCATTTTTCTTGACTCTTACAAACTCCCACCAACTTCATTCCCCTTTTAATCTGCTTTAGGTAAGAAACTAGATAACCAAGATTGTTAAGGATTGTCTGTTAAGTAGAAGCCAATAAACCTGTGAATGTGGGGTAAGGAATTAAATACCTGGTGCTTTTTGACAGCTATTTCAGGCACCCAAGGGATTCTTTGCCCCTGTCTTAATTCACCCTGGGGCTTTGTTCTACAGATTAAAGTATCCCAGAAGTCTGACTTCAAGATAAATGTGGTGTCATTTGCTATATTTACATTCTCTTAGTCTATGATAAAGGAAAGAGTAATAAGAGGCTGCATCCACCAAAGAAAAAGAATTAGGATGTTCAGGTATCTGGAGATCATACACAAATGAAGGCTATCTAGTCAAAAAATGTTAAAGTTTGAAGGAATTATTGTATTTGAATTTCTCTGCCCAGTGGGTATTTACTACATTTGGGATAATTGTCTACAACAGGAAAACTGACTCTACAGTAAATTTCACCAGTGATGCTGCAACTAGATTATAATCCGGAGGGGAATTTATTTGAAAAAAAAGTGCAATATAAATTGCCAGTCTTTCAAAGAACACCCAGATACTTTAACATAGCACAACTGATTCCTCCCTGCCCTCTCAGATGCTTTATACAAACATAAGGTAATTTGTGGTCCACTGAATTTGAAACAATTACTCCCACAAACAGACCAACAGAAAGCAAAAATAGACCTATGTGTATTTTTCAGTTTGTGGTCTCTTCTGTGTTTAAATACAAAGCGAGTTTAAAAAAATGAATGACTACATTACACCTGAAGAAGATGAGGAAGCCAGATAATCTACTCCAGTGTTTATCTTTGACAGCCATTACAACACATCTACCCAGAAATATAATTCAATCAGTTTTCATAACATGGGTTTTTTTTTTTCCTCCTGGTGTTGCTACAATTAAAACCGTTAGCTCAAGTGCCATAAAAACTTTACCCCTATACTGAAACCATGGCAGCAAGTGTGTTCATTACTGTGTGTGTGTGTGTGTGTGTGTGTGTGTGTGTGTGTGTGTGTGGTTTTTCAACTGAGTTGCATTTTCTGTCTATCCTCCAGTGGGTAAGCTGTAACTTGACTAGAAAAGCTTTCATTTGAATGGTCACAGATCACCATAGAGCTGCTATTACAACACACTGGAGGAGATGGCTATTATGTTTATTGCTTCTTAAAACTTTGAGGGTTTGATGCCAAAGAAGGAAGAAAGGAACTTATCTGTTCAGTTATTCTGGATTCCAGAGTAAATTGCCATTCTCATTGCTGTGTATCAAGAAAGTGGCAAATTCAAAAGCTGTCATTTACTCCACTAACGGAATTAAAAAATGAATGTGGTCCAGAGAAGTAATCAATGCCTTGCTCATTGTGATGAATTATGGTTTGGCTAAGTAGTATGACCTTTAATTATCTGAAAAAAATGCAATTTTCCAATGTCTTCCCTGTTTTCTATGTGATTTTCCCCCACAAATACATCCTGCCATGCACTATTTTTATTTAGCTTAAATGAATTTAGTTCTCATGAAAGGTGCTGGATTAACAGCCCTGGATTGAAATTCTTTATCTCCCTTAGTTCTTTATTATTAAGCATTTTTAGAGTACTTTGTTTTTTCCTGAGCTATATGCAGTCGTTTCTATCGGTTATTCTTTACAATAGCCTTGTGGTGGGTTGGTATTGCTATTCCTACTTTATAGAAAAGGACATTGAAGCCCAAAATTTAAGGAATGTGCCCTTGGTCACAAGTTAAAGACTGAATTGGTTTTAAAACTTCCCATTTTTTGTTTTGCCTGTTTACTCTGTAGTCTATCAAAATATCCTGCTTCTATTTTAAGTAGCATGGGTGAACTGTGATGTATTTAAGCTATATCTCCTCCCCAAATAAATGCTGGACTCCATCTCTGGGACCATCCTAGACTCTGATTTTCCTATCTGCCCAGATCCTGGTCTTCACCTCTTTCCCAGCCATGTCCATGCCATGTCTTTCCTACAGAAGCTATCATTTCTACCTCCTCACTGGAATCTTGGTCTTCCACCACTGGAAGCACTGAAGGTTCCAAATGACTAGCTTTTGTTTTCTCTGCCCAGACCCAGACCTCCATTTCACTTGACAGCCATCTCCAAATCACATCACCACAATACTCCACCCCTTTCTCTCTCCACTTTCCAGTTTCCTCTATCAGAATATAAGAACAAGGAGGAAGAGACTTGTGTGCTTGCTTATATTTGTATCCCCAGTGCCCCACATACTCTTTGAATTTTATGAAATTTTTATTAGAGGGAGATATGATGAGAGAACTATAAAGAAAAAGGGAAAATTAAGGAATGGAAGGCATAAAAACTTCAGAAACACAAGCAGAAAACATTTATAAAATTAATCTTATTTCCTGTACAGAATTTGTAACTCTTTGTCTGCCACTCAGCCACCCTGAGAAAACAGCATTTTTAGCACATTTGAAGGCCTAGAGCAGTGTATTGAACACAGCAGTAAGGAAAGGCCTTGAGAAAATATTCAGTATAACAATAAAATGTATGTATACTTTGTGATGTGTGGTTGATTTAATAGTTTTGTTGTTTTATGCAGGAACTAAGTATGGAGAATTTCTAAAAATATAACTAACAAATGGGTTTAGCTTCTTTCAACCAAGAACTGACAAATCCTAATACTAATTACATCCAAACAGAAACAACAGTAATATTCATTAAGCCTTCCCATGGCACTGGGAATGACACAGTAGTAAGAATTACTGATTAAGATAGGCACAGGCTTTGAGTTAATTTTTTAGTGGGGATATGTTTGCACATTCACATGTACTGTCTTGCCCCGCCCCCCAATGATACCTACACTGAACAGAAACTTACTACCTGCCAAAGCTCTTTCCACTTTTAGAAAGCTCTATTAGAGTAAGCTTCAAATTCGCCTCTATGCAAATTGCTCCTACTACTTCCTACCCTCTAGAACTTGAGAGTCCTTTAATACTTGAAGATAATTATCACTCCTGTCCCTACTTCCCTGTCCCAAGTCATCTCTTCTCCAGGTTCTTTTACCATCTTACTGGTCCTCTTCTGTGTGCTCTTACTCAAATTTGGTTCTCCAAACTGAACACAAAATATCCTAGATGTGATCTCACCAGGGGAATATCTCGTTGGATTATCACATCCTTGGTCCCACCCCCCCATCCTTACTCCCAAACTACAAGAAGAATCCTTTAGAGGGACAATTTTTTTTTCATTGTGTCTTTGTAACCCAATAACTTAGCATAGTGTTTTGCACATACTAGATGCTAAAGAAATACTCACTGAGTGAATGAATGAATGGACATTATGATTCTTATAATATAGTTTAAGATAACATTACCTTCTTTGACTGCCCTATTTTTTTTGAGGGGCAATTGGGGTTAAGTGACTTGCCCAAGGTCACACGGCTAGTCTTGGTGTTAAGTGTCTGAGGCCGGATCTGAACTCAGGTCCTCCTGACTCCAGGGCCAGTACTCTATTCACTGTGCCACCTAGTCACCCTGAAAGGTGGTGACTAGGGGGATACGAATACATAGCTACCTTTTTTTTTTGCTTTTTGGAGGGCAGTTGGGGTTAAGTGACTTGCCCAAGGTCACATGGCTAGTTTTTGTGTTAAGTGTCTGAGGCCGAATTTGAACTCCGGTCCTCCTGACTCCAGGGCCGGTGCTCTATTCCCTGCACCACCTAGCTGGCCCTAACTACCCTGTTGCATTACTGACATACTGAGTTTGCTGTCCAATCTTGTTCAATCCTGAAACCTTTCTCATGTGCACTGTTGTTTATCCATGCCTTGTCTTATACTTGTAAAGTTAATTTTTTTGAACCCAAGAGTAAAACTTTACATTTAACTCTATTAAATTTTATCTTATTAGATTCAGACTATCAAAATTTATATTTGGATCCTGATTCTGTCATCCATTGTTGGCTACCTCTCCCAACTCTCTTTCTTCCACGACTTTGGTAGAAGTCCTAAATTTAAATTCTGATCAAGAACTGAAATTCCAAAAAAATGATTCCTTATCCTTTAATTGCAAGATGAGTAGAACTCTAGAGGAAGAGGACACTCTCCTTTAGTGAGCCTCTACTACAACATCTGGACTGCTTGGGTGGTATTTATGCCTCTGTTCCTCAAACCCAGAGAGGGCCAGAGGGGTTTAACCCCATCTCTTGTTTGGCCTCCCAAGTAATTTTTTCATCCTGATTCATCACCCCTGTCCTTGGTATGATGTGACTCACTTGATGAGTTAGTTAATGCTCCTTCTAATGAGCTACATAACAAATGCCTCAACACATCTCTTCAGAAGCCATTCCTCCTTGGGCAATGAGCTCATTGGATCCTACAAGTTAAGCAGAAGCAAGTCTCATCAGCACTTGACTGGGTGCTCTCCAAGGAAAACCAGGAACAGAAGAAAATGATGCTAAGAATTCCACAGGGGCAGTTTTCTTTCCATACTACTGAGTCCTAACACATTACTGCTTCAGAAGGTCTACTGCTGATTATAGTATGTAGATAAGCATTCTAAATCAGTATTTTCATCACCATGAGCCCGTAACAATTTTTACAGGTGCAAGGAATGTTTCAACTTCCATATATATCCAGTTGTCAGCTAGTCTGGAAAATTATTTTCTTGTTACATGAACTTCCCCTAAAATTTAAATAGGCGAGGATTTTGTACATCTCTCATCTAATCTCAAATGGAACATTAACCATCATATTTTTATTCCTGAAGTGTCTATGTTCCCCTAGTAAATTGGAAAGTGCTCTGAGATTCAATGGGGTGGGTCAGTATATGTTACACATTTTAAATTTACTACATTCCCTAGTGGTATTATGGTAGATGTCCCAAAAGCCTTAAATCTTTTTTTTTCTAGGGAACATCTTCCAAATAACCTGGCTTTTGTTTGCGGAGCCTCTGACCCTGGTTTCTGTTCTTTGAGGAATATAAGGAATTGAGGCAGAAGCATTTCCCATTTTCCTGTGTCTCTCCCTTGTTCTGATCATTCCTCCCTCATTCTATACATATACACACACTCCAAATGTAAAATTTGACCCCCCAGCAAATACAGTCATGCAATCACCAAAAAGACAAACAGTCCCAATTTTGCTGACATCTTAAAGTACCATCCTTCCAAATCTATGACCAGAATTCTATTTCCCCCTAAACAGAGGCCAGGGTATCTTTTAGAATCTCACTACATTCAAGGATATTCCCCTTCAGGTCCCATATTATAGAAAGGGGAAAGCTAGTAGGGAGATAGAATCTTTCCCGCACCTTGCTATGCTAACACTACTTCTCAGTCACTGCATCACAAAGGGACTTCTGGAAGACAACTCATCAAATGCCTTGCCAAGATAGTTTTCTTTTTCATCAATTTATTTTTAGTAGTGCAGATGGGAAATCAAATGGCTGACTAAGTGGAATGCTGGATTGTGAAGTGGGAGTGAAAAAGGAATACTTGAGGAGCCATTGTAACAAGCTCCCACAATTTATGCATGAAACCCTTACCAGGAACCCATCCTGAAGAGGAAGCTTATTTTGAATACACATCAAGTGAGCCACTCCTTCCAGAGTCATAAATGTGCTCATTATCCAGTTTGCCACTAAGGTTACTTACGCAAACGCAACCACAGGAAAATCACTTCACAACTTTTGTGCCTCAATTTCCTTGTCTGTAAAATGGTGATAACTCCTACCTATTTAATTACACAGGGTAAGTCTGAGAAATAATCAAATAAGATACAAAAGCCTTTTGAAAGTCTGAACTACTTTAAAATACAAGAGTGAAATTCAAGTACTATTCTATTTCTGGATGGAACTTGGAACTAGACAGATTTGTTTGTGTGTATGAGTATGTACGTATGTATGTATGTATATGTATGTGTATATGTGTGTCTGCATTCATTTGTTTGTTTGGACTAGATTTTTTTATAGTTTTGGTATAGGGAACTCCTAGAAAGGTAACTCCCTCTACCAATGTAGATCCCCACCTGTTCTGTAACTTAAGAGAGTTCCCTAGGACACTGAAAGATCAGTGACTCCCTTAAGGTCTGGAGTCAATAAGTACACAGGCTGCACTTAACCAGGTATTCCTGACTTCAAGACTAGCGCTATCCTTCCTTGCCTATCCCTATTTGATATTTTTAAAAATATGACTTAGAAAACAGTTTGTGAACTGGAAAAGATAGAAAAGATCATTAGAAACACTCAGTCTCTGAAAAACAAATCATGCCAAACTCACTTCAATTCTAGTTTGGGATACTGTTTTGGGATCTATTCACAAATAGGTCAAGGGAAGTTTATTGACCTAAGGCATCCTAATTTCAGCAAGTCAGTTGATTATGTTTTTTTTATAATATTCTCTCCTTGTCCACTGGAAGCTCCCATGTTGCCTTCAAACATGCTCAGATTTTCATTCTTAAAAAAAAAATGACCTCTCTACAAAGCTTGATACTACTGACCACCATCACTACCACCTTCTTCTACACTTTCTAGATACTCTCTCTCTCCTGGGTTTTTTACAACATGGCTTTTTCTTTCTTTCCTACTCATTGAATCAGTCCTTCTCATCTCCTTTGCAGGATCATCACCCCCTTTTTGTCTCCTGGGGCTCGGTGGATTCCAGAATTCTTTCCTGGGCTTTCATTTCTCTTGGTGATCCAAAGATTTTTCTACCATTTCTTTGCAATTGACTCCCCAATCTATAAACCCAAACCCAATCTCTTTCCTGAGCACAAATCCCATATCACCAAGTGCCTATTAGAAACCAAATTCAACCTGTCCAACACCCACCCCTCCTCCTAAACTCCCTGTTTCTGTTGAAAGCACTATCATTCTTCTAGTCTCCCCAATTCATAAGGTAGGGGTGATCTTCAAGTCGTGACAATCAGTTGCCAAGTCTTACCTGTTCCATTTCCTCAATATCTCACATCTGTCTGTTTTTCTCTTTTCACAACATAACTTGCCTAGTCCAGACCTTCCTTTCTTCTTGCCTACATTATTTGAATGGTGTCTTAATTTTTCTCCCTGCCTTCAGTTTCTCTCCTCTCCAATTCATTATCTATACAACTGTCAAAATAATATTCTTAAAGCATAGGTCTGACCATTCAGTATTTTACCATTGTCTTTATGATGTCTGGAATTTAGAGCTTCATGATCAGGCTCCAGTCCATCTTTCCAAGCTTACTACACATTACTGCTCGTCACACTATTCTGGCCAAAACAGCCCACTTTCCATTCCCCATATATGCCATGCCCATCATCTCTTTGCCTTTCCTCAGGATGTTTCCCATGCTAGGCATTCTTTCCTTCCTCCTCTCTGCCTTTTGAAACCCCAGCTCCATTCCAGGTTCAGTTCAAGTGCAGGTCCCTCAAGAGGCCTTTCCCAGTTGTTAACTTCATAAATACAATTGTATGTATCATATATATGTATATATACATATATCTATATATTATATTTGTACAGCATGTATACTGAATTTTCTTTAGCTATTAGCTTTACTATAAAGTTAGTGTTAGTGTGTGTGTGTGTGTGTGTGTGTATATATATATATACACACACACACACACACATTAGATCCTTAGTAGAAAGTAAGCTACTTGAGGGCAGGAACTGTCTCAGTTTTTGTACCCCTAGTGACTAGCATAGCACATATAATAGGAGCTTAATAAATGCTTGTTAATTAATTGGCTGATTGAGTTTGATAGTTATACTAATTTATAGCTTATTGACCAGCCACATAAAGAGTGCCAATTAATTTGTTGATATCAACATAGGAGTTTTCTAGAATAGTCCCCCACAGGGTTCTATACTTTTTGCTGCTTTATTCAAGTTTTATTATGACTTTAAAGAAAGCAAATATAAATGGCCATCAAATGTGTAGATGGCAAAAAGTTGGGAGGTATTAATAATACATATTATTATAAGATTTGACAATCAGAATTGATAAAGAATCTTAATAGGCCGACACAAAAGATTTATACTTCCAACAGTATGATCTGGCTCCTCAAAAAGTTTTCCTGATCCTACACTATATTAATAGAAGAAAAGCATTCAGCAAGTTGATAATAATGATCATACTATTTTTTGCATTAGTCAGATCACACTGAAGATACTGTATTTAGTTCTGAGGTCCCATATTTTAAGAAGGACGTCAACAACTGAAGTGTGTTTAGAAGAGAATAATCTGAAGGGTAAAGTATCTAGAAACTGTCTAGTTAAATGGATTGTGAACTTGTTGAATGGTTAAAAGAAATGAGAACAATGAGCCTGGAGAATATGAAGCTAAAGGAGACAGTATAGTTGTCTTGCGATATTTGAAGGGCTATCCTATGGAAAAGGAATAGCATTCAATCTAGGTGGCTATAGAAGGCAGAACTAGGATGGATGAGAGAAAGTTTAAGAATGGGGAGATTTTTGACTCAATATAAAGAGGAACATTTTATGTTATATTATATTTATATATGAACATCAGAGATGTCCATAAGTGGAATGTGTCACCTACAACTGGAAGTGCTCAAACAGAGACATTTGGCAGGAATGTTGTTGAGAATATTCCTGCTATGGATGAGAGTTATACTAAATGACTTAAAAGAGCCCTTTTAACTCTTGGAACTCCACAGAATAGAGAGTTCCCTTTAACTGTCAAATGCTACCAAGTGGATAAAAAGTGGATTGGGATATCTAATACTTTAGTGGATAAAACATACAACCCGGTGAAAATGGGACACAGGAATTTTTTTTTTTTTATGATTTGAGAAAAGGTAAGCAGGACCAGGAAAACAATATGCATAATGACTACAAAAATGTATGTGAAAACATTAAAAGGCAATTGGTCTCAGATTAGATGAAGTGAGTAATCTTGGTCATGAACAGATAATGCAACACCTTTACTTTCTCTCAGTGGAGAAGTGAGGGATTATGGGAGTAGAATGCTGCATATGTTGTTAGTCAAAAGTTTTGTCATTTTTTGCAGAACTATTTTTGTTTTTGTTTGTTTGGTTACAAGAGTGGGTTCCTTGGGAGGAAGACTATAAAAAGAAATTACTGTGGCATAAAAAAAATAGAAGACCTCAATAAAACTTTTAAAAATCAAATGGGACAACAGTCAGAAGCAACAAAGAATCCTCACAAAAATCACAAATCCTCACAAAGTGTAAAAGGTTGGCATCATTTATAACAAAAAGAGCTACAAAATATGTGAAAGAGAAATATAATTTTCCATTTTCCATCTGGGTATCATGGCATTATAGCCCTAGAAGCCCAGAAACTAAACAAGACTCCACAGGTATGAGTATAAATATGTTAACAAGAATATCATTTGTGAGATATTCCAGCAATCTTGCCCCTTGACTCATCAAGGAAACTCGAGTTAAGTTACATGCTCTGGGCACTGTGTTTAGTGTGTTTAGGTGGGTGAGAAAATTCTGAGAAGAAAAAAAGAGCAGAGCCACAGCAATGATTGGAGGCCTGAAAAATAGTACATGGGACCAGATTCAAAGTCTCAGGCCCATTCAGTAACAGGTAGAAAGGGCTCAAGGGCAATTCTACCTATTTTTAGGAGCATGAGCTGAATTATTATTTTAGGAATTATTTATTTTAGGAATAATAATATCTGATATCTACATAGCACTTTAAAGACTAATAAGTATACATATCACTGTGAGCCTTATTTATTTTAGGAATAATAATATCTGATATCTACATAGCACTTTAAAGATTAATAAGTATACATATTACTGTGAGCCTCATAACACCCTAGTAGGTAGGTACAACCAATATAATAATCTTCATTTCGCAGATGAAAAAATAGGTTCTAAAAAGTTATGACTTGAACATAGTAATGTAGGTGGTAAATGTCTGAAGAAAGATTAGAACCCAGATCTTCCTGACTCCAAGTTCAGCACTCAATCTGCTTCATTTTATGACCAAGTCTATAGCAATTGCTTGAATTTCTAAAGCTCATTTTTGCTATGAAGCACAGTTCCATATATCATGTCATTTTACCAACAGAACAATCCAGTGAGGCAGTTAGTGTAAGTATTACTGTCTGCTTTACAAATAAATCTCAAATATTATACAACTTACTCAAGGTCACATAACTGGTAAGCTGCAAAGCACAGGTTTTATTCATTAGGCCTTCTCACTCTATACCCCCATTACTCTTTGCAAAATTCCTATAATGCCTCCTCCATGAAACCTAAGACTGATTTGGCTACTTTGAACCTGTAGTTTCATTATCTCTTTGTAAATATAACTTCACAGTTAGAACTCAGATCCAACTATCACTATTTTTTTTTTTTTTGCTTTTTGGAGGAGGAAGGTAGGGCAATTGGGGTTAAGTGACTTGCCCAAGGTCACACGGCTAGTTTTGTGTTAAGTGTCTGAGGCCGCATTTGAACTCAGGTCCTCCTCACTCCAGGGCCAGTGATCTATTCACTGTGCCACCTACCCACCCAACTATCACTATTTTAAATTATGATTTTGGTGTGTTTATTTTAGCAACCTATTGTTCAAAACACACTTAAAAAAGTTAAACCAGAAGCACTACTCAAGATAGTCACAAGAATTCCATGAAAAAATAACATTTCAATTAAATTAACATTTGAAAAATGCACTACTTGAAGGCTCTCTTAAAATGTGGGGCAGTATCAGTGGCAATGTTATTTCTTCATCATAACACATAGAATTGTTTTTAAGTTACTACCCTACCATGATTCAAAAGAAAGTCTAAACTAAAGCCATACAGTCCAAGCAGTTTTCATTTCAACAAAAACATCACTAGAAAATATTTTGTTTTGTCTTGTGATTTTTATTACTATTATTTTCAATTTTAAGAGACCCAAGTCCTGTTTCATTGAGTTGATGACCACAGGAACACGACCTCATTTCATTTCTCCACTTATTACAGACCTGGCTTGCAGGGAGTGAACCAGGTTAATTACCTTGGCATCACATTCAACAGCATGCTTTATGGTGGAAAACCATGTACTGGGTGTGGTTCAAGGAGATGTGTAATATCTAGATAGCCACCCGAACAAAGCAGTTTTCTATGAGAGTGAGCTTTTGATGTCAAATGAATGCCCCTAAGAAATTCACATGACTGAACTATTTTAAAAAGTCATCTTGCAGTTTTGAATCAAGAAAAGGTCTACTTTGATAAACAGGGGTTGTCAAATTAATTAGCAATTGAGGTTTCAATCCACTCAAGTTTCTTATGGGGTAGGGAAAAAGGGGGTGCCAAGTTCTAAGAATTGGCTTCCTGTTTGTCTCTCAATGTGATTCAGTTTTGATTTTAATCTTTAAACTCTCAGAAAGGTAGGGGTCTTAGTTACCTTACAGATTTTCTTTCCCTAGACTCTCTGGAAACTCAGATCTGCCAGAGCATGCCTAATAATAGTTACTCAAATAGGAATATTACAGAAATGAAAGCATAATTCTTTACACAGGTCTTTAGTAATATTCAAGATCAATCTTCCACATCACACTTTTGTCATATTTTAGGAGACTTTCTCTTTAACTATTTTTAAAGTGTATTTTCAAAATATTTATAGGCTTGGTCTCTGTTTTATAAATCAGAAGGATATAGTCCATGAAACTCTTGGGTTTTATTGTTAAGCAAGAACAATAATCCATGTCCATCTAGTTCTTATGAGGATGAAAACTGCTGTCAGAAAATTTTATTGCCATTTTTATATATAGGGAAATGGTGTGGTCAAAGGTCATAAATGAATCAAGAGTAGACTGAAATAATCAATTCATAATTTTGGGCTTAGATCCTTTGTAAGAACTCAAAGTTACTTACAAATTTTACAACAGTTTTCAAAAGGGGACTTTTTTAACATAATAATTGAAATATAAGTAGAGAAGAATGTGTGAGGAATCCTACCTCATATTATAAAAGCACACTAATTAAACCATTAATTGGCCTAAGGTATATTATAGAGAATAGTTTAATTTTCTTAAATCCAGTCCTGCTAATTATAACTGAACTGTTTTTCAAAAATACCTAAAATATCACCTCACTCATGTCTCAGGCATGTCATTATCATGGGAAGAGTTGTATTACTTTGAAGAGAATTTTAGTGATTTGACTCAAACCATCTTATCTGCTGGTTTCTGTGAGTGATCATCTTCTTTTCCTCAAGGAAAAAAAGTCTTACTGCTGCTAGCGTGGCAGCCACTCTAGCAGTCTAGATGTGGGGGCTTAAACTGGCTGCTCCTCTGCCTTGCACATCATTAACCAAATTGTCAGCTCAGTTCTAATTACAGCACTTTTATGACTGTTGATGATGTAATAGGCAGAGTGGGCACACCTTGGGGTTTTTTTTTTTTTTAATATATATATATTTTTTCCAGGCCCGGTTGTGTTTGTAGTGTTGGCAGTTGGGGCCAAAGCATTTTTCATCTTGCACAAACTACATTAATTTATGTGGGAATCTGGACCTTCTTGGTGTTGTTTGTACTGCCTCAATTTGCAGAGCCTAATGAGCCCTTTTAAATGATGGAAAAATTCCCCTTGGTTGTGTTACTGATTATGTTTTCAAACCATGCCACAGAAAACAAAGATGCTCACCTTGGGAAGGAGTTAGGCTCATCTCCTGATTTAATGCTTTGCTAAAAACAGTACCATGCTAAGGGGCCCTAAATAGGATGTAAATTTCTGTCTTTCCCTATCTTTGGTGGACTCATTCGCCATGAACCAAACAAATGGAAAGTGCTGAAGGTCTGAACCAGTGCCCATTGTTTGTCTTCTGATTTAGAGGTTTTGTTTACCCAATGGATTGTGTAAGCAAATCCTCTGAAATATTGTGTATGGCATTTGTTGAAATGTGTTGTCAATGAAGATATCATCAATGACTTTCTGAACTTTGGATTGTCTTTAGCAATGGAGAGTCAAAGACTAAACTCACAATCATATAGTATTGCTTTGACACTTACATAGAAGGAGAGAAAATCATTCTAAGCATGGAAGAGTGGGCCAGGGTTGTCAGACCAAAGAAGGACAGTAAACAGACCTGAGTGCCAGACCATTGGAAATTAATGAATTTGTGGGGAGGGAGGGAGGAACCGGGAAGTACAGGTGCACTTGTAACTGTCCTTAAATAAACATATCTAAGGACTTATCTACTCAGAAAACAAGACACTTTGTTTCTCACTCAAGCACTTTTATGTTCTACTTTGTACAATAGCTAATTATTATATATCTTATCTCTCCCCACTATTTTGTAAACTCTGGAAAGACAGGTCCTACACATTATTTAATTTTTGAAAAAGTAAATGAATTTTCCTTCTAGGATCAAAGAATCATAGACCTAAGGTGAAAAAGAACCTCAGAGGTCATCTAGTCCAGCCTCCATACTTTACAGATAAAGAAATTGCGCCCAGAGTGGTATCAGAAGCCGGATTTGAACCCAGGTTCTCTGACTCTAAAGCCTGTGCTCTTTCTACCATGTTTCTTCCACGCCTAGTGTAATACCTTATTTAAGAATGCACGTGGGATTTTGAACAACGGCCCTTATGGTTCCATGGAGACTAGAATCCCACTCCTAGACCGAGTCTTAGAAGTCACATTTGCTTGGATTTCAAAAGCACGATATTTTTGCTTAGTTATCGAAAATTACTTAGTATAAGTAGACTATGGTAGATTCCACGACTTGAAGCTACATAAGAGCATGTGAAACCTAGGCTTGTGCCACAGGCTTTTATGATGAATATTATGATTTAAGCAAGTGTCAAGTTATTTATTTAATCCCATTATTTCTTGGGGCAAATTTCAGGAATATTGTCATGCTTTTAGAATAATCTGCTACATTGCCTAGAACTCATAGCAATAAAATAATAAATAGTTGTTGAATTTAATTGAACAAACATCCCCATCCTTATACACACTTGAAATGTCAAAAACTGGCCCCACATGAGTCCCAACAAAATTATTCTTCTTAGAGGTAATGACAATGGCACTGAATCCAAACTATAAACTCTGAAATTATAGCAATATTACTAAATTAAACCCAAAACACTATCCCTTCCCCACCAACACTACAATCAACTATACTGAGGGTACCTATATTAGCATTTCAATGGTATATTTTCATTACATGATTAAAAATACTTTAATCACCACCAACCACCCAATATCTTGCTATGTAGATGTTATGAGCTGTCTTGCATAAGATTTGGCTAGGATGTATTCCCAGGAAACTGTGAGTTCTCAGGGAAGTGAAATTCCAGGAATACCTCTAAAGCAACTTTTTCTCTCTATGAAGCAGGCCTTTAAGGACCACAGACATTCAACCATTCATATCAAGGGATCAATTTGCATATAGAGGAGGCTATCAATACCATCAACACTGATTATACAGCTCCTGATGGTTCTGTGCCAAGTGTTGAATCTGGAGTTGTGATTTTATACAGGAAGCAAAAATCAGCAAATTGTAATAGGTGACAATGGTCATGTCTCCAAGCCAATGCTATGTAACCGAAGTGCTTCCTCATTTCAAAACCCTCTTATGAAACAGAAGACAAGAGAAGGACAAAAAGGTCATTTAGAGGAACGTAAAACTGGAAAAACCACCACTGATGCAATACAGCTCCTAAACTAAACACAAAACACACAGTGTTGAAAGTATTTTAATTATTTTTTTTAAGTACACAATCTGCTGGCCTGTCCCTGCACACTGAAAGAAATTCAAACATTAGCAATGTATCTAGGAAATACTTTTCTTCAAATAGGATTTGCCTAAATTATCTTCATGTATTCCCCTAATCACCCCCACTCCCAACTTCTAGCTGGAGGAAAACTGCTAGAAAACAATAAAGTTGCAAGAGTGTTAAGAATCAGGAAAGATAAATAAATGTTCAACTATGACAAAATGGTTCTACAACAGTGAGGCAACACGTGCTTCTTCTCCCTACCCAGAAACTCTGCTTAACCATTTTCACTAAATTTTCCTCCCCCCCAAACAATTCAGAAGCATTCTATTTCTTATAGAGAGGTAGAAAATGAGACATACTGCTTCCTTTAATTTTTGCACACCTCAGCTTTTCTGACTCATGGCCAGGGTTAAAACAAAATGGAAGTGTTGATATTGAGAAATAAACCAACAGGAAATTCCAACAGAAATCTCATGAGGGAAATGGATCTCATGAGGGAAATGGATCTCGAGAGATCTCTAGCCTAGGCTTGCCAGACTCCTGGGATAAACTTCCGATAAGCATCAGAGCTCTCAGGTGTTTAACTGAACCGAACCTCCCAATCTTTTTGAGGTTTGTCTGTGACTAGTAATTATACTGTCATTTAACAAATATATCTGCATTAAACCAGAGATGTTACATTAGTGGTTAAGTTCACATCCATTAAAAAAAAAAAGTCATGGTAGTGTATAGAGTATTCAGGGGTCTTCATGTGTGGAAGGAGCTGAAAACTAATGTATGTGAGAGACCATAAATCAGTCTCCAAATGCCACCTGTTACATTTGGAAGCTCAGCTAATGCAGGAAGTTTAAGCTTTTTACCAGCGAATAGAGGTCAGAGGAGAAGGGTACAGACTTGCAGCTTAAATGGTAAAATTTAGAAAAACCCCAAGGAATAACAGGTAGGGAAACAAAACAAAGAAAACTGATTCTACCCCCTTCTCTTTAAAAATGCCAAGTCTCTAAGGAACAAAACAAGAATCTTTGCTTTCCCTGAGGAACAGTACAGAAGGATTAGGGGTTCATTCCTGGACGGCACTTTCTTCAAAGTGCTTCAAATTCAGTCTAAGGATTATGAAAGTAGATTTAAAGTTTCTTTACCTGAAAGTCAAGGAAACCAACATATAACGATTACCTGTTTCCCAGAGAAATGATGAAGAATGAAACAGCAAGCAAAGCATTAAGAATTTCTTTTATTTGCAATAATGCTTTCCTCCCCTAAAAAAAGCCAAGGTGGTAAAGAGGCATTGGTAGCAGGCAGGGTGATATAGTGCAAGAAAAAAACAATGGTTCTGGAGTCAGAGAATCTGAGTTCAAATCCTACTTCTAAGTCTTGCAACCTGTATGACCTTAGACATAAGTGGGACTCCGTGTCTCTATTTCATCTTTCATTAAATGGAAGGCTTGGACTAACTGTCCTCTGAGGCCTCTTCTAGCTCTGGAAATGTGATGTGTTTATCCAAAGTACTGAGTCTATCTAAATTTTTTCCTAACTGCCAAGTTAAGTTGAAGCAAATAACAGTCCTAAAATAAATCAAATTAGGTTTCAAATGCTATAATAAGGGAAGAAGTTACATAAAAAGTGACATTTATTTTTAAAATAATTCATGTAGATCTGCTCTGTGGAAAATCCATATATGACTAAAATCTTTATGATCATAGCCAGGGGCAGGGAATCTGCAACCTCAAGGCCACATGTGGCCCCCTAGGTCCTCAAGTATTACCCTTTGACTGAATCCAAACTTCACAGAACCAATCCCCTTAATAAAAGGATTTGCTCTGTAAAACTTGGACTCAGTTAAAAGACCACACTCAAGGACCTGAAAGGTCACATGTGGCCTGGAGTATGTAGTCACATGTAGGTTTCCCACCCCTGGTCTAGTTCCTAGCCTCTTCTAGCCTCAAGTAGGGTAGGGGCAGAAGGTGGGGCACTCACAGGACTTGGATAGGTAGGGAGTCATCAACTTCAATCCTGGTTACATATCATACTCTGCCATTACACCCTTCAGACACTCTGGCATTGCCATTTGTCCTGCTGATGCACCCTTATGGAGCCCTTCGGCCTTGTCATCTCCCCTGCTCCTGTACCCTAGGATCATGGGCATTTTTGCTGCTAGAACTGTCCTGCTGTTAAACCCTCCCACGTGTATCACTTCTCCCAATTAGAATATTAGCTGCTTGACAGCAGAGAATGACTTACTTATATATTTATAGGCCTAGCCCTTAGCACAGTGCTTGGCACATAGTATGTGCTTAGTAAATGTTTTTTCATTCATCCATTCATACATTCACATCAGCACCATATTTGAGAGGGTCCATGTTGCCCCCACACCCAGTTTCTGTCATTCAATAAAATCAATTGCTGTCTAGGAAATCAGCAAAGTTAAACACTAAGAGAGTTCCCCACTTCTTTTCATCCTTTTCTTCACTAGTTATCCCATATTCACTAATACTTTAAACTAGCAGCCCTGTGCCAAGTGGAACAAGATTGATGCCTCCTCCTATTTCAATGGCATCTGATTGTTAATATAGATACTGCCTAGACTTGCCTATAGAGGCAGCTTTACCATAGGAGAAAGAGTCCTTAACACAGAGCCTGAAACTTTGAGTATCCCTTAGTAGTTTTGGGACTTTGACAAATCATTTAACCTGTCTGAAATGGTGCTCTCTTCTATAAAATGGAGATAATTTAATTGCTAACATTAATAAGTTAATTTAACATCTCAGTGTTCCAGGCAACTTTTGAAGATTATAAATTATAGACAAGTTGCTGATCTGCATTGGTGGAATGGGTTTCTTCAACTGAAGCTCCCTACGATGACAAAAGTAAGTCTCTGGAACAGGCTCTCTTCAACAAAAAAAAAAGACATTAATCCATAACATTTCAAGATTTCCAATGTTCTTTCTTCACAACAACTTTTGCGTTTGTAGATTATTATCCCCATTTTACAACAGGAGAAACTGAGGCTCAGAGGGGTTACATGGCCCTCCCAGAGTCACAGAGCTAATAGCTTTTCAAACTGGGAATGAAACCCAGTACTTAATAAATACCTTTTATTCATCCATCCATTCATCCATCCATCTAGCCATCCATCCATTCATTCATTTATTCTACCTCCAAGATTGATGTGTTTAGGACCCAAGATATGACTAGTAAGAAGATATCCCAGATCATACAATGACCTGACCTTCAGCTCCTGAAGACCTAGATTAGTCCTGACCCAAAGATTTGCTTGATTAGATTTCCACTGCACTGGCTCTGCAGCCTTCTCCAGGCCTTGTTGGAGGTGTGGACATTCAGCAAGAACACCCAGGTCTACAGAACTAGATCCCCAGAGTCTCCAGGGTTTGCATTAGTAGTCTGACATCCCCCACACTTGACAATAGAACTGATTGTGATGCCAACTGGCAGGGGGTGGAGGAAATCTGAAGATCTGTCTAGAAATGCAGGAAGCAGTATAAACTCTGCTGTAACTAAAGCTGAGGCCTTCAAAGACAAGTGTCCCAAAGAATGGCTTTGGGTACAAACAGGTTGATTCCAGTAATACTACTTAGTTTTGAGTTGGTAAGCAGAGGGCAAGATATATTTCTGCCCCAGTGGCTCAATTTTTGCATGGCTAACTATTGAGAATCCATGTTTGAATCCAGCTTCTAATTCAAAACAGACATTTAGTAAAGTATAAAGTACTTTGTGCTGGCTTCTCCAGGAGGAGTGGGAGAATACAGGGTAAAGCCATATAAAATTTTTTTTCTGTTTTCAACTGAAGCCTGAGTAGATTGATTTTCCTTGGACTCCCAATGTTTTCGCCAAAAGCTCATTCTTATAAGACAATCTGAATCATAGATTTGGAGTTGAAAGGGACCTCTAAGGCCATCTAGTTCAATCCACTCATTTTACAGATGAAGAAACTGGGATACACAGTGGTCCAGGTCTACTACTTCAAAAATTGAATATCTTTTAATGCTTCCCATATAGTCTTATGTCATCCCATATGTAGGGTTGGAAGGGGCCCTAGAAGAAAGTCCAGCTTCTTTAGTGTACTGATAAGGAAACAAGAGTCGTAAGTGATTTGTCCTTTACCCTGATATTACAGAAGATTCAGATTTATAGAGATTTCGACTTTAATTGATCTACCTTTGACTAGGACAAGTTAAAGTAACAATCTCATGACAGGGAAAGAGGGGGAAATCCAAGAGGACTACTTAAAAGTGAGATATTAAGGAATGAATACTAACCAGCATGCAAGGATCACTAACATAATCAGTTATTGGAACTATTGAACACCTGCTATAGTTAGAAAGTGGACCCACATAGTTGAGATCATAGATTCCCTTGATATGTATTGAAGTTCTACATATTAGCTTTTCTAATATTTCATCATATCATTTTAGGGCACATGGTACAGTAGAAAGAGAGAAAGTTTTGAACTCAAGGAAGATCTGGGTTCAGATCCTACCTCTGATATTTAGTAGTTATGGCCATGGACAAGGTACTTACTTTCTCTAAGACTCAGTCTCCTCATCAGTAAAATGGGCATAAAAGTACCTGTAATATCTAACTCGAAACTTATTTTGAGGTCTGAGGAGGTAATAGCTGTAATGGCAGAAGATTTAGTCTCCTTCCCTCCTACAACTTTAGCTCAGGTGATGTAGCCCTAAGATGTGACCACAAATGGCAGGTGTTAATATGGTAACAAGGTATTAACACTCAATGATCTCTTACAAAATATGAACACCTTTTTCTGATGGAGTTAGGGAAACCTGGTCATTGAAGAAGCAAAATAATAATAATGATAAATCAACCATATGTCTAGGGGTCTTAAATAGATAAAGTCTGTAGAGAGTAGACCAGTTTTTGAGTTGGAAATAGTCAAAGCAAGACTCATAATCAGGGAAGAACCCATCCCTTCACCATCACCCCTGTCTACCATGTTGTCCAACAACAGAGCTAATCTCCTAAAAGGAAACGTTCCATACAGCACTTATAGATTCAGTTTGAGAGAAGTGAAGACAGAATTTGTGGAACTATAGGGATATAGAGTATAGCTTCAAGGAGCATGATCTTTATCAGCAAAGGAAAGAGTCAGTCATGGACTCAAGAGAGAACTAATTCTGGCAATTGAAACTCAGTAATGAAAGAGAGCAGATCTTGGGAGGCTAGCAGAAAAACCTGCCCAAATGAGATAACACTCATAAAGAGGTGGAGAAATTTAGAGAGGACTCCAAAGAAGAAAACACACTTCAAGGTTGAGTAGAGCCTTGGACGCATATGCTCCCTACATGTCTGCCTCATTGCCACTATAGTATAAGTCTGAAAGTACTCTTTCTATGGAGGACATGTGTATTTGTGGAACCCCCAGGTTCATGGGGGAGTTTGTTGTTGTTGTTGCTGTTATTGCTGGTCCTTTGTTTTCAGAGAAGACCAGTGACATCAGAGGGCGAAGTCTTGACTTGCTCATGAATTGGATTTAAGTGATGCAGAGTTGTACAAAGTAATCAGCCTCCCTCCCTCTTCCAGAGTCATCCAAGTCCAGGGGCAAGAAAAAAGTCAGTATGACTAGTGATGGCCCAGGATGCAGTAGATAACCTTGGTATCTCTGATGTCTGACCAAACTCCAAGAGCTCCACAGAGCCTGCTTCAGCTAACTTCTTGGACATTGAAACACAGTTCTCATCTACCCATTCATTCTACTGAGGAAAGTCTTCACATGCTTGGGGTAGACATCTCCCTAACTCACAGACTAACAGGTCGAAGCCTGTTGGATACCCTCACCCTGGTTTAGTCCATCTACTGAGAGTTTTACTGGGGTATGGCTCTGAACATGCTACGGCTTCTTGGGGCTACAGATGAGAGTTGGGTGAAAGGCAGACACCAAAGTGGATGAGCAGCCCTGAAAGCAGCTTGGCAAGCCCTCAACCAGAGATGCTAGTCCTCCATGAACATTCCATACACTGTAGCCACTGTTTGTACTATAAGGCCTTAGTAAATATCTTTATTCAAAACTAATTGTAAATATTGGCTGACTGTTAAGGGTATGCACAGAGGTGAGATCTCTTGTACTTACAACTTTAGTAGAAGTAGATGTCCAGATCCACAAAGGTACCCTTGAATCTGTGGGAGTAACCACCATCCTTCAGGGATCCAGCCCACTATTATGAGTGTAAGTTGGAAAGTATCCCAGAAGAGGTACTACATAAGGAAAACGCTATATAATTGTGAGTGATTATCATTTCTCACAAGGACAAGATGAAAGAAAATGAATGAAAGTTCTAGCAGGAGAGATTTTAAAATGAGATGAAAAAAAATGGGATTCCTGATAGAGTTCTTAGGTAATGAGTTATTGGTAGAGTCCCTGGAGCCTTCTTTCAAACAAGGGATAAATGTTTTAAGTTTGGCCCTATTTGAAGTCAATGCTGTTTTCTTGGGGGTACTGAGTCTTGTATTATTTCAAGCTCTTATGTGCAGTGGCCACACCTCAATAAAACCATCTTTACAGGCAGGCTAAAGCAGGTGAAGGGTAACCAACAGGCATATAATTCATCAGTGAGGAAGGGGGATGTCTACCCCAAACACGTGAAAACTTCCCTTGGTGGAACAGGCTGATGAGAACTTTTTGTTCCAATGTCCATGAAGGTGACTGAAGCAGGTGTTGTGGAGTACTGAGAGCTTAGTCAGACATTAAAGAGATCAAGGTCACCCACTGCATCCAAGCCATTGCCAGCTGTCTTAACTTTTGTCCTGCTACCGGACTTCAAGATGACTCTGGAGGAGAAAGTGAAGCTGCTGACTTTGTGCAATTCTGTCTCACTTAAATCCAATTCATGTGCAAGTCAAGACATTACCCCATGATGTCATTGATCCTCTTTAAAAACAAAGGACAAACAACAACATCTGAAGTCAGAAGGGCAAACTACATGATTCAATCCTTTCTCTTCGGATAAATTTTTTATATCTCTTAAAAAAAAAGTATATCTCTTTCAGAAGTAACATCCCAATACATGTTAATGAGAACACCCTCTTCTTAATGATATCTTCTCCATCTTATCTTGTCACTCAGTATCTGAAATCCCTATGTAGGAAAGATATACAACACCCAGAGCTGCATAAAAAATACTTAAGTGATGATAAGTACTAGGTCAGAGCTGAGACTGGAAGTAGGGTCCATGACTTTGAGGAAATCATTTAACCTCTTTCTCATGTTTCTAATGGGAGGTACTAAAGTTTATATACGTGTCATATCCCCCTTCTAGAATATAAGCTCTATGAAAATGGGAACCTTGTCCATCTAAGCTCTGTATCTCCCCCTGCCCATAGCACAGTGCTCGGCAGAGTTGGTATAACTCAAGCACTATACATAAGGCTCTATGAGAACTATAAAGAGCAAAAACATAAAGCTTGATGATTATCCTCAATCCCTTGCAGTTTGACTTTTGATCCCATTGCTATCCTCAAACTGTTATTTCTATAAACACTTAATTGCTTAGTTCAATGACCTTTTTTTTGTGAAGGGGGAGGGCAGTTGGGGTTAAGTGACTTGCCCAAGGTCACAAGGCTAGTTTTGTGTGTGTGTGTGTGTGTGTGTGTGTGTATGTGTGTGTGTGTTAAGTGTCTGAGGCCAGATTTAAACTCAGGTCCTCCTGACTCCAGGGCCACTCCTAATGACCTTTCTTTAGTCCCCATTTGTCTTGACATTTCTGATCATCCTCTACTTCTGGACATTTCCCACTCCCTAGGTTTCTAGACATTACTCTCTACTGGTCATTTTTTCTATCTGCCTGATCATTCCTTATAGTCTCCTTTATAGGTTCATCATTCATCCCTTCTCCTCTCCCCTAAATAAGGATCCCTTCTCGAAATAAGGGCCACTAGTTGTTCCTCTGTTCCCATCCTACGACTTTCCACCAACAAGGATTTGTGCAGAATGGCCCAAGACTCTGTCCTAGACTCTCTTCTTTTCTCTCTCTATACTCTTTCCCAGAGTGTTCTAACCCACTCCATGACATCAGTTATCACCTCTCTACAGATGACTCCCATGTCTAAACCCCCAACTCTTCCTCCTGAGTTCCAGTCCCATATATCTAATTGTCTATTGATTAGATATCTCTGCCTTGTTGTTCTGCCAGGATCTCAGTATGTTACAAAATGAATTTCATTATTCTCTCCATCCTCAACCTTGACCATCTTCTTATCTTTCCTGTTTCTGCTGAGATAGCACCACCATCCTCTCAGTCATTCAAACTTAAAAATTGCCCCACAACTGACCATCCATTCCCTTCCATCCCCCACCCCTATCAGTTCCCAGGAATTCTTCCTTCATAATACTTTTAAAATCTATTCCAGGGGCAGCTAGGTGGCGCAGTGAGTAGAGCACCAGCCCTGGAGTCAGAAGGACCTGAGTTCGGATCCGGCCTCAGACACTTAACACACACACACACACACACACACACACACACACACACAAAACTAGCCATGTGACCTTGGGCAAGTTACTTAACCCCAAGTGCCTTCCAAAAAGCAAAAAAAAAAAAATCTATTCCAGTCTCTCCACTCATACAGCCACTGCCCTATTTAAGGACCTTATTATCTATCTCCTGGACTATTAAAATAATGTCTCTTAACTGGTCTTCATGCCTCCACTCCACCCTACACACCTTTTCCAAAATAATCTTCCTAAGGCACAGGTCTAACTATGCTACCTTCCACTACTCAGAAACATTCAGGAGTTCCCAATTCCCTGTAAGACAAAATACAAATTCCTTGGCCTAGCATTGAAGGCCCTTCATAGGATGGATTCAACCTATCTTTTCAGTAGTGTTTCATATAATGATTTCCTTTCATTCATTCTATATTTCAGCCAAATGAAACTAATGACCCCTCTGCAATCTCATCCTACAATTTCTCACCTCCATGCATTTGTACAGTTTAGTTTCTATGCCTAAAATACACTTTCTCTCATCCTTTGTTTCCTCTAAGATTTAACTTAGTTGCATCTCCTCCATGAAGCCTTTTTTGACATTTCCAATTGAAAGTGATATCCCTTCCTTCAACTTTACTAAAGAATTCCAACTAGATCTCTCCTTTGTCCCATTTCTACTTTGTATCATATTTTGTAAAACTTTAAGGGCCAGAATTGCATTACTGTAGTATGTATACACATGCACGCACACACACAAACACACACACACATACACCACTCAATGAGGTACAGTATGCAGCTGAAAAAATAAAATGTGATGGTAATTAACTGGTTTGACTTAATAAACATTTACTAGGCATTTACTATTAAGTAGAGCACTGTTTCAGGTGCTGAGGATGCAAGAATAAAAATAACATGATCCTATATAATATATATCATGTGTATTACATATACTATACAGTATATATACACATTACACATGCATATATGGTACATATGTATATATACTAATATATTATTATACAGTATATATACATACATATCCACACATATAATACATATAAGACAGAGCATATATGTATGTGTGTATACATAGATATAGATATAGACACACACACATACTAGCTCTATCCTATAATCCATCATCTCCTAAACTGGACAACTTGAACACATAAATATATACCAACTAGACAATAAAATTAGATGTTTACTCCAAGAAGTTTGGAAGATGACATTTAGGATAAGTTCAGAGGTACTAAAAGGTAGCACATTAAGATCAGTCATAGATCTAAAAGCTGGAATTTTGAAGATGCTTACTGAATAAAAATTTTGCAATTATCCAGTATGTTTATGGAAACATTTTCATTGTGAACATTATTAATTTTCTGTACTTTATTATTCTATTCTGTTTATTAGTCATTTTGAACTAGGAATCTTTTTAGGCCAGGACATTGTTCTCTCATTAGCCTGCTTTACTGTTTACAAATCACACAATTGCTGTTTGCCATGGCATCTGAACATTCCACTCACATCCTCATCAGCCAATCAGGGCTGCTTGATGAGATGGGTCTCTGAGTAGAACTGAAGAACTCCAGGAGATAGAGAAATCATGTATTTGGGTGAGGAACCAATGACTTGAGATAATTAACTCTGACTGTCAGAATGAAGATGTCATGTTGCTAATACAGATCTTGTGAAGCAGCTCCTAGAAGACAGGGAATGCTTAACTGAACTTGTGCTGTGCCCTATACAGGTGGGCACTTAATTAATCCTGTAACTATGACCTAGAGAGTATCAGAGGGCAGAAGCCATGTAGCTGGAAAGCAACAAGGTTGATGTTCCCTCCCCTGGGCAGGCAGCCTGTGTATGTAAACCCATCCTAGACAATGAAGGAGACTTTATTCATAGAGGATTCTACTAGTTGAGGGTGGGAAAGTACATTTCTTCTATGGTGGATGGACATTTCTATTCCCTTTCTCTCTCCTCCTTCTCCATAATATGACCAAAAGGGAGTTTGGGTTAGGGCAAATGGAATGGAGTTGGCATAAAGAACTGCCTTATCCAGATAAATCTATGTCATACTTTTGTCACCCTTCTAGAAGCAGAGTTAAGCATTTTTTGACCTGGAACAAAAACATCTGGGAGAGGGACAATAACAAAGGCAAACATTCCAGAAGACAGTGAAACAACAGGAACAGTCATGTCAGGAGACTAGGCCTCCTCCCACCCCCCTCTTCCACAAGCCTGTGACCTAAATAACTTATCATCTTCTCTGTATTGAAAATATATTTAAGGAGTGAGGATAAGTCTTCTGTTGGCTGCCTCATGTAGCAGAGTAGAATGGGGGGGGGGCCTTAATCTTTTTTTGTGTCATACCGCTTTGATGGTCTAATAAAGCTGGCGAGCTCCAGAAAAGCAGGGACTTCAGGAATTTTTATTTTTTTGGCTTTTGTATCCCCAGCACTTAACACGGTGCTTGCTACACAGTAGGTGCTTAATAATTGTTTGTTCCCTTGACTCCTCAGGATATTTGTTGACTACATTCACAATTAAAGGAAATGCTAAATTTCAGTAAGAGCTAAGTAAAAATCGCGATGTAATTTTTTTTCTCATCTAAGTTAAAAGATCCCCTAAAATCTACCCACAGAGCTTTTGGTAGTTACACGAACCCCAAGTTCAACCTCTGCTCTAGAAGAATAGAATTTTGTAGAAAAGGATAAAAAATATACCCTGCAGTAGGAGGGAGAATACTTAACTCATTAACACTCATAACTTTGGAAGTGAGAATCGTTTCATTTGTATCCCCAGTGTGCAGCACAATGCCCTGCACACAGTAGGCACTTAGTAAATGTTTGTTTATTGATTCAAGTTTGGGCACAAGAGACCTTAGGAATCTGTCAGATCAAAATAGGAGGCCAATGATTCAAAAGAATATCACAAAATGAAGTGTGTCAGTTAGAGACTAATTCCTTCCAGGATCCATGGAGGTAGAAGAAGGAAAGAAGGGAAGATGTGCTGTTTACAGGGCTAATAAGTGCCTGCCAAGGATTCTTCTGGGGTATGTTTTGTACCAGGTTTTCAGTAATAAGCAGTATGTTTGATATTAAACAGCTTCACTGGTTTATTAACGATATGCAATATTAAAGACAGACTGAAAAGATTGGGACCATACTTTTCAGCAGTGTCGGCTACCCTTAGAGATCGACTGAAGACAACTGCAAACCTTAGCAGCCCTTGCTTTGTCATTTTTGTTTAAAAAATATGGAGGGGGAGGAGGAATCTCCTATGTGGCAAGAAATGACTGAGTAAGAGCAACATTTTATTCCACTGGTTTTTTTTTTCCCCACCCACTACATATCCTTCCTTTTGCCACATAGAAAGTAGAATCTGCACCTAAGGCATCATTTTCTTTCCTATGTACAGAACAACTATGAATATTAGCATAGGTTCCCAATCTGGAAAATATTTGTCTGTGCCCAAAAGAAATAAGACTGTGGGCCAGTAGGAATTTAAGTAAAATATAGAAATATTGATCCATAGTTCTTACATTTACTGGCAATGGATGCGTAACTGCAAAGACATTGATAGGTATGGGAAGAGCTAATGAAATGTCCAAGAATAAGTCATGTCAAGGTAGCAGGATATTACCTTTTTTTAAAAAACCATAAAATACTGAAGTACACTCCCAATGGGTTTAGTAAGCAGGGTGCCATGGAAACTTAATATCAGAACAAATGTTTGAAGATGAAGTTCCTGAAATTAACCATACCACCTTCCAAACAAAACTACTAAGGGATAATTAAGCTGTCTTTAAGGCATAACAAATCCACCAACTATGAGGAAGCTTTTGTTGGATTTGTAGTCATCTCTGTGCAAATAATTCTGTCAAAAAGCCTTTAAAGTTTCTTCTTCTGACACGCCAGGATATTGGTTTTGATGAATGGAGATTACAAAACTAAGAAACTAATCAAAAGAAGAGCCTCAAGATCAAAATCATTTACTAATGAATCAGGAAGAAGTTATGGACCTGATTCTGTCTGATATTTCCCTCCTTTGCTAAATGTTTACCTGATTCAAGGATATGCAGAATTTTCAATTTTCTTCCATAGAACAATGAGCTAAAATAATTAATGAATGTTCCTACTGCCTCCTTTATCCCTTAGTAAACTATATGTTTTCTGTATACTTTTGAGGAAAATACCACGCAAATAGCTGGGAAATGCACTGATATATTTATGTTTCTAAAATCACTAACATCAGAATCCTACAAGATTCACATTCTTATTTAAGAGGCAAAATTAGCTCATAAATCAGTGATTGTGGTAGATAATCTCAAAATTAGCATTAGTAATCTTTCACAATCATAAGCACCTTTTATCTCAATGGGAGAATTCAAAGCCTCTTATAACAATGCCTAAGGGATTTTGTCACCAAACGTTCCAATATATAAGCATCTCTGGAAACGTACATGGCTGGTATCTTTGAAAAACAAAAAATAGAAAAAAATGGAGGGTTTCAACCTGACCAGGTTAAAATCCTGTTTTAGACTAAAGATTAAATTCTTTCCTACTGTAAATCCAGCAATGTCATTGTACAATCCATGAAATCTAAAAGGTATGCTAGAAGTTGCTGTAACCTTTGTATAGAATGCTTTCTGCATTAACATAGTATAAAAGATTGCCTAAAATCAATACCACTAAGCACCAATTATCTAAATAAAAGGTATCTTGTGATTCAGCATCATTGGTATATGCCTTAATTGTCCACTAACATTTAATGGATGACTGATATTATATAATCATATCGTATTTTAGAGCTAGAAGAAACATATAAATCATCTATGTTAGTTCTATTTTTCAGATGAGGAAACTGAGGCCTAAAGAGTCAAAGTGACTTTTCCAAGGTCACCCAGCTATAGTGAAAAGGATCACAGCTAGAAATAGAATCCAGGCTTGAAACTATAAGGTATTATAAAATATAAAGCCTTATAGGTGCTTGTAGTCTGAGGAGGAAAAGGACATAAAAGAGATGAATAGTAATTTATTACTCAGAAAATGACTGTAAGGAAATTAAAGAGAAATCTTACAAAGGGAAAGCACCAGTAAAAGCCAAGTCTCTCTAATTTGCACAAGTGATCAGAAAAGGCAAAAGATGCCAAGTTAGCAATGTTTTAGGGTGTTAATGGGGTCATATTAATAGATTTATCTAGGCTACACTGAAACCTAAAGAAAGAAGCTTTTTTTCCTTCTTGAACATTGAAAACATAGGACTCTTTTTTTCTCAAAAGAAAAAGTTGTCTGTGTATTTTGTTATTGTTTAAGGAGGGACAAAAATATGACAACACTCATGCCACTGTGAGGTCTTTCTCTTCTGAAAATTAGCCTTGTTTGTGGTGTTAGAATCTAACACACAAACCCAAACAGTGAATGAACCTGAAGATTATGATAAGTGAAAGGATATTTGTTGTTGTTGTTAAATAAAGTAAGTCTTACTCTAGTATACTGGTTTCACCATTTCACAGCTCCCCAATCTATTGGTTTTCAAATGTAATATTGATGAAATACTATTTTCCCTTTTGATAAAAAATTAATAGCCTTGTAAGAAAGATTTAAAGGTGCTTTTAAATATAGCATAGGCCCCGGGGCAGCTAGGTGGTGCAGTGAATACAGCACCTGCCCTGGAGTCAGGAGGGTCTGAGTTCAAATCCAGCCTCAGACACCTAATACACACAAAAAAACTATCTGTGTGAACTTGGGCAAGTCACTTAACCCCACTCGCCCTACCTTCCCCCTCCAAAAAAGCAACAACAACAAAATTTTTTTTTATGATATATATCATAGGCCCTCTTTGGAAAACTGATGTACCTACCTTCAAATGGACCAAATGGTTCTACCCAAACTTCTGAAGCCATTTAAAACCCAATGAAATATAAATTTGTTTTGAAAAATGACTTATCAATACATATTTTAAACTTACTTTTTGCCAACAGCCGAGGTTCATCAGCTGGGCATGTACAAGATTTAAATATTAGATGACCCCTCATAAATTCTTGAGCAAACAAAACTCTTTTTCCACCGCTGCATGCTGCACAGCCTCCATTTCAACCCTGTTTTATGATTTTTTTTCTTGACTTATGACCCAACAAACCTGTTGACACTTCCAATCTTATCCTCGTGATACTTTATACCCATGTACCCCATTTCTGCACTAGAATGACTGATTCCCAGTGAAAGACTCACTCATACCTGATGAATGCCTTACTCTATTGTGTTCTCTCCTTGGTTTCTCCATCTCCTGTTCCCTTCTCCATGCTCTAATCAGTTGAACTTCCTGGCTTGACTCAGATTTGAGACTCTAGCCCTTCCCCCTACCAGCTACCCAGGACTTAAAATATGCCCAAGAAACAAAATGAGAAAACCTGTTAGAAGGCTGGCTATGTGTGTGTGTGTGTGTGTGTGTGTGTGTGTGTGTGTGTGTGTGTGT
>NW_027186546.1:9563254-9590348 GCF_028583685.1 Petaurus breviceps papuanus | reverse complement strand
GTGTGTGTGTGTGTGTGTGTGTGTGTGTGTGTGTGTGTGTGTGTGTGCGCTCATGTTTTAGTCCTAGTGTGGAAATTTTCTGAACACACATATTCAACTTGCCTTTAATTTATAGTGATAGGACTTATTCCAGAAGCACTATTTGAAGCTAGAACTTTCTGATTCCAAAGCTGAGTAGTTATGTCTCTAGGCAGGGGTTCTAAACCTGGAGACTATGAACCATCTGTTAATGGTTTTTAAAAGATATTTTGATAACTGTATTTTGAGATGCTTGGTTTCCCCTGTAGTCCTAGGCATTCTCTTTTATTTGTTTGAAAACATTATTCTGAGAAGAGTTTCATAGGCCTCACCAGACTACCGAAAGGGTCCATGTCAAAAATAAATTTAAGAATCCATATTGTTGGAGGATCCCCTTCTTAGGATCTTTGGAATTACCTTAGAAGGAGACAGATTTGACAGCTTGTTAGAAAAACCAGAAAAACAACATTAGGTACTACATTTGGTTTGGGGAGGGGGAAGAAAGGATGTTTAAATGTTTATCTGAAGTAAAAGTCAATAATGCTCACTCATGTGAATGATTCTAATTTCTCTTATGACCAATTTCAACTTACAATTAGGCCACACGTGGTTCCACTTTCACATATGGACTAAAATCTGAGAAATTATTTTAGTATTGCCCTATGTATAAATCAGTCCTCCCAAACTCTCATAGCATTCCCTTATAACATAATCTACCTATCATTGTTATAGATATCTACCAAATACCATGATGTTCTTCAATTAGGCCCTATCCAGTTTAGACCCATTCTACCTCTCTTATCCTTGTGATTAGTCTTTAAATTGTGCCCCATGAAAAACACATTCTATATCAATCAAGCTCCCCCTATATCTTCCACATTATTCAAGAACGGTTTTTCTTTCTCTTAAAAGTTTTATTAATCTGTTTTGTTTTTACATTATGCACATTTTCAGATTACTCTCATTTCATTAGAGGTCTCCAGTAACAAAGTTTAAAAAGTTAAGTAAAACTAATAATACAGAGGCTTCATCAGAAAGTGTAAGCAACATTTCATATCTGTAGAACTTGGCCCACTTCTATGTTTTTTTTTTATTTTGTTTTTGCCTTTTGGAGGGCAATTGGGGGTTAAGTAACTTGCCCAAAGTTATATGGCTAGTTTTTTTGTGTGGGTGTTAAGTGTCTGAGGCCGGATCTGAACTCGGGTCCTCCTGACTCCTGGGCCAGTGCTTTACTCACTGCGCCACCTAGCTGCCCCACACTTCTATGTTTTTAAAATTAAAAGAAATAGGGGTGGCTAGGTGGCACAGTGAGTAGAGTGTCGGCCCCCCCCAGTCAGAAGGACCTGAGTTCAGATCTGGCCTCAGACACTTAACACACACATACAAAAAAACCTAGCCATGTGACCTTGGGCAAGTTACTTAACCCCAATTGCCCTCCAAAATAAAAAAAAAATTTTTTTTAAATATATATTTTCTCTCCCTTCACCCCACTAAAAAGAAAAAGAAATGCCTTTAACAAATATTCTAGTCAAGAAAAACAAATTCCCTCAGTGACTGTATACAAAAAATATATGTCTCATTATGTCTCCTAAATCTGTCACCTCTCTATAATGGACAGCATTTTTCATCATTGGTCTTCCAGAATTATCAATGGTCATTATATTGATCATACTTCTTACAGTTTTCAAAGTTGTTTGTTTTACCCATGGTGTTGTTATTATATAAATTTTTCTCCTGGTTCTGCTAATTCATCAATTTATAAAAGTACTTAAAACTGTCCATTTTAATCATATATAATATAGTAATATAATAAAATGTATTATATAATGATTTATACTTTATTACCACAACAAAATATACATTACATATATTATTATAATATAGAATAAATTTTTCTCCAGGACATTCTCATTCATCAGTTTATAAATGTAATGTTAAGGGAATTTGAAGATCTTCCCTTCCCCTTAATAGGCCTATGTGATCATATGAAACCCATGGTGGGAGGAGTTTGCCAAATGGGTGGAACAGGAAGGGGTAGAACAAAAAGGGGTGGAACAGGAAGGGGTGGAGCAGGAAGTATGAGAGAGATAGAGCTGGGAGAGAGAGAGAGAGAGAGAGAGAGAGAGAGAGAGAGAGAGAGAGAGAACAGAACAGAGCAGAGCAACTAGTTTGAGTGAGAGAGGGAGTGATTTTGTCTAAGGGAACTTGTTTTGTGAGGAGGCCTAACAAGAGGGAAGACTTGGAATGTCTGTGTTCCCGGCATTGGTGACATGTATGGATTTTGTCTTAAAAAGAAGGCTTGGGCTGTCAGTGCTCCCTGCATTGGCAATGTGTATAGACTTCTTTGTTACTATGATGGATTTGGCTTACTGGTGTTTGAATAAATGCCTTGGTTTCATCTTCAAGGAAGAGAGTCTGTTATATCTTGCAATTCAAACCTGGGAACACACCTGTATATTCATAGCAGCTCCTGTGGGTGTCATACTAGCAAAATAATAAAAGTCTTCAAAACTATTCATTTCTTATTATAAGAAATGAATATGAGTATATAAGTCATATAAGAGTACATAATGATATAACAGGTGAATATAATAAAAATAATGTATAATATGATCTAATAATGTAACATTATTATTCAAAAACATATTGACTGTTTGACCCTGAGCAAATCACTTGACCTCTCAGTGATCTAGGCAACTAACTATAATCATAAGCTATAGAAAAGGTGTTAATCTGCACTGGTAGAGAGAGAGAGAGAGATTCCTCCCCTAGGAGTTCCCTATACTAGTGAAATCACAGGTCCAGTTCCTCTCCCTTTCTCTCTTCTCTAACCCATCTCCTGGTACCATTCTTAGTGACTTTAATATCTACATTAACAGCACTTCTAAAACCCTTACCTCACAGGACCTTAGTCTCCCTGACTCTCAACTCCAATGACTCCATCTTCATTCTCCTTCAATCCCTACATTGTTACTACCTCAATCTTATGATGACTTGGAACTACTTCACCTCTAAGATCTTGAACTTGGTATCAAAACTTGTCTTTGGCATGCAGTGACTGGGTGACCCTGAGCAAGTGAACTTGACTCGTCAACTCTCAATGTCCCAACAACTAAGACTATAACTTAAAGAGCACAGACACTCATTTGCTTTGGTAGAGGGAGGATTTAGAGTTGTAAAGACCTCAGAGGTCATACTGCAAATCAGAAAACTGAGGTCCAGGGAGGTTAAGTGCCCAAGATCAGTCATCAGGAGTTCCTTGTAGCAAAAACATCACACGTTTAGTTTTTATTTTGCTTTGTTTGTTTATTTTTTAAGATTTTCTTCCTTAAACTATACACTTCTTGAGTTATCTTTATATCCAACATAACACTTCCCACAGTACCTTGCACAACCTTGCACATTGTTAGTGTTTAATCTATTGAATGTTGTCTATTAGGAAATGAACACAAAACTGCTGGAGGTAAAAGAAATTGAGTCACCTAGCCCATAAACTTAAGGCCAGGTTCTCTTTTCTTTCTACAACTCTTCTCCTTCTACTGAAGTCAATCCTTTCTCCAGCAGCAAAGTGATACATCCTTTAGGTGGTAGCTACAGATCTCCTACCAATGGTTTTGTCTAGTAAGCTGATGCTTATACTTGTGGGCGGCAGTATGTTAACTTAGAAATGAGTTCCCTATTATCTTTCCATTATTCATTCCCTCCTTTGTTTCAGAAAACTTACTTCAACCCTCTAAAAGCTTTTCCAGACCAAAGTCTACTGACTGGGCTGTCAGGGCCTCAGATCCTTACAGAACCTTATCATTTACACTTTCCCCAGCTCTCCACTTAGACAGGGAGAAACAGCTGAGTTGTCTAGCAATTCAGGACCACTGAAAAACAATTGCCTTGGAGAGGCCCATATTCAGGACAGTCCTTTGATCTGCTGCTGTGAAGACTGAGGAATTAGGTTGCTACTGCCACCAGAGGATCCTCCTAGATCTCAGAATCCAAGTGTCTATTTTATTTTTTGATGGCATGAGGAGAATGTACTGAGAATCTTATCATTTGCCTGATGGAGAGGAGGGAAATCGGAGACCTCTTTTAAAAAAATTCCTTTAAAACTCTGGCAGATCTCCACAATGGTCATTATACTCTCTGCCATGACACAAGAAGGGCAGAGTTTACTTTTTATTTTCTTACTTGACTAAATGGCTATCTATGGCTTAGTTCCCAAAGATGAGAACAGAAGGAAGGAGTAGTACAGAGGAAAGACTGGGCAAGGAATGGATAATCTGGTCCAGGCTGATTTTTGTTTTCTACATAAATGAGTTAGTACAAAATTGAACTAAGATTTAGAACTGAGTGATCTTGGGCCAGTCAGCTTTTCTAAGTCTCAGTTTCTTCATCTATAAAAAGAGGAAGTTGAACTAGAAATCAGAGGTTCTTGGACCTGGGGTTCATAGCTATAGATAGATTTTCAAGGGGTCCACAAATTTGTATGGGGGAAAAATTAAATCTTTATTTCAATATATTTGGTTCCCTTTGTAATCTTGCATATTTTTTACTTTTTGCATTTAAAAGCAATATTCAGAGGAGTCCCTAGGTCTTACTAAACTGCCAAAGGAGTCTATAATGCAAATAAAATTCTTTGATTTTAAGTGTATTTACACATTGGGAATGAACATAAATATACATTCCAGAAAAGAGAAACATCTATTTCCCACACACACACAAAATCCCAAAACCTTTACTACATATTTTCTCTTTCATCAAAAAAAATTCTTCTTTGACTTTGCTCTCCATGACACCTATTTGCCAGTAATGAAACATGATGGCATGGTTAATCACTTGTGTTTGTCCTTCATTTTCAAAGAGGATCGTGGCATCAGGGAAATGATGACATGACTTGCAGTTGACTTTGATTTGAGTGAGGGAGGCTGTGCAAGGTCACCAGCCTCACTTTCTCCTCCAGAGTCATCTGGATCCAGTGACCTGATATTTATCAAGATGACTGGAGATGACCCAAGATGTAATGGGAGACCCTGGACCTTTTAGGTTAAGGTCTGAAGGAAGGAAGGAAGTAAGGAAGGCAGTAAATCCCAAGTTATGTGGGAAGCTTCTGGTCATCAGAATTTACCTTCCTTTGGAGAAGAGAAGGAGAGGGAGAGGACAAGCTGAGTTACCCAACTAACTGGGTCCCCATTCAGGCAGCTTGCTCTACTCACTTATAGAATAGTGAAATGAAAAAGAGGAAAGTATGTTCTCAAGGGACCAAGAGGTGAGTCTCCTAGAATTCAAGTGATTGGTTCTTATCTAACTGTTAAACTGCAGCTCTAAGTCTTGTATCATGAGTAGGGACAGATAACGCCTTCTATTCCTTCATTTCTCTTTTTATTGCCTATTATGGTGCTCAATACACAATGAATATTGGTTGAAAGATTAGGAAGTGTTATTGCTTGACCACCCTGCTTGTAGGAAATTACAGCAGGTTTCTAAAAGTTTAATGTCAAGCACAGACAGGATAGCCAAATGGACTCTTTCTATGGCTTATCTCAGATCTAACCAGGTCACAGTGGTACTGTATTCCCCTGGCCCTTCAAAAAGTTCTTTTGAGGTAGTTTGTCTCATTGCAAGCAACAAGAGCTTCCATATTACTAAGTAAGTAGCAAGTTAGTACTATTTCCAGGCCCAGAAAAACACACACACACACACACACACACACACACACACAGATCTTTTCTTTGGGGTCATCCTAGTGTCACAGGAGATCTCACACCTACCTCTACATCCTCTCATCTTTCTACCTAGCTTCTATTTTGAGTTTCTACAGTCAAATGGGCTATTCCAAGGTTAATACAGTGGATAAAATACTCCTGGACAAAAAGTCAGAAACATCAAGTCCTAGTTGACTTAATACCAATGTATCTCAGTTTTTTCTTATCAGTAAAACAAGGAAGCATAATTCTCAGCCTCTATCAACCATTGTGAGACTTCTTGGCAGAAATGTATCTATGAAATCCTCTGAATTTTTTCAGCCCCAAAAAGTTATGTTTATATTCTGCCTTATTCTTCAGTGCCCCTAAAAGCATGCTGTAAGGACCTAAACTTTTTTTTAAAACATCTTTTTGAAAAGAAGACTGACTGTGGAATGTATGACGTGCAAGACAGAAACATCCTTGTGAGCATGCCAGCGGTAAACTCAGCATTTTGCCACCCAACTTTTCTTTCTTCTTCAAAACCAGCTGCATACTTCAGAGAGCATACAGTAATCAAACTGTTTTCTGGTATGTGGTGCAGTAAGGCTGCTGAGCAGGGAAGGAACTGCAGAGTGCATGTCAGACCATCAACGCACGGAGTCTAAATGCTTCAAGAAAAATTAAGTGGGCTGCAACTGAGGCACAGAAACCTAGTCAAAGTACAGAGATCAGCAGTATTTTGTAAAATGTTTTGAAGATGCTTTTGAGTGTTCCCATCACTACTAAGATGCTGCCGCTATCCTCATGACCACAATATATTAGCTCCAGTACTTTTTAGCGACTCAGCTTTGCCACAGCTTCCTGCGTTGAGTTGAGCATGCCCTCTCTGCACTCTGCTGGAGCCCTGCCAGCCTTGGCTGTGTCTCGAAGTCTCCAGTCTAGTGTTAGGTAGCCCTTTTTTTTTTTTTTTTTGTATTGGGGGAAAAAGTCTGCAACTCATATTGTGTTCAGAGGATCAGAGAGGGGGGAACACAACCCTTCTACTTAACTGATTCCTCTGGCAAGTCTATTTTTTAAAATTCATTAATTAACCATTATCGACAATCTGCACTTGCTGCAGCCATCCTTAAGGAAGCAGGCCTTTTGAGCTCTATAAGGAAATGTCGTTTGAATGAAGGCATTAGAGCCAGGTAATGGATCCAAGGAGTCTAGGAAGTCTGAAGCAATAGGAAAAAAAGCTCTTTAATCAGGTCATGGCTTTCTCCCTTCTCAGATTAACTGCTTTGTTATGTTTATTGGACATGAGGGTTTTTGCTGGTACTGTTTTTGATTTTTGCTGTGTGAAGATTTTTTTTTTTTGGTCACATTTTAAGAGGTGTGTGTATATAAGGAACAAAAAAAAGTCTTCTGATGGATAATCTTTTTTTATTCTGAAAACAACTAACATCAAATAAAATAGGCATTTCCATATATATATATTAGAACAGAAAAAGAGTACATGAAACTGAATATCTCTATTACATACAGTTTGCTTTTCCTTTTAAATAGACAAGTTAGTTTTTCTAAACTATACTGCTTCTCTGTGCTTCTTCCAGGCCTTCCTTCTGCTTTTTTTTCTGCGTTTAAAAAAAAAAGTTGCCTCAATTACCCTTTTTCTTTTTTTTATCTTTGCTGCCCTATCTTTTTCTTCTCATCCTCTCACCACTACCACCTCCCCAATTCCCACCACCACCCAAAAAGAAAAAGGAAACCCTTGTGACAAATAGTCACAGTTAAGCAAAACAAAGTCCCTCAGCCATGTGAGAAAATGCCTGTGTTGCTGTTCTGCATAGTGAGTCCATCACCTCTCCATCAAGAGGTGGGAAGCATGCTTGCTACATCATTAGATCTTTAAAAATGTAGTTCTCCTAAGTCTTCCAAAGTTGTTTTTTTTTGTCAATGTTATTGTTCTCTTGGTTCTGCTCACTTTACTCTGCATCAAGTTTATGCAGGTCTTCCTCAATTTCTCATAAACTGTCCCTTTTGTGATTTCTTTTGACATAATATTCCATTACAGTCATATACCATAAGTCATATGACCATTCCTCAACAGGTAGGCATCCCCTTTGTTTTCAGTTCTTTACTGCTGTAAAAAAGAAGCTGCTGGAAATAATTTTGTACATATGAGTTCTTTTCCTCTTTATCTCTTTGGGGCTGGGTAATAATTTTAATAGAAACAAAAGAGCAAATTCACTAATTTCAATCTACCATCAACCAATAAAACCACACACATTTATTAAGTACACACTATGTGCCTGGCTAACACCATGCTAGCCACCAGGGATACAAAGACAAAAATGAAACAATCCCTGCCCTTGAGGAGCTTAGATCTAGGAGGCAGTGTGTGTACAGGAAAGTATATGCAAAATAAAAAGCTGGTATCCATGAAACTTGTTTTTAAATATTTTTATAATTGTACTTTAAAAGAATTTTTTAATCCTATATATTTTATTTTGTGCATTTAAATAATTTTTAAAAAATAAAAATAATTTTACTGAGAAGAGGTTGATTAGGGTTCACCAGAGGGATCCAGGACGCAAAAAAGATTAAGAAGCCCTGGGGAGGAAATGAGATTCTAAGAGGCTAAAGTCAAATGGGAGTATTTTCTAGGCAAAGGGGTAAGGGCAAGGAGCTTACTAGAATTTTAAGTTCCATGAGTCCAGGGACCATGTGGTCTTTTGTAACCCCCAAAGCACCAGCATAATGCCTTAAACAATATATATATATATATATATATATATATATATATATATATACACACAATACTTATTGAATGAATGACTCTTGAATAAATAAAATAAGGATGGGGCAAGCATTCAATAAAACAATTACTTTAAAAAAATTCAATGGCATTCACCTCTGAGAGGGAGTTTTAAAAAATGAATTTCTGAGCCCCAAATTGTTGAGTGTGTTCACTGTGACTTCCTCACCCGTTTCAGAGGGTCGTGGTAGGGGTGAACAGCTAAGTCATCACTTTGTGTGTGTGTGTCAGTTAAAACTACAAAGGCATTCAAAAGGAGGTCTTATCCGCCCTCGTTAACTTCAGTTGGGAAAAGCAGGTAGTAGCAGAAGTTGGGTTTTATTTTTTTCACCACGATGCACTATAAATAGATGTATGAGTGTGGCTTCTGGCTTAGTTACTACCTGCCTTACGCTTTACAATCCAGTCCTTTTCTAACACCCACATACACATTCACATGTCACCAGATCCGCCGAGATACATTTTCCACAACATGACATGCATGTGGTAGAGAGAAATATTCCTGGGCTTTTTTGTCTTGTTTTGTGTTTTAACTTTAGTTCTACGTGGATTCCACCCACTTTGTCAACTCCAAAAGCACCTCTCACATACCCTTCCAAAAATAACCACTTTTGGGTTTCTCACTCAATGTGTCATTTTCAAAAATGGTATCTATAGAGGCAGGAACTTCATACTTCATGACTAAAAATCTGTTCCTTTTGTTCAACAAACTAATTTCAGATGATTTGTAGTGTTCTTTCACACAGACCACTTTTTTTAATAGACTGTTATTATTTACTCCATTCAACAGTTCAGAAAAGAAAAATATTTTCACTTTTAGTAAAGTGTTTTCTAGGGATGAAGTTTTTTTTTAAATGGGTTTCTATTTCTAGCTTAGTCTCTGACTCACCATATGATTTTGGATAAGCCACTTAAAATTTTAGTTTCTCTAGCAGTCTAATGGAAAAAAATCTCCTCTTAGTTCGGCAGAGATAGGTGAAATTTAATGTGAGACAGTGGGCAAGAGTGCTAGACCTGGAGTCAGGAAGATCTGAGTTCAAATTCTATCTCAGATATTAACTAGCTATCTGATTCTGAACAAGTCACTTAATTTCTTTCAGCCTCAGTTTCCTCGGCTGTAAAAATGGGGATATTAATAGCCCTTACCTCACAGGGTTGTTGTGAGGATCAAATCAGATAACATAAAGTACTTTTCAAAACATATAAATGCCAGCTATTATTAAGTCTTTGCAAGGTCCTTAGTTATCTCCCATTAGAAGGAAAGAAGTAAAATTCTTGGTCCTCAGTTTCTTCAGTTACACAGATATGAGCAAAATATTTTGGCAAAAAAAGGTGTTCCCAACCGATGATTCTCATCCTCTTGGCTTCATCACCTCTCAAACTCTGCTTACTCCATTAAATATGTTATTCTTCCAATTCACAGTTGTGAACCATGATAGTATTTCTCTAGTTAGCTGAGCACCTGTAAATGCATTAAGGCCAAGACTGAAAAGAACTTCTAATAGAGATATCCTAACATTGATTTTTTTCATCCCTTATTTGGCTGAACTTTTATTCATTTACATTTGAGTCCAATGATTGAGTCAGCAATATAGGTATATGGTTGGCTATTTCAGTGGTCAAAGAATAATTATAAGTGAGGCCGGCATTGCTTAAAGGTTCTAGAGGTTACTTCTAAAGGTCAATTCATTCCAACTGACTCCATTTTGTTTCCTTCAAGGCTGAAAGCACTATCTTCTACATGGAATTTTTCCTACACAGAACTTATACACAGAATTCCAGTTCCTGGGGCTTTCCTTCCAAAAGTTACCCTATAGTTATTTTATATATGTTCTATATATATTTAGTGCATGTTGTCTCCCTCAATAAAATGCAAGCTCCTGAAAGCAAGGAACTGTTTGATTTTTATCTCTATTATATCTTCAGTCCCTAGTACATGACCTGGCATATAGTAGGTGCTTAACAAATGCTAACTGATTGTTTGATTAATCACCCCAAGCTGAGCTATTAACCCTAGCCTATTTTTTCAATGATATCAATTGATCCTAGCAGGAACCACACAAGAGGACAATTATAGATAAATGAACATGGGTTACCACTAATAGAAAGAAAAAACTGGTTTCAACTGCATGTAGATCAGTGGTATCATCTTTGGGGAAGCCCTTTGAACAGTGAATAGAATCCCATACCTAAAAATATCTCTCCCACTAGAAGTATTTTTTTAATGTTTTTGCCACTTTAGGGCCTTCAATAATCTTTCACCATAATGTAGACACACCTTTTAGAGCCCATGTTGGGAGGCAGGATTATGACAACTAGCTAAGAACAAGGTCCAGTAGGAAAAGGGACAAAGAACAAACATTTGGAGAAAGCAAAGGGGCAGGTGAGAAGGAGCCTAAAAAGGGAGTAGAAGGCACCAAAGACACATTTTTCCACCTTTATAATTTTGTCTAAGAATGAATTGGAAGCTCAGTAAGAGCACTGGCCCCAGAGTCGGGATGACCTGGGATCGAATCCAGGCTCAGACACTTAGCACCCACCCAGAAACACCTGGCCGTGTAACCTTGAACAAGTTACTTAACCCCAATTGCATTAAAAAAAAAAAAAGATGAATGAAAAAGAATGAATTGGAAGAATAGCACATTTAAATATGCATGTATATGAACATACAAGTGCATGCACATACAGTAAGAATGCCAATTTTGCATATTCTGCAAATTAATTTCTAGATTTACATGGAGCCATGACAAGTAACTCATTCAGGTGATTTTTATAAATGATTTCTTCCATGGTCCTCTAATTCCTCCAAAGAAGTTATGAGCCCTTACTAGCCCTGACTTTACTGCAGTCAATTTGACTCCTGAGGCAGATAATCCTAACCATGGTTGAGAATAACTTTAATAATGCAATAAAATAATACTCATTTCCCTGCAAACTATAAGAAAACAGCAAAGAGCCCAGATCCTCTTTGCTCATTTGCCTACATGCAAATAGAATTATGATACAAATGAATCCTACAGAAGAGTCCAATATAGAATCCTATGGAAAGCAATTAAGGTTAGAAATTGTTATCAGTCCATTACCTAAATAGTTTTCTCAGATAATTGTCTATTAATGAGCCTGCCCTTGTAGGTTGAAAGCACTTTTTCACCTCAGAAAATGTTCACAATTTCCCTCCTCATTTTCAGGGTCTATCCTATAATTTGACGTTTCCATAACACATTCCATATGCAGAATGCTTGACAATTAATTAACTAACCCTCACAGAAGTCCTATGAGGTACATGGATGAAAGGCACTGCAGTATTATCTCCATTTCTCAGGTAACTAAAAACAGAAAGGTTATGACTTACCCAAAAGTCACACAGCACACCAATGGCAAGAGCTGGGACTAGAACCAATGAATTGTCTCATCCAAGCCACTCTAGGTCTCTGTGTAATTGATTATTCTGACTCAACATAGACCAAGTATAGCCATTTAGTTCAAACCTAGCTCTCTGATATTTCCTAGAAGAAATTTCTGAACTGGGTTGTCAGGAAAAATTGAATTGAATTAAACTTATTAGGCAGAGAAAGAGGATAAATAAGGAAGATTGTCAATAAAGAATCTCTCATTCATGAAGCCAAACTGTCAAGCTGTCAAGTTAACCTGGCATTGTAAGGACAATGAATACAGAAATACACTCAACTAGGAAAATGTTAGGTTCCTGGTACTGTCAAAAGGAAACAAAGACTTACATAAACAAAGACCAAGGTAGCTTGGAGCCATTCAAGGCCAGGTTGCAGTCAGTTCTAAGCTTAAGTTTTTGTGCTTTTTTTTAAACTTCAGTTTGAGTTATTTGTAGAAGGCCCTCCCAAGGCTACAAAGTCATAAAGTTCCTTTGTGGGATGAACAGTTTCTTGTCTTTTTGTATTCTGAATTTTTTCCTGAGTCTTTTTTCCAATGTCAGACCCAGATTGTTCAAATGGTTTCACTCCTTCTATGAAGCAGAAAGGCAGAACTATTCTAATTTCCTAGAAATGTGTATTAGAATCATAGAGTTAGAACGAGTTAGAACGGAAGAGTTCCTTAAAGTTTACCTAGTCCAACTCCCTCTTTTCATGGATAAGGAAACTAAGGCTCAAAGGTCATAAGCGACTTACCCAAACCCACAAAGATGGCAGAACGTGGATTTGAGCCCAGAGGCCCTGATTCTACATCTTTTCATCTGTACCCTCTGCTTCGAAGATGATAGGTTTGATAGATTCAGAATATTGAACTTGGAATCAGGAGGCACTGGGTGTGTGACCCTGAGCAAAGTTCTTAACTTCTGAGCCTCAAATTTCTCATCTGTGAAATGAGGATGATAGTAGCACCCACCTTACAGGGTTATTATGAGGATTAAATAAAAATAACGTACTGATAGGGGTTGGCTGGGTGGCACAGTGAGTAAAGCCCCGGCCCTGGAGTCAGGAGGACCCGAGTTCGGTTCCGGCCTCAGATACTTTATACCCACACACAGACAAAAACAACAAGCCCTGTAACCTTGGGCAAGTTACTTAACCCCAATTGCCCTTCAAAAGGCAAAAAAAAAAAAAACATCCTGAAAGCAGAAGTTCTTAATATATATTTTATGTCATGAACCCATTTAACAGTCTGGTGAAGCTTAGGGACTCCTAACAACAACTTTTTCTAATGAATAGGATTACATAGTTATCAAAAAAAATTTCAAAAACTGTTCATGAACCTCAGGTTAAAAATCCCTGATAAAGCATTTTACAAATTTTAATATGCTACATAAAGGTAAACTATTAACTCTTTGATATGTTCTAGAAGTGACTATTCATGCTCTTAAGGAAAAGTTTTGGGTCAACAAGGACTATAAGAATCAAATAACCACAAGTTATGAAGTTACCAATTATTGCCACACCTGAAAATTGCTTTGTCCATCTCACTTGAAGCCCCCAGCTTCACATCTTGTATGTGTGTGTGTTTACTTCTTCTTTTAATTCTGAATTTAATACGTAGAATAGAAAAATGAAAATTTTAAGTGAAACCACAGACCTCTATTATGTATAGCTCATCCTTCTTTTTAAAATATTTAATAAATTCAAAAGTTGTCCTGCTGACTTGTCTGAGTTTCCTTCCCTTGTAAGCTGAAAAGTTTCATCAGAAAGCATCCTGCTAACAGCAAATAGGTAAATGTAATTGTTTCCAAAAACATTCCTCAATGAACAAGCACCCTTCATCTTTGAAAGAAGTCGATACGGCTAAGGTTTTGAGTTTGTCCAATGATTTAATACATAGGAATGGTTACCATTTCTAAGACCAAGACCAGTAGGTTAATAGCACTGGTTCCACTTCCCTAAAAGAGAAATTAAGGCCCTGAGAGGCCAGGCCTACAGTCCACAGTAACAAACTGGGATGAGAATTCTTCAATCGGTTTCTAAATTAATCCTTAGCCATAGCAGCTCTGAGCTGCTGACTTTGCTGCCAAATTGAATGGGACCAATAGGAATAACAGAGGCTTTGGGATAATTCTTTTGAAAAGATTACAACTCCTGTGCAGGAATAAATTAGGATGGCTGGAGAAGAGCCTCAGTCGGCTAAATTGTAAGCTACTTTATTAATAAGTCATTGACAACTATGAAACTGTTAACACTTTTAAATGATGCTTACTTTCTGATGAGACCAGGCAATTTAGAGATGCTCTCTAATGACATTGCTATTAATCATTTCCTGTTTAACTGTTATGTGATGTCTTGACGAAGTGGGTGATTAAGTTGCTAACTATTTTTTCTGACTTGGGTTGCATTGTTGTTTAAGTTTTATAGCCTTTAAAAAAGAATGTGTTAAGCTCACTCCTACCAGCTGACCAATTTACATTCTTTAGTTCTAGCTAAATAACTTTCAAGGTAGGGAAACTCCACTTGCAAATTCATTTGTTTGATTGCTTTTTAAGTTATACCCCAAAAGCAAAAGCTGTCTCTCCTAAGGGGGATATTGTCTTCTGGTTCTGTCCTCATCACAATATCATCCCCTTTCAGTTCTCTAGGCTGCCTCTTAGATATGGAAAAATGGGAGATACTTGAGCAGTGTCTGTTTCATTTGGCTTTTTTCCCCACAGCTCTCCCTCATCTATCCTCACTACGGCATTGGGTTCTCATCTAGCAGTCTGTGATTCTCATTTTTCAAGATTGGCACCAATAGAAAAGGACCTTATGAGCACTAGGCTAGATTCTTATCCTATGTAGGTTTTTTCTAAAGAGGGAGTGGAAGAAGAAAAGAAAACAGAGATGAGAGAGAAGATGGAGAAGATCACACTGGTGGTAATCTCTGGTCTATTATTCAATCTTAGGGTATATTTATAGGAGAGGGTTGGAAATTAGGTCAGATTTATAAAAGAGGAGGTTGTATTCTACTTTGTATCTAGAAGACACCCCCACACAATTTGTATTCTCCAAATGTGTTCAAGATTATAGCATCTAAGAATGAGTCAGATCCCTTTTGCTGCCACACTCTCCTACTGCCCATACTTACTATCGTTGCACTCCCAAAGTCCCACACACGAGCAAACCCAAGAAAATTGCCTCAGGTCCATCCTTGATGACTTGGACCCATCTTTCTTTTATTTGACCTTCAAATGCATCCTCCTTGTTTTTCTCTCCTGTCTACAGGGAAAACCCTTTTTCACCCACTCACTCTCATGTTGATAATTTCCCTGTTAAATGAGCCTGCTTCTTGAGGCAGGTGTTAATGAGAGCCAAATGGGAGCTGAATGGAGGCCAAGTGATGGTCAGGGCAGAATCCGGCTTACTGATGATATCGTATTCTTTTAAAAATCTTACTTGAAAAGGAAGGGTAAAACATACTCACAGAAAAGGCCCACAATAATGACTTTAACTATCAAATGGAAACTGACCATTAGTTTTTCTTTGGGAGTGGGGGGTAGAGATGGATTAAAGAGTTCAGTGTTCAAAAAAAAAACCGCAGTCATTCCTATACTTCCTTTTTCAGATAAATCAAAAAGGTGTTCTAAATCCCACAGAAGAGCTCAATCTGACAGTAGTCTCATTCTTATCATGGATGTACCAATATAAATTTATACAACCATTGCAATTTTAGATATTTCTCCAAACTGAGCTGTGAAGTATTTCAGGACAAACCCACACAAATCTTTTTTTTTTCCCTTTCAGATAGTGGATTACTGGCTTAGCCCATTAAAAAAAAAAGGTTAGTCAGGATTCTCGTAATAGAAACCAAATGTGGTCAGAATAATCTACTTCCTACTGCAGAAATTTCAGAGCAACTTGAGTACCCAAAATGTGCACATAGAATGAGACAAATGACTGAGCTCTGGATCTCTCTGGTGCAACATCTAGATTAAAGAAGGTTTATGGATGTTCCCTCACTCTAGAATTTTTTTTATTTTTTTCCTCACACCCGACTAATCAAGAATGATTTAGAAATCGTTTTGGTACAACCAGAAGACAATGTTTGAGGGACATAAGGGAAAGAATTAACATAGGTTAAAGAAGTGAGGCTCTTACAAACTTTGAAGGTGAAAGTGCCTTTTCTCTGAAGGGCTAAATTGGACTTCTGCCTACATGATTAGGGGCCTGAAACCCTGAATTGTTCATTTCCCTGTTCAAAGTAGCAACCCTCAAGCCAGGAGGAAGAAGCAGTGCTCTATTATTGGGATAGAAATGATGAAAAAAAAAGTGAAATCAAATAGGTTTCTTTTAGTGGAAGAAATAGTATAGCCAATTGATTTTGCTGGGGTCTATGACTCAAATTAATGGTGTGTCATTTAATTTCAATAAATCAATATTCTATGTGTATATACACAGACAAGTATACATATATGTATATCAGGAGTCACATTTCTTTCAGTTGGCATATATAAACATATATATGCTTACACCACACACCTTACATACCTAGATGGTCCTCTCTATTCTCTTCCTATATCTCTTCCCCAATATCTACTTATCTGTACAGGAAGAGGGAAAGAGAAGGAGCATTGCCTGGGGCAAGTCTCTTAGAGCCTCAGTTTTCTCACCTACAAAGCTGGACAATAATAGTTTGCATTACCTACCTCAAAGCGTTGTTGTGAAAAAGGCCTTTTGCATACCATAAAGCACTATATAAATTGTATATGCATATATACAAAATAACAGATAGATATATGTGTGTGCATATACATCACATATGGCGAGATTGTATCCCTAGATATGAAGAATGTTGATCACTCTCCCAAATTACTTCCTGTTATGCCTATAAGTTAATATAATTTTAAAATTAATAAGATCTGGGGCGGCTAGGTGACACAGTGAGTAGAGCACCGGTCCGGAAGTTGGGAGGACCTGAGTACAAATTCGACCTCAGACACTCAACACTTGCTGGCCATGTGACCTTGGGCAAGTCACTTAACCCCAATTGCCCTCCAAAAAAAATTAAATTAAATAAAAACTTTTGTGAGCATTCTATACATTACAACACAACACACACATATATACACAGAGACTTTAGCTAGGTGGTACAGTGAATATAGCATGGGACCTAGAATCAGGAAGTCTTGTGTTTTGCCTTAAGACATTTATTTACACTATGAGCCTTGGTGCTTGGTGAGTCTCAAAGGATGAGTAAGTATGAGCATTGTTATTAAATGATCAAAAGGCAGATTAGTTGCATTTACTAGAGATGGGGGAGGGGTAAGTATAAAGGATTCCTGAGAATTTGAGTTGGTTTGAGGAATCCTGGTGTGTATGCTAATATACAAGGTGGGATCACTTAAAGGATTCACTTGCTATTTGTGTCTCCATCTCTAAAAGGAGGATAATTGTATGCAATTTCCAAGGTTGTTGTGAGGATAAAATGAGATAATATTTGTAAAGCACTTTACTTAAATCACTATGTAAATGCTAGTTATTACTATTGTTATTCCCAATTCTGAGTAGATAATAATAGCATTAGAAATGTTTTTATAATAATAACTAGCATGTATATAACACTGTGGTGTGAAAGTGTTGTGCATGTGTTATGTGAGAATCCATATGTCAGATTCTCACAATAGTCCTGGGAGGTAGATAATATTATTATCCTCATTTTTTTAACCTCATTTTATAGATGAGGAAACTGAGGCTCAGAGAGGCTAAGTGACTTGCCAGGTCATACAGCTACTAAGTATCTAAGGTAGAATTTGAACTCAAATCTTCCTGACTCCAAGTACAGAATTCTTACTCCTGCACCACCTAATCGAAACAAATATGATTACCTGAACAAATACTACATAGAGAGGGCTCAGTAAGGTGGACTGACAATTGACAGAGCATTCATTTATATAATGGATTCTCAAATAATTCCCCAAAGTAGTCCCACCCTGTATATTAGCATACACACCAGAATTCTCAAACCAACTCAAACTTTCAGGGATCCTTTATACCCCACCCCCATCCCTCTACTCTAGTAAATCAACTGGTCTGTCTTTTGACCATTTAATAATAATAGTATCTCACACTTATGCATCCTTTAAGACTCACCAAGCACTTTTCTTACAACACCCCTACTGAGGTAGATAATGTAAATATTATTATCCCCATTATAAAGATAAGAATATCAAGGTTCAGAGACATCAAGTGACTTGCCCAGAGTCATGCATGTGCTAGAGACAAGATTCAAACGCAGGTCTTCTGACTCCAAAATCAGTACTCCCACAGCAGGTAGGGGAGAAAACAAAAGATGAATTTTTTTTGATATAAGGAAGTTTAGGGATAAACCACAAATTTCAGTGATCTCCGTGAAATGGTTAAATGCAATCTGACAGTAACATTTTATTGTTGGGATATTCTGAATAAAGATGGGTATGTTGGATTGGGATAGGGCACAAGCTCTGTCTTAGAATAAATTTCATACTACCATTAAGTCAGGAATAGAATTCTGGGATGAAGTTTGACCTTTTAAACAATGGCTAGCTATTTATCCATCTTTTTTTTCAGATTACATAGTCTCCTTTCCTCCCCCTTTAACTTATGTTCTCTTCCTATTCTTGGCCAAAAACCAAAGTTTAAATTTGCCCATACAAGAATTTGTGTCAAGGTCTCAAGTGTAACAATTATACAGTAGAAAAGTTTCCATTTAAGCATTCAAGCTGAACAGTAACTTGTCAGTGTTCTTCCATTTTATTTCCTCTTTAGATTTATGCAAATTAGCAAAAGAACTTGATGAAGATTTTCCTTACTTGGCAGAGACTGGAATCACGGAAAATATCCCTACACTTCTTATATCTAGATAGGAAATTTTGTTCTATAGTTAGAGTAAATGACTTACGACTCGGGCACTATCTCTTAAATAGCTTCAGAAAAGTTTACCATCAGGAACTAACTAGAGGCAACAGCACCTTCTGCATCACCCAAATGGTAATTGTTTTGCTTTGCTTTCTCTGAGACATTTCCAGTTATTAGGCAATATAGCCTTTCCTTTCCTCCACCCAAGAGTTGTAAACAAACAATGAAAATCCAACTCTATTCATGTTTGAATTTTGCCTTTGTGTGTCCTTCTGTATATTTTTCTGCTTGGCATAAATGAAGTACTAGATCTAATGGGGTTTTGGATCCAGTTCAGCTCTCGTCATCCAATGTCATGCAAACACACTGGAGAAGTTTTTTTAAATAGGTAGAAACTACATCTTTTGGTGTGTGGCTTCTTAAATTTTTTATGTGATGAGCCACACTTTGGTAGCATTGTGAAGCCTATGGGCCCCTTCTCAGAATAATGTTTTTAAATGCATACATACAACATAATACATAAAATTACAAGGAAAACCAATTATATAAAGATAGCCATCCCAAAAAATTCTTTCAAGTGTATGATATCCAGGTTAAGAACCCCTGATATAATATATTTTGGCAGTGTTCCTTTATGTCATTACAAAATGATGTGGCTAGGCTCATATGAAATTGTTCATTCAAATAATAATTGGACCTAAATTCTTCCCTAGTGATCAGTGTCAATGTTTTAGGAGCAATCTTTGAATGAAGTGTTTTTAGCTAACATAAAATGTCCTTAGCTGCAGGTTAGCCATGGGGGAAAAATATGTAACTTACGTTCAGAAAGGAGTTCAATAAATGGGTTTGATGCTTACTCAAAATTTAAGACTCCATTAGGAAGTGCAGTTTTACCATGTCACTGCGATACATTTCAGACCATAATCATACTCCTTCCAAATCCCATTTAAAGTAAACCATTTATTTTTTCTACTTTTCCCACAAGTGCTTTAATGTAGGATTTGGATACCTTTCAGAAGAAATCTGTGAGGTAATGCATTTGAGAGACATAACAACATTTATAAAGCCTGGAAAAACCTTTCGTTAAATGAATGGGGAAAAAAACCTCAGCATTGGCAACATGAATTATAATATTGATAGTATATTTGGTTGTCTCTTGTGATCTTTATAACAGATATGAGGCGAGTTTGCTCCTTGTTTCTCCTCAAGAGGCACCACAGCATAAATGACAGTATTGAACTTGGGAGTCAAAAAGACCTGGATTAATTCCCAGACACTTAACAGCTGTGTGACCCTGGGCAAGTCATCTAACCTCATGTTGGAAAGTAGGATTGAAATTTCAAAGTTGAAGATACATTTCTAAAGAGACAGCAGTGCTGCTTCTATTCACAAGAGTGTTAGATTGTTGAGAGGCTACACTGATATTGGTTAATTAAGCCAAAGCAAAAGAGTCTATATTTGTACTTTCTGCACATATAATTTTCACAAACTCATAAAAAAAAGTACCTGATTAGATGATCATATCCTCTTTTCATCTACCGAAAAGGTTAAAGGTAAGAGCCATAACAATTTCCTTGTATCACAAACAGGCATCAGCCTTTAGTGAGAGAGAAGGTAATTCTGGTCTCTCTGACTCACTCAGTTCCTGGCCTACTGTCACTGAAGGTGGAAACTGCAATATGAACACCTGTCCATGAGGAACTAGACTTAAGATAACCAGATCATTTCACACAGGCCATTGTCCAGCCATCAGATGGTAATTACTTTTGGTCCCCATCAGCCTTGCCTGGATTCTAGCCAGTGGGTTGTGGGTGGAATGGCCTGTATCACATTTCCATTCATCCGAGCCATACAGTCTCCTACTTGCTTGTTTTCAATTACATTGACATGGTGGCTTTGGCACATGGTAAGTAAATAGCAATGTATTCTAAAAGAAAGGTCTGAAAGCCAATATCTGAAATATACTCTTGAGGTTTCAATGAGTACAATGCAATTGGCACTGAAACTCTGGCATTCTGACCCAAAGTCATAAAGTACAATTAATTAGGTTAATTGTAGTGAATTTGTAGAATATTTCATTAAAACCAACTATCATATATATAAAAAGCAGGGGATGAGGATCTGATAAGTGGTGGAATGTTATTGAATTAATATTATGGAAATAACTAGGAAATTAACTGAAACATTCATTAGACTAGATCAGAGAAGGAAACAAAAAAAGGTGGTATTGGTGGATGACTTTCCTGTTCTCAGTATTTTGTATGTCCATGATGAAAACTAAAATTTTGAGACAATCTTGAAATTTTAAGAATTCCAAAAATTTGATTTAGGTATATTTTACCTATTTCTTTCCCCTTCGCACCCTGGTAGACCTTGAGGTTCCCTCAGACCTCACTAAAAATACCATTTGTGAAATAACTTAAAGATTTTCAATATCTGTTTTAGATACCTTAATCTTTTTATTTGAATAAAAAATGATTTTAAAACAGTATTCCTTTTAAAAGTTATGTCCTCTTATTTGCTAAGATTAACCTGAGAAGATTGTGCCTAGTCTCTTTGTCTTTCTTGAGACTCAGCCTCTTCATCTTACTTTTGCCTAGCAACTTATCCAAGTATCAACCACACACTTTGATTCTTGCCTTCTTCCTTTACAAATTTTACATAAGTGAAGATTAGAAAACTCTAAGTTGGAAAATACACAAAAATTCCTCATTAATTACCCTATTGCTTCATTTGAAATGGAGAAAAATCACATTTGTCTGCAAAAGTAATTGGCCCTAACCATACTTATCCATTCCTCCACCCACTTGCCATCCCCCACTCTAATTTTATCTATCCTCAGCTATTTACTGTTACCCCAGGTTAAGACTATATGTTCAAAATGCCGAAAACAATTAAATTAACCAAATGTTTATTAAGCACCTACTATATCCACAGTACCACATAAATTGCCAACAGATTGTTTCTTGTTCCAAATTTTCAGAGGACAAACAACGTCATGGGTGATGTCTTGATTTGTGCACGAATCATATTAAGTGAGGCAGAATTGTACAAAGTCAATAGTCTCACTCTCTCTTCCAGAGACATCAAGACAAAAGTCAGGACGACTGGTGATGTCATGGGAGGCAATGGATGACCTTGGTTTCAGCTGCCCTCTTAACCATTGGAATAAATTGTTCTCATCTGCCTATTCTGCCAGGGGAAATCTTCACATGATGGGAGTAGACATCCTCCTAACTCACTGCTGGGTCTGAGATCTATGGGATCCCCTTAATCTGATTAAACCCATCTGCTGAGTTGGTTTTACTGGAGTGTGACCACTGGCCTGTACAGCTTCTTAGAGCCACAGTGAGAGCTGATATAACCAATGGATATCATCCAGTCAAACCAATAAAAAAATCAGAAAAGTTAGTATTTTGCCTTGTGTGACCAGTTAGCTTTTTAATTTCAGTTTTGTGGTTACTGCCAGATTTTGTTAAACCCTATCTCATTTTTTTAGTCATTGGGCATACTTTTATTAATATGATTGCTTTAATTAATGCACAAGTAGATGCACAAAAAAGTATTCAATTATATTTTGATGATAACAATTTTACTACATTTCTTTGGTTTCATCAAAGATATTACAGAAATGTATAGCTGAAAAGAAGATAGGTTGGTCAATATAAAAAAAATAAGGATAAGCAATGGACAGCACATGCTTGTGGGATATCCAATTTGAAATGCCCAAAAGGCAATAGGTGGTGGGGGCCTGGAGCTCAGGAGACAGATTAGGGCTGGATATAGGGTCTGATAATCATCTGCATACAAATAATTACTGAACCCATGGGATCAAATGAGATAACCAAGCAAAATACTATAGAGGGAAAAGAACAGTGCACAGGAAAGAGCCCTGAGGACTAGCCATAACTGAGTGCAACCTGGATGAAGATCCAGCAAAGGAAGTTAAGAAAGACTGGTCAGCCAGATAGGAAGGAAACCTGGAAAAGCAGTGGCAAGAAAACCTAGAGAAGAGACTCTAGGAGGAGAGCATTCAGAAGGCTTCAGAGAGTTAGAAGGATGAGAACTGAGAAAAGGCCATTAGACTTGACAATTAAGAGATCATCCTAACTTTGGAGAGAGCTGATTCAGTTGAATGATAAGATTGGAAGCCAGGTAGCAAGGTGTTTAGAAGAGAGGAAAATAAGAATAAACACAGACACTTGTGTAGATGATTTTTAGCAGAATTTAGTTGAGAAGGGGAAGAGAGATATAGGATGATAGTTTGGAGAAAGGATAGAATTAAGTCAGTTTTTTAAGGTTGGGGAGTTACATGGGCATGTTTGTAGGCAACCAGGAAAGAAGACAGTAGATAGGGATAGATTAAAGATTAGAGAGACAGAGGATGGTGGTGGAAACAATATGCTGGAGAAGACAGGATGGAAAGGAAATCAAGGGTGCTTATATGGGGAGATGGTTTAAACAAGGAAAAGGACCACATCTTTATTTCAGACAGGAGCAAAAGAGGAGATAGTGAGGGAAGAGTGATGCAAGAGAGTAGAGAAAGAATCAAGAGGAAAAAAAACTTATAACAAATGGACTCAGTGTTTTCAGTGAAGTTTGAATTTTAAAATGTCCTAAGCGGAGAGGGTAGGGGAAAAGGGTACCATGTGAGGCTTGAGGAAGCATGAATGGGTTGAAAATAATCACTGTGATAAGTGGGATCGCAAATTGATAAGTAAGATGTGAAAGGACTGGCCTGATTTAGTGAGGGTCCAGCTGAAATTATATAATATAAATTTGAAATGGATCTGATCATGATTTCAGAGTTTTCATCAGTTCTATTCAGCAGTAGATGAATAGGAGAAAAGGAGGTAACTGGTGGGAGTAAATACAAGGTGAGTGTTTCCCTAGACATGATCCCTAGGGAATCCCTAGGACAAGGGGTTAAAAAAGGCCTAGGCCCTAGGGCATTTTTTTTTTAGATTTCATCAGTTACTCAGAATTTTATTACAGTTAAGGCATTTAACTCCTCCATTTATTATGCTGAAAATAAGGATAGTATTTGAGGGTCTATCAGCATATCACAACCTCTCTATGGCTTAATAAATGGTCTCTGAATTGTTGTGGCTGAAAAAATTCAGCACCTGATTTTCTTTCTTTTTTTTAAATGTATTTTTAGTTCTGATTTTCAATCTTATAATGTTGAAGAGTTCCAAACCTAATTGGGCAAGTCCACAGATGACAAACATAACCTATAGCTAGCCAGTTCTGAAAGCTTTAGTCACTGGTACAGCTTTCAAGAACCCATGGTCACCTCCATCTCATGAAGCAATAGAGTAGAATTTTAGCAAGGAAACATTTGAGGATAAATTATCATCCTAAAGATATGGGCACAAAAAATTAAAAATAGGCATGTGCACCACACATGTGCACACACACACACACATTGTTGTAGGAAATCGTTAGGTATTTTTGTCAAGTGATATGAGGATGTTCAAAGACAATAGTTATTAGACATTTTATTCATCTATAAAATAGGAATAGGAATACTTATCCTACCTACTTCACAGGGTCATTGTCATAAGGCAAATTTTTTTTTTGTGAATTGTAAGGTTCTATGTAGAAATATTAACTACTGTTAATGTATTTCACTTTGTAGTTTTCACATATAACAAACTGAAATGGGTAATTACAAAGACACAGGGAGAAGAAATATTCTAAGGACAAGCTTGTAACATACCCTCCCTAATTCTATATGTTGTATATCTATTTATACAGCTAAAAATTGGGTTAATTTTTCTGACTACTATGTTACAATCTTTGTTATATTGAGCATGTAGTCCACTAAGGCAGTCAGGTCTTTCCCCACTCTTTCTATATTACCACAGGGCCAACCTTTTTCTTCCAGCTTTTGAAGGCAGTGAAAAGACCTTTTGGAGTCACATTCTTTATTCAGAGAATCAGTAATTATGGGTGAGGGGACCTGGTTGAGACATGTCAGGGAAGGGAAAGACCAGGAGCAATTGTCAAGCCCAAGCCCCAGTTTTTTGTCAGGAAAGAAGTTTACAACCACCTTGACGACAACACGTGAGAAGTTCTGAGAAAGCATCAGGTGGTCAGTGGTATTAGCATGGTTCAGGAAGCAAGAGAAATAAACGGGGCTGGGAATGGATTCTAGGGATCTTAAAGGTGACCAAAGATGCTTTGAATGTACCACCAGAATACTGTGAGGAGTTGGTTTTCCAAGTCTGATTCAACTATTTAGAACTGACTAGAGAATGAGTATTAGCTGGCACTGACAAATTTTGAGTGACAACTCCCAGTGAGTGAAAGAGCTATAAAGAGTTGAGAAGGATTGCTGCTCCTGGGTCGGCCAGAGAAGACTTGAAGAAGAGGTGGAATTGAAAAGTTACTAAACTGTGCATACCCTTTAACCCAGCAATATTATTCCTACACTAGACCTATACTCCAAAGAGTAAAAAGAGGAAAAGGACCCATACATACAAAAATATTTATAGCAGTTCTTTTTTGTGGAAAAGAAATGGAAACTACCAGGAACCCATCAAGTGGAGAATGACTGAATGTATATGAAATTCATATGAGTACGATAGGATTTTATTGTGCTATATGAAATGATGAAAAGGACAATTTCAGAAAAACCTGAAGTTATATGAACTGATATAGACTGAAGTGAACAGAACCAGAATAATTTATATAAGAACAATATTCTAATGACAAACAATTTTGAAAGGCTTAACTCTGATCAAAGCAATGACCAATCATGATTCTAGATGACTGATGATGAAACGCAGTACCTTCATCTGGAAAAACACATGATGGACTCGGGGTACAGACAGGACTATATTTACATACATGACACATACATACATACACACATATATTCAGACATGACCAATGCAGGAATTTGTTATGAATTTGGTTACAAGGTTTTGTTTTTCTTTCTCTCTTTCTTTTTGCAACGAGGAGGAGGCATGGAAGACAAAACAGATTTTTCTCAATTGGAAAGACATTTAATTTTTAAAAAACAGGCCAGGGAATTGAAGCTGGGCTTTTAAAGAAGGGCAAAATTTAAACAATGGGTGGGAGAGGGAGCATAAAGGAAAACATGATTCTGTATCCCTCTCCCAATCCCACTCTGACCTGGACTGCTATCCCCAGGATTAGGGCAAATAGGTGTACTCCTCATTACATCATTTTCAATAATGAGATTTATTCTTTGCAATGGTGGTGCCCTAAATTAACAATAAAGATCTCAGAGACTGGTAATCCACAAATAAAGAACATTTTATTACTGAATCTTTTTTTAACTTTTTTTTTTACTAAACATTCTTTACTGCCTGCATGAGAAAATGCTAACTTTCTTAGTATAACCATCTGGCCTGCCTTTCCAGTCATATTTCCTATTACTCACCTGCATGCATTCATTATTCCAGTCAAAATTAACTAGTAGCTATTCCCTAATTTTAATCCATCACAATGCATTCATACAGGCCATTCCCCATCCCAGCTCTCTTTATTTGTACCTGTCAAGATCCTTCTCTTCCTATAAAACTCAGTTTGAGTTTCCCCTTCCCCAAAACCTCCCCTAATCCTGTTGGCTGAAAATGTTCTCTTTTTCCTCCATTTTCCTAGAGCACTCTGGATCTCCCTCCTTTGCCCCATACCCCTCTACCTTCTATTATACTTCTCTGTGTCTGTCTCTACCCCACTAACACACTGTGAGCCTCTTGAAGGCAAAGATGTGCCATTCTGACCTTTATATCCCCAAGACCTAACAAACTTTGACCTTTTCCCTATTATTATCAAGGGCACCACCACAGTTGTCTTCATTAAGTCTCATGTAAATCCTACCCTCTGGAAGAAGCCTTTCCCAGTCCCCCTTAATACCAGTGCTTTCACTCTATGATTACCCCATTTTTCCTGTGTATATCTTGTTTATACATAACTATTTTCATATTGTCTCTCCCATTTGACTGCAAACTCCTTGAGAGCAAGAGGTTGTTTTGGCCTTTCTCTGATGGCCACAACAAAGCTAAAAATGCTAATGGTTGCCACTGACAGGTCAACCATGAAAATAGGAAGAAAGAAAAGAGTTAAAGGAAGCAGATAAGGGAAGGGAAAGAAAAAAGGAGAAGGAACAGGAATGAAATTAGGGGAGAAAAGAGACATATACTTTGGACATGGAGAATGTAGAAATTTTTCCTTCACTGTGCATATTTGTTACAAGAGCTTTGTTTTTCCCTTTGGGGAAGGACAGACAGAAGGATAAGAAAATAAATGAGAAAGGAAGGAAGGAAGGAAGGAAGGAAGGAAGGAAGGAAGGAAGGAAG
>NW_027186546.1:9561902-9563244 GCF_028583685.1 Petaurus breviceps papuanus | reverse complement strand
AAGGAAGGAAGGAAGGAAGGAAGGAAGGAAGGAAGGAAGGAAGGAAGCTCCAGCAATGAGGAACAGAATTTCATTATCTAATGTCTCAAGTGCTACTCAGCCTCAAATTCAGTTTTGAACTCCAAGAAAACAACAATTAGGGATAGTCAGTTTGATAAAGTACCCTACAAAACAGAGATCTCAAATTCACAGTCCAAATTGCAGCCCCCCAAGTCACTCACAGAGCTCTTTGTCCTCTGGTTCAGAAAAATATGTAAGGAGATTAACAAATCTTTGTAAAGGGAACACAGATTTAGATAGGAGAGAAAATAGATTAGTAACATAAACTTAAAACTTAAAACAAACATGATTTCAACTCACATATAGGCCCTTGACAAACGTTCTTTTATAAAGGTGAATGTATCAGAGAACAGAGACAGGAAACAACTAACAAATGTCCATAATATAATTCAACAACACCCTTTTCTGCCAGATGATGCAGTAAAACTGGCAACAAAAGGAATAGTTTTTAGCATGTTGCTGCAGTAAGGAGTCTGGGGAAAATCTTACAGGAAGAATCACTACAGCACGTATGGGAACTCAAAAAAGATTTTTTTAAAAATAATAATAGAGCACCATACTATTCCTTGGCAAACTTAACATGGTCCATGTAGGTTCTACCATGGCCAAACTCCTTTTTGCTCAGATCAAAAGTCATTACAGTAATGTCTAGCTAAAGTATAGAAGCTGTTAATAAAATTGTAATCCTCGCCTTTATTACCTAATAAACCTGTTCAAATCAACATGAATCTAAAAAAATCTATGCAAATTGTTTAGTTAATTTTGGTTGGGGGGGGGGAGGTTACTTTTATCCACATCAAATGAGCTGCCAAAGTTTGTTTAAAAACAATTGCTACTTAGAATTTCTAAATAAAGTTTTATTAGTCTTTTGAGTTTTTTACATCAACAAAAATTTCCTTCAATATCTCTTCCCTTTTTCCCTCCGACAAAGCCATCTCATATAACAAATATTTTTAAAGACAAAAAAAAAGGAAAGAAAATCTGCAAAACTAAAAAAAGTCTGAAAATATGAGCTCCTTAAGGACAGGACCAGTTTCATTTTTGTCTTTGTATATCAATGAACTATCACAAACCCCACCATATAGTAAGCAATTAATACTTGTAGAACTGAATCAAAACTTCACCCTCTATCTGAACATAAGCCAGGGTTGTTATAAGTGTCTCTGCTTTGAGAAGTATAGAAGTCCTACTGTATATCATATTTGCCCCATTTGAGAGAGAGATATGGAGAGGTGGATAGATAGATAGATAGATAGATAGATAGATAGATAGATAGATAGAT
>NW_027186546.1:9442406-9561892 GCF_028583685.1 Petaurus breviceps papuanus | reverse complement strand
GATAGATAGATAGATAGATAGATAGATAGATAGATAGATAGATAGATAGATAAAATAAACTTGAATATACCTTCCTAACAATGGGCTGGTCTGAGATAATGTATTAATCTGGCTATTTGGCATTTAAAAAAATACTGGGCTTTTTCAAATGGTTCATTAGTAGTTTTTTTTTTAAAGATGGGACATGAGCACATCTTGTTAGGAACTGAAGCAAAACTGAAACAAAACTCCCAGAAAAAAAATGATTTAACTTAGACTTATTAATTATTATTATTTTTTAATTTTCTTATTTTAATTCTTTATTAACTTCTGATTTACATCATTCGTTTCCGCCAGATTTTGAGTTACAAATTTTCTCCCCGTTTTTCCCCTACCCACTGCTCCAAAATAGCGGTCCCACAGGATATCCCCTCCTCCAATCTGCTCTCTCCCATATTTTCTCCTATACCCCTTTCGACTTTTCCAGTGGGTCTCTATACCTCAGTGCCTGTATATGTTATTTCCCAATTACATGTAAGATGGTATTAATAATAGTACATATATTTGTATATATATATATATATATATATATATATATGTATTTGATTTTAAAACTTTGAATTCCAGATTCATTCCCCTCCTCCCTTGTCACCCACCCTTACTGGGAAGATAAGCAGTTCAGTATAGGTTGTACATGTGTGGCTAATGCAAGACAATAACATAGTAGATATATTATAAAAGACTGACTATATTTCCCTCCCTCCTATCCCACCTCCCACTTGTTCTATTCTCTACTTTGATCCAGTCCCTTTTCAAAAATGGGTGCTTCCAACTTCCCTCCCCCCCAGCCTGCCCTCCCTTCCATCATCTCCCCTCTCATCCCCTTCCCCCGCCCTACTCTCCTGGAGGATGAGATACCCTCTTTAGTGTGTATTTCCCTCCCTCTTCAAGCCAAATTCAATGGAAATAAGATTGACCCATTCCCTTTTGCCTTCCTATTCTTCCCCTCCATTGTAACCATTTTCCCTTGCCTCTTCTCTATGAGATAGTTTACCCCAATCTGTCTCTCCCCATCTCCTCTCATTATATTCCTCTCACCTTTTAATTTTACCTTTTAAGTATCATCCCTTTCTGTTAAATTGGTCCTGTGCCCTCTATCTATGTATACCTGTAAACATATATACACACATTCACATATGTATTCATATACCCATATACTCTCATATATAGACATATATATATATATATATATATATATATATATATATATATATATTTCTAATCCCTTCAACTACTGAGAAAAGTTTCATAAGTTACAATTATTGTTTTTCCATGAAGGAATGTTAATAGTTCAACTTTGATAAGTTCTTATGATTTCTTTTTCCTGTTTACATTCTCATGCTTCTCTTGCTTCTTGTATCTGAATGTCAATTTTCTATTCAACTCTGGTTTTTTTTTTCAGCAAGAATGCTTGAAAGTCCTCTATTCCACTGAATGACCATATTTTCCCCTGAAACATGATACTCAGTTTTGCTGGGTAGGTGACTCTTGGTTTTAATCCCAGCTCCTTTGACCTCCGGAATATCATATTCCAAGCCCTTTGATTCCTCTGTGTAGAAGCTGCCAGATCCTGGGTTATCCTGATTGTGTTTCCACAATATTCAAATTGTTTCTTCCTGGCTGCTTGTAATATTCTCTCCTTAATCTGGGAATTCTGGAACCTGGCTATAATATTCCTAGGAGTTTTCTTTTTGGGATCTTTTTCAGGAGGTGATCGGTGGATTCTTTCAACCTCTATTTTGCCCTCTGGTACTAAAACATCAGGGCAGTTTTCTTTGAGAACTTCCTGGTGGATGATTTCTAGGTTCTTACTTTGGTCATGGCTTTCAGGTAGTCCAATAATTTTTATATTATCTCTCCTGGATCTATTTTCCAGGTCAGTGGTTTTTCCCATGAGATATTTCACATTGCCTTCTATTCTTTCATTTGTTTGGATCTGTTTAACATCATCTTGATTTCTCATAAAGTCATTAGCTTCCATTTGCTCCAATCTAATTCTGAAGCAATGATTCTCCTCATTGAGTTTTTGAGATTCTTTTTCCATCTGGCAAATTTGGCTTTTTAAGGCATTCTTCTCCTCATTGCCTTTTTGAGCCTCCTTTGCCATTTGAGTCAGTCTGTTTTTTAAGGTGTGGTTTTCCTCAGTCAGGCTGTTGACTCATTTCATAATTTTCTTGCATCGTTCTCATTTCTCTTTCCAGTTTTTCTCCACTTCTCTTATCTGCTTCTTAAGGTCCTCTATGGCCTGTAACCAGCTTGTATTTTCCTTTGAAGCTTTTGGTGCAGGAGTTCTGACTTCCCTGTTTTCCTCCTGTTCCATGCTTTGTTCCTTTTTGTCCCCAAAATAGGAGTGTATTGTTGGAATCTTCTATCTGCTTTGTTTCCTTTGTCTGCTCATTTTGCCACTCAATTACTTGACTTTTGGGCTTTTTGTCACAGTAGGATTCTGCCACCAGACAGGGGAGCTTTCGTCCCAAATGCTGGGGTTTTCTCAGCTGCTGGAGGTATTAGATGGGTGCCCTCCCTGAGGTCTCCACACACTCTGGCAAGCTGGACACACACCCCAGGACCTCCACCCTTGACTGCAATCCAGATCCAAGCAGGTTAAAGCAAGAGCGATTACCCTTCAGACTGGTGCTTGGTCCCCCTACACTCTGCAGGCCAGGAGCTGAAGCTGCCAGGAGGCACTGCCTGGCTGTGCGGTGTCTCAGCAGCTTCTTGCCCCGGGGGCAAAAGCCACGCACTCCCACTTACTGGTTCCAAAGTCCAGATTTCACTGACCTCTCACTTTGTCCTTCACATCTATGTGTTGATAAATCTGGAAATGGCCACAGCTGCTGCTGATCTGGAGTCCCTCAGGCCCACCCTGAGGCTAAAGCCTCTGCATGGGGCTGGGCTCAACTCCCAAAGGGCAGGGCTGGATTCCTGCCGGCCTGAAGGACTGTCCTCAGCAGGAGGTTAGCTTCTCTGTGTCATTTTGTGGGTTCTGCAGCTCCAAAGTTTGTTTGGAGTCCCCTTTTTACATGGAATGGGGAAGGTGGAAGCCAGAGCCGTGGGAAGGTAGTGCTTCTACTCCGCCATCTTGGCCAGACTTATTAATTATTTATCAATATCCTTAAGGAGTAGATATCACAGGATCCATACATTTCTAATTTGTTATTCATTTCTTTAGGTCAGTGAATAGCATCTCTGCTTTAAACCATTTTGTTTAAAAATCCTATCAGGCAAAGCAGAATGTGTGAAGTTCCAAAGGATGTCAGTCAATGGGACCCAAAGAATTGAATCTTTTTTTTTTTTTGCTTTTTGGAGGGCAATTGGGGTTAAGTGACTTGACCAAGGTCACACAGCTAGTTTTTTTGTGTGTATATGTGTTAAGTGTCTGAGGCCGGATTTGAACTCAGGTCCTCCTGACTCCAGGGCCGGTGCTCTATTCACTACGCAACCTAGCCACCCCTTGAATCTTTTTTTTTTAAACCTGTTGGTTAAGATTTTGTATGAATTTAGCTCTGTAGAGGAATGCTTTGTTTGCCACAGACTGACACTTCTTTTAGTTTGATGATATCAGGGCTAGGAGGATATGGATTCTTAGGAGAGGAAAAGAATAACATTGATTGTAGGCTAGGGAAAGTGAACTGGGAGAGGCGGGGTGAGCCTATGTGTGTTTTTTGTTGTGGATTTTCAACTGCCTACAAGGCAGTTCTCATTCTCACAATTCCCAGTCATTCCAAGAACCCATGATTTTTCCTTTTTTTCTTTTTTTTTCCAGTTGGATGAAACTAGCATTCAGGGGAATCTGAGAAAATTGAGACACTAATGCACTGTTGGTGAAGTGGTATACTGATCAATCCATTCAATAGAGCAATTTGGAACTATGCCCAAAGGGCTATAAAATCATAGATCCTCTTTGACACAGCAATACCACTACTATGTCGGTATCCCAAAGAGATTTGAAAAAAAGGAAAAGGATTTATATGTACAGAAATATTTATAGCAGCTCTTTTGGTGATGGCAAAGAATTGAAAATTGAGGGACTGTCCATCAACTGGTGAATGGCTGACCAAGCTGTTGTATGTGATTGTGATGGAATACTATCATACTATAAGAAATGATGAGTAGGATGATCTCAGAAAAAGTTGGAAAAATTTACATGAACTGATGAAAAGTGAAATGAACAGAAGCAATACTGTATAATGATCAACTTTGTATAACTTAGCTATTCTCAGGAACACAATGATCCAAGACAATTCTGAAGGACTTAAAATGAAAAAATGCTATCCATCTCCAGAGAAAGAACTGATAAGTCTTGAAGCAGATTGAAGCGTACTTTTTCTTTACTTTTCTTTATTTTTCTTGTTTTTTTTTGTCTGTGTTTTCTTTCACAATATGACTAACATGGTTCTGACCATATGTTTTACATGACCACACATGTATAACCTATGTCATATTGCCTGCCTTCTCAATGAGGGGGGAAGGGAAAGGAGGGAAGAAAAGAATTTGGAGCTTAAAAATTTTTTAAAAACAAATGTTAAGAATTGTTTTTACATGTAATTGGGGAAAAATTAAATATTAAGATAAAAAAAGAAACTAGTATCTAAAGTATATATAATTTAAAGTACACATTATTTTTATGGCTCTTTGAAGAGATCGTATCATATCTTTGAAAGGTCCAATCCTAAACATACATTACAAACATTTCTCTAGTAATGGTAAATGAATATCAAGGTAGAAATAGCCTACTCCATAGCTGTCTCAGGAAAAGAGCCCCTTTTCCTCTTCAGTGATAGCTACATTGATGAATTCAGCATTCCTAAAATCTGTTTGGACTTAAAGTAATTCTAGATTTATTAAATATGGAAAAAAGCAACTTCCTAAAATTACATGGGGTTAAAATCTATACCACCCAAATGGAAAAGACTCAGCAGTTACTCAGTGAATTTCATAAATGTGTATAGTCAAAAAATTTACTTTGGATCTTGAATTATTTGGTTTTCATGCTTTTTTTTTTTTTTGCTGGTGGGAGTAAGGGCTTTGGAACAGTTATTTTAATGAGTTCAAGGAAGTCCTGGTGTGGAATATTACTCCACCTCTGAACACCAACTCTTCTACAACCTCGTGTTAGAGGCTTGCTCAGGGGTATTGAGGATTTAGATGAGCTGTGTATGGTCACAGAGTCACTATCTGTCAAGGCAGTTCTTAAACTAGATCCTCTTACCATAAGGCCAACTTTATCAACTCTACCATGCTGTTTCTTTTTAGAGCCTATGTTGATTTTTTTTTAAAGACATTATCTGGATTATTTACCAAATCTCCATTTCATTTGGGCAATATAGGCATTTTTTAATATAAGAAACAGATGAAAATGAAATGCACACTTCATTAAATAAGAGGTGATTGAGAATTGTATGCATTGACTTTTTTTCAGTATTTTATTTTTCCCCAGTTACATGTAAAAACAACTTTTAGCATTTGTTTTTAAAACTTTGAGTTCCAATTTTATATACGTTATACATGTATAGTCATGCAAAAAAAAAAACATTTCCATTATAGTCATGTTGTGAAAGAAAACAGACAAAAAAACTCAAGAAAAAATTTAAAAGTATGTTTAAATCTGTATTCAGACACCATTAGTTCTTTAGCTGGGGATGGATAGCATTTTTCATCATAAGTCCTTCAAAGTTGTCTTGGACCACTGTATTGCTGAGAATAGCTAAGTCATTCACAGCTAATCACCTTAAAATACTTCAGTTACTTTGTACACAGTACATTTCACTTTGCAAGGGCTCATGTAAATTTTTCCAGACTTTTCTGAGAACATCCTACTCATCATTTCTTATATAACAATAGTATTCCATCATAATCATACATACCACAATTTGTTTAGCCATTCACCAATTGATGGGTATCCCCTCAATTTCCAATTCATTGCCACCAGATAAGAGCTGCTATAAATATTTTTGTACAGATGGGTCCTTTTCCTTTTTACTTTTTATCTCTTTTGGGATATAGACCTACTAGTAGTTTTGCTAGGTTAAAGGGTATGCGTGATTTTATAGCCCTTTGGGCAAACTTCCAAATTGCTCAACAGAATGGTTGAGTCAGTTCACAACTCCAGCAACAATACATTAATGTCTCATTTTTCCCACATCCCCTCCAGGATTGGTCATTTTCCTTTTCTGTCCTCTTACTCAATCTAATAGATATGAGGTAGTACCTCAGAATTATTTTAATTTGCATTTCTCCAAGCAATACTGAGTTAGAGCATATTTTTTCATATGGTTATAGGTAGCTTTGATTACTTCATCTGAAAACTATTCATATCTTTTGATCATTTATTAACTGGAGAATGGTTTTTATTTTTATAAATTTGTCTCAGTTCTCTATATGTTTGAGAAAAGAGGCATTTATCAGAGAAACTTGCTTCAAATTTTTTTTCACAGTTACTATTACCAATTGTATTTCCCTCCATCCTATTCCCCCTCTGTGTTTATTCTATTTACTCTCTACTTTCACCCTGTCCCTCCTCAAAAGTGTTTTGCTTCTGACTACCACCCTTCTATCAACTCTACCTGTCTCTTCCCCTTCCCCTCCTACATTCTTGTAGGGTAAGATAGATTTCTATATCCAATTAAGTATGTGTGTTATTCCCTCTTTGAACCAATTCTGATGAGAGTAAGCTTCACTCACCCCATATCCCCTATCTTCCCCTTCCCTATAAAATCTTTTTCTTGCCTCTTTTATGTGAGATAATTTATCCCAATTCTACCTCTACCTTTCCATTTCTCCCAGTACCTTCCTCTCTCACCTCTTAATTTTATTTTTTTAGATATTATCCCTTCATATTCATCTCACATCTGTGCCCTCTGTCTATGTATACTACTTCTAACTACCCTAATACCCTAATAATGAGAAAGATCTTATGAGTAACAAGCATCATCTTCCCATGTAGGAATGTAAACAGTTTAACCGTATTAAGTCCCTTATGATTTACCTTTTATGTTTACCTTTTTATGCTTCTCCTGAGTCTTGTATTTGAAAGTCATATTTCCTATTCAGCTCTGGTCTTTTCATAAATGCTTGATGCTTGAAAGTTCTCCATTTCACTGAATGTCCATTTTTCCCCTGAAGGATTTTTTCGTGGGAAGGTGATTCTTGGTTGTAATCCTAGCTCTTCTGTCCTCTGGAATATTATATTTCAAGCCATCTGATCCTTTAATGCAGATGCTGCTGAATCTTATGTTATCCTGACTATTACTTTAACTTGAATTATTTCTTTCTGGCTGCTTGCAATATTTCTTCTTTGACCTGGGAGCTCTGAAATTTGGTTATAATATTCTCGGAAGTTTTTATTTTGAGCTCTCTTTCAGGAGGTGAATTCTTTCAATTTCTATTTTACTTTCTGGTTCTAGAATATCAGGGAAGTTTTCCTTGATAATTTCTTAAAAGATGATATCTAGGCTCTTTTTTCTAATCATGGCTTTCAGATAGCCTAATAATTTTTAAATTATCTCTCCTGGATTTATTTTCCAGGTCAGTTGCTTTTCCAATGAGATACTGCACATTGTGTTCTTTTTTTTCATTCTTTTGGTTTTGTTTTATTGTTTCTTGATTCCTCATAGAGTCATTTGGCCAATTCTACTTTCTAAAGAGTGTTTTTCTTCAGCGAATTTTTGTACCTCTTTTTCCATTTGGCCAATTCTATTTTTTAAAGTGTTCTCCTCATTGGCTTTTTGTACATTTTTTTTATAAGCAATTGGGGTTAAGTAACTTGCTCAAGGTTACACGACCAGTTATTTCTGGGTGTGGTGCTAAGTATCTGAGCCCGGATTCGATCCCCAGGTCATCCTGACACTGGGGCCGGTGCTCTTACTCGCTGTGCTACCTAGCCGCCCCTTTTTGTACATCTTTTACCATTTGATCTATTCTGTTTTTGAAGGTGTTTTTTTCTTCAGCATTTTTTTTGCGTCTCTTTTACCAAGCTGTTGACTCTTTTTCACGATTTTCTTGCATAACTGTCATTTCTCTTCCCAATTTTTCCTCTACTTCTCTTACTTGATTTTCAAAATACTTTTTGAGCTCTTCCATGACCTGAAACCAATTTGTGTCTTTCTTGGAAGTTTTGGATGTAGAAGCTTTGACTTTGTTATTTTCTTCTAAGTATGTATTTTGATCTTCCTTGTCACCATAGTAACTTTCTATGGTCAAGATTATTTTTTCTGTTGTTTGCTCATATTCCCAGCTATTACTTAACTTTTAATTCTTTGTTAAAGTAGGGTTCTGCTCCTAGGGTGTTCAGCGCACTGGCCCAAGCTTTAAGGGTTTTGTGCAGCTGTTTTCAGAGCTACTTCTACGGACCCATAAGTTTTAAGTTCTTCCAAGGTGGTATGATCTACGGAGAGGTGTTTCCTCCTCTTCTGGCCTGTGCTCTGATCTGTGAGTGACCACAAGCACTCTTTTCTGCCCTAGAACTGTGATAATAGTCCCCTCTCCACTGCAGCTACAAGCTCTGATATGCTAGTACCCCTCTTCACACTGAAACTGCCACCCAGAACTGCAATTTGGATATGAGTATGGGCAAAGTAAAAGAGTCCTGCCCCCCCATGCCAGCAAAAAGACCACTGTAATCTCCTTCTGATGAGCTGTTTGACTCCCCCTTACCGTCTGCAGACTGAGATCTCTGGAAGCAACCATTGCTGCTGCTGATTTAGTGGCTCCCAAGGGCTGCTCCTGGTTTGCTGGGGCCTGGTCTGCACTGGTGTGGCTCCACTCTCACTCAGGTGCAATAGACCCTTCCTGCTGACCATCTACATTGTCTTGGGCTGGAAAATGGTTTCACTCCATCTTTTTGTGGGTTATGTTGCTCTAGAATTTGTTTAGAGTCATTATCTAAAGGTATTTGGAGGGGCTTGAGGGAGAGCTCAGAAGAGTCTCTGCCTTTACTCCACCATCTTGGCTCTGCCTTCTCTGCTTTTGTTTTGTACTGACCATTAAGTGATGATAAAAGACAACGGAGTATATGTTTTTTCACAATTATGCATTTCTGAAACAGCATTATCTCAAAGATCCCAAATTTTGCACTGAAGAATAACTTCTTCCTCCACCAAGGTACTTTCAAGGCAGAAAGCTTTATCAAAGGTTGCTAACAACTGCATTTTTGCAAGGGTTCACAACCATTTTTGTGTTAGGGAGCCCTTTGGCAATTTGATGAAATAATATAGACGCCTTCTCAGAATAATATTTTTAAATGCATAAAATATATAGGATCACAAAGGCAATCAATTACATAGAAATACAGTATATTTTTTAAAAAATAAATATTTTTTAAAACAAGTTCATGGACTTCCAGTTTAATAAACCCTCCAATAAAAGTTTTTATTGCCAAAATAGGGAAAATAGAAAAATTTGGTTACTTTTCCAATTAAAGAAGTAACACAACTGAGAATTCTATTGAAAGGTTGATTAATAAACACTTAACTGGGGGTGGCTAGGTGGTGCAGTGAATAGAGCACTGGTCCTGGAGTCAGGAGGACCTGAGTCCAAACCCAACCTCAAACACTTAATACTTCCTAGCCGTGTGACCTTAGGCAAGTCACTTAACCCCAATTGCCCAGTCTTCCCCGTCCAAAAAATAAATAAATAAACACTTAACTGTCTACAAAGTCTCCTATCTGCCTACATGGGAGAAAAAGGACTGAATTCTAGCCTATGGTCTCTTGGAATGGCAACTGAACATAGCACATCTCACCTAACACCAAAGCAAGTAGGGTTTTAGTTTTAAGGAACTGTTCTGAAAATCCCTCAAATTACATGGAACTCTGATTTTTATGCTTTAGAAGATTAAGTTCTGTGTGAGTGCTATCAGAAGCAGAATCTCTGGTTCTAAGAAGCCAGGTTATTTCAAGCCTGATGCCACTGACTTGTCATTAGTCTAAGTCTATAAGCAACCTTTTTTTAAAAATTATTTTATTAGGAACCTTGGACCTCTGTTATTCCTTGAAGTCTATTCCATCACAGAGGGGAAGCTCGGTGGCAGAGTGGACAGAATTTGGCACTTAGAATCAGGAAGAACTGAATTGTAATTCTGCCTCAAATACTTACTAGTTGTAGAGCCTGAGCAAGTTATTTACCTTCCCTTGATCTGTTTTCTCTTCTGTAAAATGGGGGTGATAGCATCTCCTTCACAGGGTGGTTGTAAGGATCAAACAAAATATTATGTGTAAAACACTTCACAAATCTTAACGTATTATATATTAGCTAACAATGAGAATAGCTGATATTTACATAGCCCTACATGCTAGGCACTTTACAACTGTTATCTCATTGGATCCGTACAACCACCTTGGGAAGGCTATCATTATACCCATTTTACAGTCAAGGAAACTGAGACAAACAGAGGTTAAGTAATTTGTCTGGAGTCCCCCAGGTGACCTGTGTCTGAGGTCTAAGGTATCTGAGGCCAGGTTTGAATTCATCTTCCTGATTCTATGCCCAGTGTTTTAGCTACTGCACCACCTAGCTGCCCTAGTACTATTTGCCCCTTCACAAATCACAAAACTCTAGCCCCTGGTAGGTAACCCTCCAGTCAAAGGAATCAATATGAGTCCTTTTGAGAAATTAGGTAGATAATTTTGTCATTAGATTAAGGAGCTAATTAAAATTTTCAGGAGAAATTACTCTCCGTTCCCATATATTGAAAATAGATGTTATCTCAATTTGAGATTTCCCTCTAATGATGTAGATTACACCTCATCCATGCCTGTCTACCCTATGTGATTTTTATCCATGCCCTTCCCTATGCTCATGACAGGGGGACCAGCTAGTGTGCTAGTGACCTTCCTCTCCTTCTCCTGACATTATGAGAGAACCAGTGAAGTATTCTTGCTGCCCAGCTGCCACCTCTGATTCTTGCCACATGACCAGCCCACCTTCTCTTTCTATCCTACAATTCCTTGATGACATCATTTATGCCTGTTCATTGAGTTCTTTATTGGTTAGATGTTGCATCCCATCAATCATATGCCTCTGAACTGCATCTGTGTGATATTCATTTTTAATTCTTCAGATGAAGGTAATGTCATGTTACCATACAGTAACATCAGTAGGATATTAGTATTGAAAGGATAGGCCTTTGTTTTCATAGGAATCTTGGGAATTAAGCTTTGTAATTAATTTTCCAAAAGCAACCCAGCCCACACTCTTCTTCCTATTTCACCCTGGTCCAGGTCATTGTTTATCTGTATATACAGTCTGTTCCAGATACATATATCAATAGATAGACTCTTAGATAGGTATTCTTCCAAATGCATGATCAAATCTAAGCAATAAACACTTTTCATCCCTCTCTTTCAACCCTTTTGTTGTGGTACTTTGGGCCTGTGATTTTATCATTGTAGGGAAATCCTGGTAGAGATATAAAGATGATAGAGATAAAGCTATGATCTTTACATACTGACACTGGACTCCAAACAGATGAAATAACACCCATTGTTTTATTCTGTAGCCCTAGGGAAATTGCAATGAGGTATTCATTAATGGTGACTATTTCCATCCCTTTACAATCCCTACATAGCAAATCAAATAGTAAGTTTTCCATTATTAAGGAGCTGATTATTCAGAATGTGAAACTTTTGAGTCTCCACTTACTCCTTTAAAAAAAAAAACTACTTTTTTGGTCACTTCATGGTTCTCAGGGACACAGGGAAGAAGAGAGAAATAAATTCAACTATGTCAATTTTATTAGTCCTTGTCAAAAACTGCCACATAAGAAAAATTAGCCAGAGTTTTATTCTGCAACCTTCCTAGAAGCGTCTGGCTGCTTGTAAAATAGGAGGAAAAGTTCATTCAAGCAGGGGTCCTACTTTTTCTACTAATCAAAGATGAATTTACCACCCTTCCCCTACTCCACATGTACATACATACACATATATACATACATTCATCCACACACATATACACACATTATCTATGCATATATCTTTACAAGCTTACACTACACTCCAAACATCTTAAAACATACCCACCACTATAGTCTATGGCCCTAGAGAAATTATAGTGTTGATATTCATTAATGGTAACTGCTAAACATTCCTTTACAAGGTCTAGCTTGGCATATCTGATTTCTACCTGGGAGGCCTGTTTTGAGAGACCTTCTTAGAGACTGGTATATATAATTCAGTACTTGGTATGCCTCTCACTAATAATAAGCCTACTTAGTACCAGGGTAATATTGCCCTATACAGAGTACTTCTGTCATATGGCACCTAATAACTAAGTTGTCATCACTTGTGGTGATTAAAGATCTCTCAAAATACATCTTCATAAGAAGAATATTATTTATTTAAATTTTATTTTTAAAAATTAATTTGGTTAAATATCCAAGTGCTAAGACAAAACACATTCTTAGGACATCATATCCTATTTTCCCATCTTAGAAATCAAAAAGAGTTTCATATCAAGTTGAAATTGATTATTTTACATAATAATAGTTGACAAGCAGCTATAATCTGGCTATCTTGTCTGAGATCCAATCCAGAAATCATGGAATTATCAATCCTCACAGGAGACAGAAATTACTAGATAAACTCAGAGAATCACAGAGATCAAAGTCTGAAGGGATGATCATCTAGTCCAATTCAAACTTCAGGAAGATTCCCCTCGACAAAGTCCCAGACAAAATCATCCTGCTCACTTCTACTACTACCTACTACTTCCTAACACAGTCAATTACCCTTTTGGATGATTCTAATTTAAAGGAAGTTTTCCCTTATAGGAAGCCTAATTCTACCTCTCCACAACTTCTACCAATTGGTCTTTGTTCTGCCTTCCCGGGACAAGCCAAGGCAAGCAATTTTTTATTTCATTTCTTTGTAAAGATGATTCTGTGGGTATGGTATGGGTATACATGCGACCCCTAAAGCATGGAGGTCTAACTCAATGGAGAAAGGAATGTGATTGGAATGAATCACAAAACAAACATCATCATATAATCAACCTGTTTTCTCCTATGATAATATGCATTATAACATAAACTCCCCTATTCCCAGTTGTATCTAATGGATCAGGCTGCTTCCACTAGAGGAACAGCTTATGATGATCTTATGCTATTTAAAAAACAAATTATAGTAAAACCATGTAATTCCCAACATCAGGGTCCAGTGTTTCTCTGACACTTAACTGGGATTTGCTCCCACAGCAAAATACAAGACATCTAAGCCAGTTAAGTGGCTTGCCGTTGCTACTTTGCCCCAGATGACATCACCATTTGGCTTTCCAAATGTACCTCTTTGGCTCTAGCTCTTTTGGCTTATTTCCATGTAAACAGGGTCTGATTAATGTTGCAGAAGGAGGACTATGAATCACGTATTCCATTCTCTTATGGGAAGTCAGAATGTCAATTTTTCCTAGTTTCTACTACAGAGAATTGGGATATTTAATGCAGAATCCCTAGCAACAACATAGAAACTGCTGCTCCAATGCCCAGCTGCAAGCTTCATGACATACTTTATATAACAGCAGCTGATGAATCACCCACTGGAAGACATGCACTTAGAAATGAAACTGCATTCACCAGTCCTGACCATTACTGCTTGATCACAAGCCCATTTCAAGGATGCTCTTTGATGAAGAGAACAAAGAAGTTAAGGGAAACACTTGCCATGCTTCTGAAGAGGATAAATGGGAGTGCTCCCATGTTGCCATAGATGTTTGGTCTCATAGCCTGGCTGAGGGCATTGTGCAGCTTGGGGGTAACCTTTTTACAACAACTCTTTCCAGCTGGTAACCCAGCCAAATATGTCTGACCATTAAGTCTTGTAAACTAAGCAAGGCTGAGAACAAAAACTTGACTTCTGGAAAGGCATAGAATCTTGGATGGCAATCTTTGCGGTCCTTAAACAAAAATAGCCTAATTGTTCTAAGTAATCCTCTGATGAGTTATAAGAATTACTGTAGATATCTAATGAGAATGCTGTACTGGAGAGCAGTCTGCCTAATAAAAATTCAAGTGAAGCAGGTGTAAGACCAGGTTTCAAAAGGTTTTACTGGAGGATACAGGTCAGGTGCTAAGGCAGTTTTGTAATTTGCATTCTATGTGGTGCCAAGCTGGTAGTATGACTAACAATGCAGCCCCTGAACACAGAACATGACAAGTGTTAAAATGAAATGCTGTGGCAACCAATTCCCAGAAAACTTGTATGTCTGCTTTTCTGCTTTGAAAAATAAGGAAACTGAAGCACAGAGGGAAAGAAAGTCTTCTTTCTTCATTGTTCCCATAGAACCACCAAGAAAATGACTTGAACATCTTGAGTATACTTTGCATGAGTACTCCATAAAGCTCTGCTCCAAGGTCTGCCTCATCAAGGCATGTGAATGACCACAGATTCTCAGAGACTATGCCAGTAGAACATACCATCTGGAAGCTTCTTCCATGATGGCAGATCTCCAAGGATGACCCGCACAAGAACTACGTGGATTACTCTTATTTTTTCCCTCTAAGGAGCACTTTGCAAAGTAATAATAATTAAAATAGTAATATTTAAAATAATTAGCATTTATATTGTACATAGGCACTGTGCTATGCACTGTATAAATATTAACAACTTTGATCCTCACAACAACCCAGGGAGGTGGGTACTATTATTATCCCCATTTTACAGATGAGGAAACTGAGGCAAACAGAGGTTAAGTGATTTGCCCAAGGTCACACAGCTAGTAGGTATCTGAGACCAAAGTTGAACTTATCTTCCTGACTTCCTGACTACAACAATAATGTCTGAGACACAGCAGGCTAAAGTTAAAAGCACTTTACATACATTATTATCTCATTTATCTCACAACAGCCCTATTATGGCAGGTATTAATTACTTCTTTATGTCACAAATTCTTCTGAGAGTCTGATAAAGCCTGTGGATTCCTAGGAATAATGTTTTAAAATGCATAAATAAAATACATAGGATTACAAAGGAATCAATTATATTGAAATAAAGATGCAATTTTTTCCCATCCAAGTTTGTGGATCCCTCAAAATCTATCCCTACACCCAAAATTAAGAACCTCTGCTGTAAGGCTGGTGCCACTGGTATTATTTTCTTTGTATTACAAAAGACGAAACTGAGGTTCAGAAAAACTAAGTAATTCTCCCAGCTAGTAAATATCAGGGGCAGAATTTGAATCCAGATCTCCCTGATTCCAAGTTCAGCATGCTATTTACTATGTTATACAGGAATTGTAGAGACTATTCTTCAAACAAATAACTTTCCTCTATCAGGAAATCACATTTTTTCTTTATGAGGTCTGATGCTCAAATTCTGGAACTTGAGAACTCCCAAACTTCAGAATATCTAATAACAAAGCATCCCCCAAAGCTGGTGCTATGAAGGAAACACTCCTCTGGCAAGAAGAATCCCAAAATCTTCCCCCTTTTACACAGAAGTTGAAATTGACCGTGAATTATGTTTTGGGGCCACAATCTACCTCTATTCTATGATTCTGGTGCAAGTGGCCATCATTTATCCCTGGCAGGAAGGACAGAGAAATCCTCTACTCCCCATTATTCCTTCCTACTCTCCTCTCTTACTGCTCTCCAAAGAAGCTACAAGAGACAAAGTAAAGAGGATGTCCTATTAAAAAAAAATTCAATAAAGCAACATGTTGTCTAAAGTATCTCCTTCAACAGGAAGATATAAAAAATCATACTAAATTCCATGAAAAATCTAACAACAGTGATAACTTTGTTCAACAACCTTCTAATTGTTCATATCAAGTGAGGCATAAATTAGAAAGATGTACACTCACCAGAAGCATCTGCCATTGTCATGGATGATATCCAGACAGATAGAGGCCTAACACTCAAGACAGTTCAACCTAACTGCCAAAAGAGGAAAAGGCAAGTGAATAAATAATGCATGTCCAGACTATGATATCTAATTAGACAAATGACCAATGAAGCTAGTTTGTAAGAACCAGAACCACTACTATAAGGCATGTACCAGATAAATAACATTCAGAGTAATTGTGGATGGACAATAAGCTTAGATCAAGAATTCAACACAGAGGAGAATACAATGAATATTTAAAATTATGAGTACTTTTAAAAACATCTAGCCTCCTTCTGAAAAAAAAGGTTGTTCTTTATATTCTTTTTTTTCATTTTTCAAATGCTTTATTAACTTCTGATTTACATAATTAATTTCCACCAGATTTTGAGTTACAAATTTTCTCCCCATTTTTCCCCTACCCACCACCCCAAAATAGCAATCCCACAGGATAGTCCCTCCTCCAATCTGCTCTCACCCATATCTTCTCCCATACCCCCTTAGGCTTTTCCAGTAGGGCATGGTGGATCTCCATGCACCAGTGCCTGTATATCTTATTTCCCAATTACATGTAAAACAGTATTAATAATAGTATATATACATATATAATTTTAAACATTTGATTTTTAAAACTTTGAATTCCAGATTCATTCCTTTCCTCCCTTGTCACCCACCCTTACTGGGAGGATAAGCAGTTCAGTATAGATTGTACATGTGTAGCTAATGCAAAACATTAACATAGTAGATATATTGTAAAAGACTGACTATAGTTCCCTCCTTCCTATCCCACCACCCACTTGTTCTATTCTCTACTTTGATCCCATCCCTTTTCAAAAGTGAGTGCTTCCAACTTCCCTCCCACCCCCCAGCCTGCCCTCCCTTCCATCATCCCCCCTCTCATCCCCTTCCCCCCTACTCTCCTGTAGGGTGATATACCCTATTTAGTGTGTATGTCATTCCCTCTCCAAGCCAGATTCAATGAGAATAAGGTTGACCCATTCCCTTTTGCCTTCCTAACCTTCCCCTCCATTGTAACCATTTTCCCTTGCCTCTTCTATATGAGATAGTTTACCCCATTCTGTTGCTCTCCATCTCCTCTCATTATATTCCTCTCTCACCTCTTAATTTTACTTTTTAAGTATCTTCCCTTCCTATTAAATTGGTCCTGTGCCCTCTATCTATGTATACCTGTAAACATATATATATACACACATTCACATATGTATTCATATGCCTGTATACCCTCCAATATAGACATATATATATGTATATATATATATATATATATATATATATTTCTATTCCCTTCAACTATTTTCATACTGAGAAAAGTTTCATCAGTTACAATTATCGTTTTTTGCATGTAGGAATGTTAATATTTCAACTTTGATCAGTGGCTTATGATTTCTTTTCCCTGTTTACCTTCTCAAGCTTCTCTTGCTTCTTGTATCTGAATGTCAAATTTTTTATTCAACTCTGTTTTTTTCATTAAGAATGCTTGAAAGTCCTCTATTCCACTGAATGACCATATTTTCCCCTGAAAGATGATATTCAGTTTTGCTGGGTAGGTGATTCTTGGTTTTAATTCCAGCTCCTCTGCCCTCCAGAATATCATATTCCAGGCCCGTCAATCCCTCAGCATAGAAGCTGCCAGATCCTGTGTTATCCTGATTGTGTTTCCACAATATTCAAATTGTTTCTTCCTGGCTGTTCGTAATATTCTCTCCTTGATCTGGGAATTCCGGAACCTGGCTATAATATTCCTAGGATTTTTCTTTTTGGGATCTTTTTCAGGAGGTGACTGGTGGATTCTTTCAACATTGCCTTCTGGTTCTAAAACAGCAGGGCAATTTTCCTTGAGAATTTCTTGAAGGATGGTTTCTAGGTTCTTTCATTTGTTTGGATCTGTTTAACATCGTCTTGATTTCTCATAAAGTCACTAGTTTCCCTTTGCTCCATTCTAAATCTAAGGGAATGATTCTCCTCATTGAGCTTTTGAGATTCTTTTTCCATCTGGCAAATTTGGCTTTTTAAGGCATTCTTCTCCTCATTGCCTTTTTGAGCCTCTTTTGCCAATGGAGTCAGTCTGTTTTTTAAGGTACGATTTTCCTCAGTCAGGCTGTTGAGTCTCATTTTGTAATTTTCTTGCATTGTTCTCATTTCTCTTCCCAATTTTTCCTCCACTTTTTTTTTATCTGCTTCTTAAGGTCCTTTCTGGCTTGTAACCAGCCCGTATTTTCCTTTGAAGCTTTTGGTGAAGGAGTTCTGACTTCACTGTCTTCCTCCTGTTCCATGCTTTGATCCTTTTTGTCCCCAAAATAGGAGTCTAATGTTGGAATCTTCTGTTTGTTTTGCTTCCTTTGTCTGGTCATGTCGCCCCTCAGTCACTTGACCCCTGGGCTTTTTGCCACAGTAGGACTCTGCCACCAGACAGGGGAGCTTTTGTCCCAAATGCTGGGGTTTTCTCAGCTGCCAGAGCTATTATTTGGGTGCCCTCTGTGAGGCCTCCACACACTCTGGCAAGTTGGTCATATACCCCAGTACCTCCACCCTAGACTGCAATCTGGATCCAAGCAGGTTAAAGCAAGAGCAATAACCCCTCAGACTTGTCGCTTGGTCCCCCTACAGTCTGCAGGCCAGGAGCTGAAGCTGCAACATGGCATGGCACCAGCTGAGCCAAGGCATCTCAGCAGCTTCTCACCCTGGGGGCAAAAGCCGACGCTCTCCCAACTGCTGGTCCCAAAGTCCACACTGCACTGACCTCTCACTTTGTCCTTCACATCTATGTGTTGCTAATTCTGGAAATGGACACAGCTGCTGGTGATCTGGAGTCCCTCCGGCCTGCAACTGGTCAGACCCGCCTTGGGGCTAAAACCTCTGGCTCACACGGGCCTGGGCTCAGCTCCCAGAGCTCTGTGCTGGCTGCTTGCTGCTGGCCTGCCAGGCTATCCTCAGTGGGAGGTTAGCTTAGCTGTGTCATTTTGTGGGTTCTGAAACTCCAAAGTTTGTTCAGAGTCCCCTTTTACATGGATTGGGGAAGGTGGAAGCTGGAGCCACATGGAGGTCCTGCTTCTACTCCGTCATCTTGACTACACCCCCATATTCTTTTTTAAAATAAGTTTTATTGATTCTATTTTTTCATATTGTTCTCACTTCCCAATGATATTCATTCCCTGTCATCCAATCTTTCCCTATAACAAAGTACAGTTAAGAAAAAAAAATTCATCTAATGGCCATGTTTAACAATGTAGTCCTTATTTTGTACCTATAATCCACCATGTCTTTATTTATTTATTTTACTTCACTATAAAGTCCTCTGAAATCATCATTGTAAACTGCATTGATCAGAGTTCTGAAGTCTTTCACTATATGTTTATTTGCATTTACAGCATTATGGCTGCAGTACAAAATCTTCCCTACTTTGTTTTCTTCTCTCTATATCATTTCATATAAGTGTCCCCAGGTTTCTCTGAATTCTTTATATTTTTTGCTTCTTAACAATGCAATGATATTCTATCACATCGGTATAATACAGTTTGTTTAGATATTCCCCAATAAATGGGCAACCATTACTACTTTCCTTCCAATTTTTTGCTACTACAAAAATTATTACCATAACTAATTTTGTTTCTATGGAACCTTTACCTCTATCTTTGATAGCCTTCAAGTATATGCCTAGCAGTAGTATCTTTGGGTCAAAGGATATAAAATCAATACTCTTCCAGTGATGCTATGTGGCTATGAATCATGGAATGCCACAGCTTCCAAAGAGTTAAATTATGAGTCACCCAAAGGTACATAGTAGGTATGAGTAGTCCGGAACATGTTGCCAAAGAAAACTTAGAGGCAATATAAAGGATATCATTAGAAATGTACTACTAAAAAGGTAGGCTGACCATGGTACTAAAAGAGAGATATGGATGACTGACAAATGTCATTAGCATTCCTCTTAAATCCATGTTAAGAAATCTAAAAGAAAGACCTCATTTTGGGTGGGTGGAACTCCTGTGGAAGATTGACAGGAAAACAAAGATTCACATTATGAGAAGTCAAGGATGGGTTATGACCTTCACCATTGTAAGGAGTAACAACATTAGTGAGATCACATATCCCTTGAAACAGAGAAATACTAATTGACATTTTAAGAAAACCTATATTTAAGAAAACTCCTTTCCAGTGAGCCAGGGAAGGGGAATGGAGTTTTTATTGTACTACTGAGTCAGTTAATCCAAAGCTCACTGTTTCAATTTCTAAAGGAGAAAGTGAATTTTAAAGTCAATTCAAGTATTGATATTTTTCTAAAGAGATCAATGAAAGGCCTCATGATCAAATTGTGTAAGAGGAAGAGTTGATCAACTGATGCGATACACAAAAACACTATTAACTATACAGAATATACACAATTTGCTTTAAAGGTTTCATTCAATATCAGACCCCTCCTCAACAACTATCTCCCATCTTCCTTCACAGACAAAGAAAGTCTAATAATTAGTCATTTAGATGAAGTATTTAATTGACCTTGTTAGAATACAAGTTTGCAGTTCACAGGCTCTTAAATAATTCACAGAAGCTATTTGGAAAACTAAGCTGTCAGTTCAGTATGTTGAAATACAATTTGCATACAAGATGAAACATAAAATAGAAGATGCATATAATTACCACCACACCCAAATTATGTGTAAAGACCTTTGAAAAATTCTGGAAATAGCAAATTAGTAGACTCAAGGTCCACCAAAGAATAAAGAGCCCACCTATTACATATTCATTACAGAATAACCCTGTTTGTTGCTTAAGGCTCTGACGACAACAGGTAAATACGGTGAACGATACCCTTGTTTTACACAAGACCTCAGAAGCAATGACACTACATTTATGCCTTCTTTGTCCCAAAGCAATGACATTAAAGTGATGTCAGTAATTCAATAAATCAATGAACAAAGTATTTATTAAGTGTCTATTATGTGCCAGGCACTGTGCTGATCTTTTTTTTTTAACAAAAATTTTACAAAAATAAAAGTTAAATAATCACTGACCCCAAGGAACTTATATTCCAGGAGCAGGAGACAACTTGCAGAAATACAAATATAAATAGAAGATACAGGATAGCTAGATATAGATATAAACTTAGGGATTTACTTAAAAGGCTGCCCCAGGGTAGCTGTTCATATTTTTCACCCTCTGTTCTTCCTGTGTGGACTATGCCAATAATTGTGTATCTTACTGAGGAAACCCAGTATTACTCTGGGACTTGATACAGTCATCCCCAATGTCCATTTTCATGTTGATAGAGATAGAGATAAGGACAAAGACAGGTCAACACTCTCTTTGTAACCAATCTTAGTTACCTAGAGCAGTGAGAGGTTTAATTGGCTTTTCCAGGGTCACAGGGCCAGAATATGTCAGAGGCAGAACTTGAACCCAGGTGTCCCTGGCTCCTAGACTAGCTTTCTGTCCACCACACCAGGATGCTTCTCCTTTCACAATGACGACATCAAAAATCAAGGTACATATTGATTTGGTTGGAAGGATCTTGTTAAATTCTTCACAATTTTTTTCTTCTTCATCATCTTCTATAACAGATGTTTACCCCTAGACTACAGTTACCTCCATCATGGTAATTTTTTCAATATGCTTATCACAAGAAGCATAAAGGTAATAGCCCATGAAGTAATCTTCCTTGATGCTTTGAGAAACACAATGAAAATCCCACCGATTCCTGAATTTGTCTCTCCAAAGACACCTCTTAAGTCCTTTCACTTAACTACAATTTCTTCATATCTTCTGATTTCATTAACAAAAGAATGGCAATAATGAAATTTTTCATATTTCAATCCATCAAGGAACATTTCAATTTGTTGGTCATTGAATAAGTATCTCACATTTAGAACATATTAATGCATAAACAATTTGTGATTCCTAGCACTCTACCTCCTTTTCTTATACTCCATCACTGTTACTGCAGAAACAGAAAAGAACCACACAAGACTGTTTTTTTCTTTCTTCACTTTCTCCAGTGTTTAGCACAGAGCCTGTATACAGTAACAACTTAATAAATGTTTGTTGACCAAAAACAATTTTATATTTTTCTTTGTTTCACAGGGTACCATAGTCAAAGAATTACTCTCCTAATTTCTCTTCACTACCTAATAACTTGCTGGTGATGGGCCTTTCAAAACTTGGGTATTCTAGTTACTTGGTATAATAGCTATTTGCAGAGATAGTCAATAGACAGTATCATATTCAAAGCTTTCCCATGTTGGCAGAACCTGAAATCCACTAAACTTTTGTGTTACCTTCACCACATTGAAACTTAAGTTAAGACTTTCACATCTTATTATACAATATGAAATCGAGGATGATTCTCTGACCTCCTGCTGGAACTCTAGAATAATTTTTAGATAGAAAAAATGACCTTAAATCTAAGGCTTTACTTTGGGGAATAAAGAAAAAGTACATTTTAAAAATTATTTCATTTCACACAGGTTGCAATCTACACCACTGGAAGAAGTGTCCACACAGATGAGGACACAGAATCATTGATGTATTTGACAAAACAAAAATAGATTGTGCCGGTCCAAGGCTGCAACTTTAAGATGTAATTCAGATTATAGATTCATTGAATGTAAAAGTTCATCTAACATAACCGTCCCCCTTAGCAAATGGGCCAAGTGCTCTCATTTGCCACCTTTGGAATGTATGCCATATGTTATCAACCCCTGCTTTATAAAGTTACTCAGAGTGAAGTAGAAGATTACCATTCAGGCCCAAAATACACCTATGCTATTATTATAATTCTGGCAGATAATTAAATTAAAAGTAAGTGTTGGGGGCCTGAATTATCCCAATAGATGCTTCAATTTTTTAATTTATACTGTGTAAGGTATATTACAAAGATAGCTTTTGATCTACTCTAATTTAATTTTCCAGTGCCTTTGCTTTAAAACAAACCCAAAAAATTAATCTTAGATTACATGTTATACACAATTGTTAAACACCCAAGGCCTTGGCATTCTTCAGATACAATGCACTTAGACATAAAATTAAGAAGCATAGCACAGTTAATATTTATGCATTTTCCAGAGTTAGAGTGAATGACCAGGCAAAATGGAGAATTTTCTAATGGCATTTAACTTTTGTCATATGTTTTAACAAAACTTTTTGCGGTAGTAAAAATAAATCCAACATTTTCTTCCTTTTCATGTCTCCTCTTTCATTTTCATCATATTTATAGAAAATCATTTGTACTAAATGCTTGGAAGCTAGACTCTAGCTTATAAGATACTGCAAGCCTATCATAAGGTTAATAATCCAGTTCATTGTTTCTTTAGAAGTTGATGTGTTCATGTTCTTCATCTTTGTCTTGTGGTCCCCAGCTTTCTCTCTCAAGCTTTTCCAGTGATCCACTCGTCTTCCTCATGAATTACATTCTTCAATCTTGTACTCTTATTTTTTTTTTTCCGTAAAGATGGAGGGTGATTTTGGGGAAAAGCATTGGTTTGAGCTGTTCTGCTTAATCACTTCAGAGTTAGAGGGAGGTAATTTTGAGAATAATTTCAGGAAAAAATAAAACTACACTGTTGCCCATTAATTTGTAATCATTGTATCACCAGGGTATCTGTCACACTGGTCTATTTATTAGTTGTCAGGCTTCAAATCTTCTCATTAACTATTGCTAAATTGAAATTTTAAGTAAATAACAACAGACATGGAAAGAAAGGCCTGGCCTGGGATTTAGGAGGACCTGGATTCAAGTTCCAACTCTGATGCATTTGCTATTTATGAACCTCATCTAGTTACTTAGCATCTACATGAGAAAACACTGATCTGCTCTGGTCTGACAGCTAAGTGGTATAACGGATACAGTACAGATGGAGTCAGGGAGAGCTGAGTTTAAATTTCATCTCCTCTCTGGACCTCAGTTTCCTCAACTATTAGATGTGGATAATAATAGCATCTATCTCAAAACGATCAAGCAAGATAATACTTTTCTATATGAATGCTATTATTGTTATTATCATTATCATTTTACAATGAAAATTAACTATACCAACTGATTATGAAAGAACTATAGAACCAAAAGAGAAGATGGGTTGGTTACAAGAAAGAGATGACAGATGGATAATCAAAGTTCTCTGTTTGTACCCCTGTGTTGTCAGGAAAAAAGTGAGGAGTGCCACCAACACAATGAGGGGATCCCCCGTGGTATACTTTGGGGAGGACATGAATGGGTAGGCATAGATGAGTTGCAATCTGGATCACTGTAAAGAACCCCAGAATCAGTAAGATCATAGGTCTTTTTGAGCATTTTGAGAGTGAGGTTCACCATAGTCCATTACATGAGGAATGTCACTGTAACTTAAAATTCTTATTCTTCTTTCATCTACACCAGATGCTATAACACAACCTGAATACTGGTATTTTAAAATATTCTTTAAGAGATACTGTCCTAGCATATCTCTTACTGATTAACTACCTTGTTACTATATTCAAACCAGTAAACATTTAATAATATATCTTGATTACAAATTAAAGAGAAAGCACAATGCAGGAGATCAATTTTATATTGGTCCCTCAAGGATGGAATTTATGGCTGAGAATAAAGAATTCAAAAGGCTTGTAGTTACAGTATAGACAAGATTATTCATTAAATGTTTTCTCTTCATTTACCTGTTTCCCTATACAGAAATTAGTTACCAGGGTAATATAAATTCAAACAGAGAATCTTTTCATGTTGTTAAATAACTAAATATTTTCCTCACATCAGTCATATTTTAAAACTAATATGCAAAATATAAGTAGCTATTACCACAAAGATCTAGCATCTGCTAAAAGGAGGTTGATTCTTTTTTTAAGTTTGCCTTTTGTTTTTACATCAGTTATTTCTAGATATACAGTCCCAGTTGATCTTTGTTGCCATAAAAGATGTTGCCACAAATAATTTGCTATATATTTCATCTTTGTTCCTGGTTTTTATTTTTTGGGGGGTTTTTGTTTTTGTTAAAAAAACAAAAGGAGGTAAAAAAAATACCTCCTTGTGTTATATGCCCAGTACTGGGATCTCTGTGTATAAGGGGACAAACAGTTTAACCACTTTTATAATTCTATACCGTTATCCAGAACAATTGAACAAAATCACGGCTCCACCAACAGTGTATTATTAATGTTTCGGTATTCCTTCACCAACATTGACTGTGTCCATTTTTTGTTACTTTTGCCAATTTTTAGGATGTGCAGGGAAAACATGTCAGTTATTTTAATTTGTATTTGTGCAATTAGTAACTTGGAGCACATCTCCAATGGTCATTTATAATCTGCAATTCTAATTTAGAAAAACATTCTTGCTTATCATTTGAACCCTTTATTTATCTATTGGGAATGCCCATAGTCTTATGGATTTGTGCTAACTCCCTATAAATCTTCAATATCAAACTTTTATTGAGTTTTGATGCCAAGATGTTTTTCTCATTCAATTTCTAAAAAGACAAATCCTTCAAATAATATCCTAATATGCTTCACTTTGAATCCTAATAAAAGTCTAGAGCAGTGCTTCTCAAACTGAAGCACTGAAAGTGTCTTGAGTGGAAAAAGTTTAAGAAGTCCTGGTCTAGAGCAGGAGGGTTTGTGAGCACCTAGAAAGGGAAGCAGTAACCACTAAGATCTATCATGGGTTCATCAAGAATAAGTTATCAAGACCAACTTCATTTCTTTTTTTTTTTTTAAAGCAATTGGGGTTAAGTAACTTGCTCAAGGTTACACGGCCAGTTATTATTTCTGGGTGTGGTGCTGAGTATCTGAGCCCGGATTTGATCCAGGTCATCCCGACACTGGAGCCGGTGCTCTTACTCGCTGAGCCACCTGGCCGCCCCCATTTCTTTTTTATATAGGTTTACTAGACTGGTAAATAAAGATGATGTCATTGGTATAACATACCTGTAATTTGGCAAGTATTTGAAAATCTATCCCAATACCTTTATGACAAGATGGAATGAAGTGAAAAGTAGAGTACAGTTAAGTATATTCAAAATTGATTGAACAATCAGAGCCAAATGGAAAAGAACTCACCAAGTAAAGTTCCACACTGCTCTATTCTTTCCAATATTTTCACAAATGGCTTGGATGAAAGCATAAATGGTATGAGTATCAATTTTTCATATGACATGACACTAGGAAAGATAGCTGCTTTGTGAAATGACAGAATCATGGTCCAAAAATATCTCAGTATGCTAGTATGATGGGACAAATCTAATAAGATAAAATTTAATAAAGATAAATGTAAAGTCTTAGAATTGGACTGAAAAAACTCATTTATATATAGGATGGGAACACATGGCTAGATAATAGCCCATGAGAAAAAGACCTGGGGGATTTTATAGACAAGTTCAATAAAAGTTAACAAAGTGAAATGGTAATCAAAAAAGCTAATATAATCTTAAGTTATATTAAGAGAAGCAAATTTCCCAGAACAGAGGTGAGAGTCCTGTTTCACTCTACCCTGTTCATACTACATCTAGAGTATTTGTGTTCAGTCCTGGATACTTTATTTTAGGAAGTATATTGACAAACTGTAATGTATCCAGAAGGTAACCAGACATAGACTGAACTGTTGAAATAGCCTGCCTGATTTAAGTGTCTCTGCTCTAATCTAGCCTCCCCACACCTATCAAAGTGATGTTCCTAAAGTATACAGTCAACAGCAGCAATTCATTTTTCAAAACACTTTAGGAATTGTCTATTATAATTGGATCAAATATAAATTCCTTTGTTTTACATTTAAAACCCTTTATAAACTGTCCCAATCTACCTTTCTGGTTCTAATAACACATTTCCTCCCTTCAGACATATTAGGGGTAGGCCTGATGCTGGCACCATGTTAGTCTAGGTTCCATATTGGGACGACATGAAGTCATTGCACCTTCAGTTTTTGTAGACATGTCTTCTTGCTTATGGAAACCTATCTGGTCAGCAAGGGAGGGTATGGTGACTCCTTTGTTATCAGGGCATCTACCAAGTCTGAGAGGCTCCTTGAGCTTGGGATTTTTATGCCCTTAGTGACCAGAAAGTCCTGTCAATATGGCTAGATGAATTAGGTCCTAGGGACACCTTTGTTACTTTTTAGGAGAAACTAACCCATGATGGGGATAATAAGTGATAATGGGCATGAAAACTAACCTGAACCATATTATGGAGGGCATAAAGGGAAGACAAAGGAAATCTTAACAGGTATTAGTCCCTTCACAATACATCCTACAATCTAACTAAATTGGTCTTCTTATTGAACTTATATACATTATTTCTTACCTTTGCATTTGCTGTCTTCCATGCTTAGAATGTACTAGCTCTAGCCCTCTACTTCATAAGATCAGTATTCTCTTTCAAATATCACCTCAAGTAATACCTTGTACATAAGCCTCTTCCTGATCCCTCAGCTGGTAATATTCTCCCCCCCAAAAAAAAAAATTGCCTTATATTTCTTTTGTGTCTATTTTGCATATAGCTATGTATATGGCTTTGAGGGGCCATCCCAAAGATTATGTATGTGCCTAGAGGTCCCCTAGAAACTTTCAGGGACTCCAGAGAGATGATGACTCAATGCTTCCATCCTTTGGGAATAACAACCTTTCTGACTGCTTCTAGCTCTAAAGTAAATCAGTGGTGAAAGGGCTTTGTGTTTGGAGGCAGTCCTCTTAATGGCTGCTGAACAGAAAGAAATGATGACTTAGTGGAAGTGACCCAGGGATAAGATGGAGCCAGTTGAGCCCACATTACAGTTTCAGTGTGAGCATTCACAACTTACTACAAATCAGGGCTTGATTTATCATTTTGTTGGTTATCTAGACTTAAGAAAGTGTTAATGATGCATCAATTTTTTTGAAAGCCCAGTTCTTAAACATTTACCAGTATACCAGTGGAGTGACCCCTCTCTTAGCACTCTCTCTGTCTGTTCCACCTCCATATATCTAAGATATGAAGTTGCTTTCCTCAAAGGGTAGAGCAGAAGCACTATCTCTGTCCTCCACCTCAGCCACCATGCACCTGTGAATAAACAGCAAATCAAGGACATAATGCACCTAAAAGAACCTAAGTCTCAGTTTGCAGATGCCTCTTTTTGTCTATTCTTTCCTGATCTTAGGTTAATGAGTATCTATTACTGGATAGACATATACAAGGTTGGACGTGACCTTGTGAGTTTGAAAGGACTTGTATCCATGTCTACCTGCCCATTGGTCATCTTAAGCTGGATGGCACCTTAAGACACAGACAACTTAAACTCAACATGTCCAAAACAGAATTCATTATCTTTCCCCATAAGCCCTCCCCTCTTCCCAACTTTCCTATTTACTATGGAGTACACCACCATCCCTCGCACCAATCCAGGCTGGCAACTTGAGTGTTATATGCGACTCCTCATTCTCACCCCCATGACCAATATGTTGCCATGTCTTATTAATTACCTTTATAGCATCTCTACTGTACTCTCCCATCTCTCCTCTGACACTGCTGCCACCCTGGTAGAGGGTTTCCTCACCTTTCTCCTGGACCACTGCAATAGCTTTCTGGTTGCCTTCCTGCCTCATGTCTCTCCCCACTAAGCTGAGAATATTATCTTTCTAAAGCACAGGATTCCTCATGCCACAAACCCCCTTGATCAATAAACTCCCATGGCTCCTTCAGGAACAAATATAAAATCCTCTGGCTTTAAAAGCCTTTCAGAACCTAATGCCTTCCTACCTTTTCAGTCTTCTTATACTTTACTCCCCTCCATGTATTCTCCAGTCCAGAAACATTGGCCTCCTTGACGGCCTCATTTATCTCTTGATGCCATGCCTTTTTAATGGTTATTACCCATGACTGGAATTTTCTCTCTCTTCATTTCCACCTCCTGGCTTCCTTCAAAGCTCAGTTAAAATCCTACCTTCTGCAAGGAGACTTTCCTGTATCTTCTCAATGTCAGCATCACCCTCCCTCTCATAACCTTCAGTTCACTTTTTATATATCTTGTATACATACTTTTTTTCAGCGTGGTCTCACCCATTTGATGGCAATTTCCTTCAGAACAAGGAGGAGTTTGGGGTTTTTTGGTTTGGTTTGTTTTTTTGCCTTTCTTTTTATTTCCAGTACTTAGTACAGTGCCTTATAAGCACTTAATAAATTCAAGTTGACTCAACTTTTTAATCTGATGAGATTTAGATATCAGTCTCTTAACAGACTATAATGGTAGTTAGGTTGTTATTGAATCCTATGTAAGTTTTCCATGCATTTCATGAGTATTTTACATCCATTAGTATTTATTTTGTGCATAGGAAAAAAAATATCCCATATTTGATTTACATTGTATAATGATGCTTTCTAATTTCCCCTTTGGGGATATGAGTCAAAAAAACCTAAGCCTCAAATAACTTTTCTCTAGCCAAAGAGTGTGACAAAAGAAAAGCTAGCCCCACTTTCAGTAGAGTCCAAGCTTCTCCCAAATTGAACCTAGTCCACATCACATGCATGGGTCCAGAGTAGAAGTACCCTTAGGTGAAGGGAGTGAGTATAGTACCCTATACACTTGGGTCCCTCAGTAATTTGTCACCTTCTGGAAAGGAAAGACAGTTTCAATTTCTTCTTTGTAGTCTATTGTGCTTAATAAATGCTGATTAAGGGGGTGGAGTCAAGATGGCAGAGTAGAAACAGGACCTCTGCAGGGCTTCGGCTACCACCTTCCCCAATCCATGTAAAAGGGGACTCTAAACAAACTTTGGAGCTGCAGAACCCACAAAATGACACAGATAAGGTAACCTCCTGCTGAGAACAACCCGGCAGGCCGGCAGCAAGTGGCCAGCACAGCGCTCTGGGAACTGAGCCCAAACCCACGTGAGCCAGAGATTTTAGACCCAGGGTGGGCCTAACCAGCCACGGGCTGGAGGGACTCCAGAGCACCAGCAGCTGTGGCTGTTTCCAGATTCATCAACACATAGATGCGAAGGACAAAGTGAGAGGTCAGTGCAGTCTGGACTTTGGGACCCAGTAAGTGGGAGTGCGTGGCTTTTGCCCCTGGGGTGAGAAGATGCTGAGACACCTGCACAGCCAGCCAGCACCACGTGGCAGCTTCAGCTCCTGGTCTGCAGAGTGTAGGGGGACCAAGCACCAGTCTGAGGGGTAATTGCTCTTGCTTTAACCTGCTTAGATCTGGATTCCAGTCTAGGATGGAGGTCCTGGGGTGTGCAACCAGCTTGCCAGAGCATGTGGAGACCTCAGAGACACCACCCAACTAATACCTCTGGCAGCTGAGAAAACCCCAGTGTTTGGGACAAAAGCCCCCCCTTCTGGTGGCAGAGTCCTACTGTGGCAAAAAGCCCAGGGGTTAAGTGACTGAGGGGCGACATGACCAGACAAAGGAAGCAAAACAAACAGAAGATTCCAACATTAGACTCCTATTTTGCGGACAAAAAGGATCAAAGCATGGAACAGGAGGAAGACAGTGAAGTCAGAACTCCTGCACCAAAAGCTTCAAAGGAAAATACGAGCTGGTTACAGGCTATAGAGCACCTTAAGAAGCAGATAAGAGAAGTAGAAGGAAAATTGGGAAGAGAAATGAGAACGATGCAAGAAAATTACAAAATAAGACTCAACAATCTGACTGAGGAAAACCACACCTTAAAAAACAGACTGACTCAATTGGCAAAAGAGGCTCAAAAAGGCAATGAGGACAGAGATGCCTTGAAAAGCCGAATTTGCCAGATGGAAAAAGAATCTCAAAAACTAGAAGAGGAGAATCATTCCCTCAGATTTAGATTGGAGCAAAGGGAAGCTAGTGACTTTAAGAGAAATCAAGATGATGTTAAACAGATCCAAACAAATGAAAGAATAGAAGGCAATGTGAAATATCTCATGGGAAAAACCACTGACCTGGAAAATAGATCCAGGAGAGATAATTTAAAAATTATTGGACTACCTGAAAGCCATGATCAGGGAAAGAACCTAGAAATCATCCTTCAAGAAATTCTCAAGGAAAATTGCCCTGGTGTTTTAGAATGAGAAGGCAAAATAGAAGTTGAGAGAATGCACTGATCACCTCCTAAAAAAGATCCCAAAAAGAAAACTCCTAGGAATATTATAGCCAGGTTCCGGAATTCCCAGATCAAGGAGAGAATATTACAAACAGCCAGGAAGAAACAATTTGAATATTGTGGAAACACAATCAGGATAACACAAGATCTGGCAGTTTCTACACTAAGGGATCAAAGGGCCTGGAATATGATATTCTGGAGGGCAGAGGAGCTGGAATTAAAACCAAGAATCACCTACCCAGCAAAACTGAGTATCATCTTTCAGGGGAAAATATGGTCATTCAGTGGAATAAAGGACTTTCAAGCATTCTTAATGAAAAAACCAGAGTTGAATAGAAAATTTGACATCCAGATACAAGAAGCAAGAGAAGCTTGAGAAGGTAAACAGGGAAAAGGAATCATAAGCCATTGATCAAAGTTGAACTATTAACATTCCTACATGGAAAAAATGATAATTGTAACTGATGAAACTTTTCTCAGTATGAAAATAGTTGAAGGGAATAGAAATATATATATATATATATGTATATATGTATATACATATATATGTCTATATCGGAGGATATATGGGTGCATGAATACATATGTGAATGTGTGTATATATGCTTACAGGTATACATAGATAGAGGGCACAGGACCAATTTAATAGGAAGGGATGATACTTAAAATGTGAAATTAAGAGGTGAGAGAGGAATATAATGAGAGGAGATGGAGAGAGACAGAATGGGGTAAACTATCTCATAAAGAAGAGGCAAGGGTAAAGGGTTACAATGGAGGGGAAGAATAGGAAGGCAAAAGGGAATGGGTCAACCTTATTCTCATTGAATTTGGCTTGGAGAGGGAATGACATACACACTAAATAGGGTATCTCACCCTACAGGAGAGTAGGGGGAAGGGGATGAGAGGGGGTATGATGGAAGGGAGGGCAGGCTGGGGGGTGGGAGGGAAGTTGGAAGCATTCACTTTTGAAAAGGGACAGGATCAAAGTAGAGAATAGAACAAATGGGTGGTGGGCTAGGAGGCAGGGAACTATAGTCAGTCTTTTACAATATATCTACTATGTTAATGGTTTGCATTAGCTACACATGTACAATCTATACTGAAATGCTTATCTTCCCAGTAAAGTTGGGTGACAAGGGAGGAAGGGAATGAATCTGGAATTCAAAGTTTTAAAATCAAATGGTTAAAATTATATATACTATTATTATATTACTATTTTACATGTAATTGGAAATAAGATATACAGGCACTGAGGCATAGAGATCCACCATGCCCTACGGGAAAAGCCTAAGGAGGTATGGGAGAAGATATGGGAGAGAGCAGATTGGAGGAGGGGATATCCTGTGGGACTGCTATTCTGGGGTGGTGGGTAGGGGAAATACGGGGAGAAAATTTGTCACTCAAAATCTGGCAGAAATTAATGATGTAAATCAGAAGTTAATAAATCATTTGAAAAATGGAAAAAAAATTAAATGTTGATTAACTGGTTGATTGATTAAACCAGAATGGTGAAGATGCCTGAAACCATAATATACAAAGGTTGGTTGAAGGAACTAAGGATATTTATCCTGAAGAAGAGAAGACTTAGGGGAGGATGTGACAGTTATTTTCAAGTATCTGAAACGTTGTCATGTGGAAGAAGGATTAAACTTGTTTTTCTTAGCCCTAGAGAGTAAAACTAGGAGCAGCATGTTGGAATTGAATCAAATTTCAGTTCAATATGAAGGTAAAACTTCCAAACAATTAGAGCTGTCAAAAAGTAGGATGGGATGCTTCAGGAGGTAATTAGTTCCCCCCATAAGTACAGGCCTTAAAGCAGAGGACAAATGACCATTTTTCAAAAGTATGTTGTGGAGAGGATGCCTGCTAAATTGGATGAAATTACACTGGAAGAAATGGATAGCTTGGAAAGAACCGCGGAGTTAGATTTGGAGGACGTGGTTTTGAATGCCCTCTCTGCTGCATATCACCATGTAACCTGGGAAAAATAATGTAGTCTCTCTAGGACTCTGATTTTTCACGTAAACTGAGGTGTTTAAACTGGTGTTGTCCAATGGATGTAGTGGTGGGCAGTTTGGCTGAGAAGCACTATCCTCTCTCTCTTTGGATTTTGGATGGACTGATTCTCCCTCATTATACTAATTGGTCCATTAGGACCACCCCTGAGTGTGATATTTTTATAAAGTTACTTCCTCTAATCACTTTCCCTTCTCTTGCCTGGGGGGGGGGGGGGGTGGCTGGAGAGGACCAAAAGGTGAAGAATGACATGCCTACTTTAAATTCAAAAGGTCTTTATTTCTTATGGCTTCCTTTCTCTGCAAAATTAGAAGGATTAAAATACAATAATTAACAAAATTCATAAAATGTTCTAAGCCATCAAGCAATTTGTTGAGTGGCAATCTAGGCGGGTGTTCTCTTAACTGGTTTAATCCAAAGCACCTCATTCACTACTTTCTGACCCACACTCTCTACTGCAAATATACTTGGTTGCAGTAAAAAGTATTCTAGCTCTATCAGGAACCATTACTAACATACAAATGGCCAGTCAGGAAATTTAAACAAAGAAACTCTTAATGGTAACCATCGCTTACTTTACATTGCTGTTGTTCAGTCTTCAATTTCAAAGAGGACTAAGGACAACACAGGTAATGTCTTGACTTGCACATGAATTGGATTTAAGTGAGAAAGAATTATGCAAAGTCATCAGCCTCACTTTCTCTCCCAAAGTTATTGAAGTCCAGTGATAGGACAAAAGATAACTGGTAATGGCCCAAAATGTGGTGGATGACCTTGGCTTCAGCCATCTTAATGGTGGATGAAATAAATTACTCTTATCTACCTGTTCTGCTGGAGGAAGTCTTCACAAGCTTGAGAGGTAGACATCCCCCTAACTTACTGATAGATTTGAGGCCTGTTAGTTCCCCTTAACCTGGTTTAGGCTATCTGCTGTGATTGTTTTACTGAGGTGTGACCGCTCTACATGCAACATCTTGGAGCCACAGGTGAGAGTTAGGTGATGGGTAGACACCAAAAACTGGATGAGCAGCCCTAAAACGGGCTCAGCAAGCCCTCACACTAGAGATGCCAGTCCTCCCTGAACACCCTACACACCCTATGTAAGCGGCAATAAAACAAAAAGGCAAGAAACAGGGAGAAAGTGGTTCATCTTTAATTCAGCAGTTCCTCTGAGTAGACAATTCTTTTGACCCTTGTTGGTTTCACTTAACAGAAAATTAGAGAAAAAACAAGATCCATTATGGTACAAGGCTGAGTACATCTCCTAGAAAGCATCTTCCAGGCACTACTACCATCACCACTCTCATCTTAACTTTCTCTCTCTCCAACTCTCTCTCTTGTTTTCTCCAAAGAGAATTAAAAACTGTTGCTATAACAGAAGACTGTTCCCCCCTCCCAATCCAATTGCACAAAAACTTTTGTCTCTACCTAATCTGGGAAGAAATACAACTCCCTGGATCTTTAGCAATTTAGACTCTCCTCCCCCAAAAGATGGCTAGACCAAGCTTTCCTTAAAAATCATTATTCTAGACTCCAAGGTCCCCTCTAGCTCTAAAACCTATGATCATTTCCAATTCTTTGGACAAACTATACTGTCAAATTCTAAGAGAAATGGGGAACACCAAACCATGATAAGGATCCCTGCTGGTCACATATTGACTTAGAAGACCACATATTAACATTATTTATGTAATATTGTGTTTTTATTGATTTTGTTAAATATTTCTCAATTGCATTTTGATCTGATTCAGGTAGTACTTAGGAGTGCTGTAAGCAGCAATATCTGACACTTTTGCTCTATATTATACCCGTGTTCTTGAGAGTTTATACCATGAGTTTAAATATCTACCTGCTAGGTACATAATCTTTGCATAACTGCGACAGAAGTTGCTTTTTTCCTAAGAAGTCTTGAGATAGAGTATTTTGAATTTGTCCAAAATTGTAGAGTCTGTCAGGATGCTGCAAGATCACAACATATGACAAACAGAGCTATCTAGACAGTTATTCTTCTTTGGCTTTGTTCCCCCTTGACTCGCCTCTTAAACTTCTGGTGATTGGTAGTAACTCAGGGAAGTAAAAAGAAGTGGCCTGGGGTGGCTAGGTGGTACAGTGAATAGAGCACCAGCCCTGAAGTCAGGAGGACCTAAGTTCAAATTTGGCCTCAGACACTTAACACATTTACTAGCTATGTGACCTTGGGCAAGTCACTTACTCCCAATTGCCCTGCCTTCTCCCCTCCCCCCAAAAAAACAACAAAAAACAAAAACAAAAAAAAAAGGAAGCGACCCAGAATCACTTCATATTACAAGTGAATAAAGGTCCAGATATATACAATTACTCCAGAAATAGTACTAACACCATTTATTTGCAAGTCTCATTACCATTCTCCAGTCACTTCCCCTTTTTATTCCTTCTTTTCCCTTTCCCCAGTCAGCACTCCATACTTTTTTGACATTTTTCTCCCTTCAAAGTTGACCCCTGAAGCTAATTTTGGTCTCACTTGCATAGAAATGGAAAGGGGTAAAGAATAGAAGACCAAGAAACATGGTATAAGTTGCTGCAAGCTCCATGTTGGACTATAGATTGATGTTTTCACAAGAGTTGGGGAGGAATATCAAACTCACCCTTCTAATCTGTCCTGCCAGAATAAGGTTTCTTATACATTAGTCCGATCATGTTACTACTTTATTCAAAAATCTTTAATAACTCCTTCTTGTCTCCAAAGGAAAATTCAATGTATGTTTCCTAGCATTCAAGGCTCTGAGTCTACACTATCTGGCACCAAGCTACCTCATTACTCCCTCATAAGTTTCAACAAACTGTACTACGCTTTGATCCCTAAAAGAACATACCTTTTCCTGCTTATATTGTTCCCTGTACCTGGCATGCCCTTTCCTGTTCTCTTCACTTAATGAATTTCTATTTGTTTTTTAAAGCCCAATTCAAGCATAAGGTACTCCATTAATTAGTCTTCTGCAATAGGTACAATAGCTACTAAGAGCTCTGCTTCATAGGCTGGTTTCTCTCTAAAAGGTGACATAGTTTGTTAGTTGCCTAAAGTATAAAAAGTCAAACTGAGAAGGAGGTGGAGCTGTTTAGATTTGATACACTCTTCTGACCTGGTAAATCACCATGACAAATGAAGCAATGGAGCTATGCCCAGCTGAATCAATGATGTATGCTTGCTGAATATTCTTTCCATGTTATTTGTAAGTAAATCTTCTTTTGTTAAACGTTAGATGACCCATGAATATCTCATTTTATTCCAAACCCAAGTCTGAAATTCTGGACTACCATAAGTCAGGCCCGGACCATAATACTTTCCTTTATCATCTACATGAGGCTTTCTTAACCATTTTTTGTGTTATAGACTCCTTTGGCAGTGTGGTGAAGCCTATGAATTTATCAAAATAATGCTTTTGAATGTATAAAATACATAGAATTATAACAAAAAGCAATTATAATATAATACAATTATCAAAATATATTTTTTCAAATTTACAGATCCCTTGAAATCTATCCACAGACCCCTTACAGGTCCACAGACCCCAAGTTAAGGACCTCTAACATATATAGACAGAATAATTTTATTCAATTCAATAAACATTGTGTGAAATAGAGGCAGGAATGAACTTTCTGGATACTTCTCATAGCACTTTGTTTTGCAACTCTCTAATATACCTATCACATGTTATAATATATTATAGTTCTGTGTGTTTTTGCTTTATCTCTCTGCTAGACTGTAAGTTCTGTGATGGCAGGGACAGTGTCTTATCTAAATTCGTACTTTTCCAGTGCTTAGCTGGGTATACAATACAAGTAAAATGCTCAATAAATGTTTGTTGTATGAAGGATGAATGGATGGTTTTTAAAAATTCACTGGTGAAAGGATTCCTTGGTACATTTATTAGTGAAACTACCACTAATAAGGCATATGATCCTCAAATAGCTGTCCTCTGGAAGCACCTCAGAATTTTTACATCTGCTAGAATTGAGAGGAGTCTCCCTCACACTTATAAATTCACACTGGCACAATAGAAGACTGGACTACCAACCTATCTGCTTGTTACCAAAAAGCAACAAACTTCCCCAGGGCAATGCCCTCTTAATGTCTTAAGTTGGTCCCTATACCTGACATGTCCTTTCACCTCTTCACCTAATGAATTTCTATTTTTAAGTCAATCCAAATGTCAAATTCTCCACTAATTAGCTTTCTGTGATAGGAATAATAACAGCTAAGATCTCTGCCACATAAACTAGTTTTTCTCCATAAATAATGAAACCTTGAGACAAACTGGTCAAGGAATCTAATTGGTGACGTTTCCTGGATGCCTGCTGTGGCAATTTTTTTTTAACCTCAATCAGTGGAGGCAAAAATAACAGAAAAAAGGTTAAAAGTATTGCTGAAAGAAAAAGGGGCTGTGAAAAGGCAGAGGAACAGAGCATAACCAGTGTTCTCAAGCAGCTAGCTAGTTAAGTCTCACAGTAAACAGTCCCTTCACATCCTCTCTTTTTCCCCTATTCTGGCTTTGGGATGTCAGACTAGATACCACAAGATCTGGCCTTCACTTTCTTTTCTATCTCTGGACCCCATGAAAGAGGCTGGTAGGTCACTCCCTATGGCTAGATCACACTTTGAGAATTATGAAAGTAGAGCTGAGAAGCTTGACTAGCATTTAGATGGTGCTCAACTTTTACTTAAACCTAAATTTGAATATAATTCAGATGATTATTTTTTGTACACAGAAAACACTTAAATTTTTGTTGAATTGAATTAAACCTTCCAAAAGTCACTTTCTCAGTCACTTGAAGATAAAGAGGTATAAGGTAAAGATAAAAACTGATACTAGTTATACAGGGCCATCCAGGTGTAAAGGAAAGAACCTGTAAAGTGCAGCCAGAAAACTTGTGTTCAAATTCTGGTTCTGCTAGATCGTTACCCATGTAACTGCTGGTGAATCACTTAAAACTCTCTAGGATTACTTCCTCATCTGTACAATGTGGGGAGAGGGGAAAGATTAAATAACCTCTAAGATTCTTCCAGCTATAAATCTATCACCCTAAAAAGAAGGAAATTGACCTCATTTTCAGTTATTTCAACATCCACATCAATGATCCTTTAATATTTGGCTTCATAGGCCCTTGACCTCAAAACCTAATATAGACAGTTCTTATTTTATGTAAATCCACATTATGCAAATTTAGAAATCTGCATTCCCCAAAAAACACCTGTATTAACTTTACTACAGGAAACCCTAAAAAAACAAAAACAAACAAAAAACCCTCCAAGTGAAGGAGAGGAAGGAAGCCTAGAGAGACCACCACTGCTGCTGCCTAATTGGGGGCTTGGTTTGAGACCACCCCTGCGGAGAGAAGAGACCTTTGCTGGGCTCTGGGAACCCATCTATGTTTGCCTCTCCCCACCCCCATTTAGCCTCTCCTGTCTCTGTCTGTGTCTGGCCTCCCCAGGTGTCTGCCTCTTCTCCTTCCCCCTTCTTCATCTTGGTTCTGGCCAGGCCTCCACCTGGCTAGCTTCATGTTCCTCCTCCTGCTCTTGATTCTCTGTCCCTACTCCCTACAGTGTCCTTAAACTGTATGCTGGCCTCCTCCTTCCATGGCCATACAGCTCTCTTCCTGTCTCCTTACCCCCTTCCCATCCTCAGTGGACAAATTTGTATTACTTAAAAATCACTTTCTACTATGCCCAAAGGGCTAAAAAAAACTTTGCATACCCTTTGACAAAGCAATACTACTACTAGGTCCCTATCCCAAAGTGATAATAAAAAAACAAAAAGGAGACGGACCTATATACGTACAAAAATATTAATAGCAGCTTTTTTAGTGGTGGCAAAAAATTGGAAGAAAAAACTGGAAAGGCTTACATGAACTGAAGCAAAGTGAGATGAGTAGAACCAATACCGTGTGGTGATCAATTGTGAATGACAGTGATTCTCAGCAATACAATGATCCAAGACAATTCTGAAGGACTTAAGATGAAAAATGCTATCTCTAAAAAAAGAACTGGTGGAGTCTGAACACAGATTGAAACATACTTTTTCTTTACTTTATTTTTCTTGGGGCCTTTTTGTCTGTGTTTTCTTTTACAACATGACTAACATGGAAATACGCTTTGCATGACTGCTCACATATAATCTATATCAAATTGTTTGCCTTCTCAATTGGGCAGGAGGGAGAGAATTTAGAACTCAAAAAATTTAAAATACAAATGTAAAAAATTGTTTTACATATAATTAGGTAAAAATAAAATATTAAACTTTTTTAAAAATCACTTTCCATAAAAGTCTAAAGAATTTACATGAAGCAAGAACAGTCTGTACATGAATAAATGAACAAATAATAAAGCATTTCTTACATACTCACTATAAGCCAAGCACTGGGGAAACAGAGAAAATTAAGACAGTCCCTGTTCCCAAGGAGTCATACACTAATTGGGGGATGATAACATATATATTTCCCTTATAAGTCAATGGGCTTTTAGCACTCACATGAACTGTACAACTTACAGATACCTGAACTTTCCTTCCTCCACCGTTTTGTTCCCTCTGCCTCCGATGCTTTGGCCCTGCTACTACCACCTGCAAATTTTTTGTTGTTGTTAAAAATCCACCGATCCTATTTGTTAAAATCTTACCAACCTTTCAAGGCCAAAGTCAAATATAAACTCCTCCATGAAGTTTTACATGATGTGGATCCCTAGCTGGAAGCGATCTCTTCTTCCTCTGAAATTATTTGGAACAATCACAGCCTGGCCCCTTGCTGAGCAAGTTATCACAGTTCTGGTCTTCTGTTTCACCTTAGCTGTCAAATGAAGAGATTGTACTAGATGACCTCTAAAGTCCCCTTAGAGCAATAAATCCTATGACTCTATTATAGTGATTTAACTACATCTTCTCTTTCCCACTAGACTGTAAGCAACTTGTGAATGAGTTTATTATCTTTTAATTCTTGTTCTGAATCTCCTCACTGGGAGAACCAGGGCTATAACAAGGAATATTTTCACCTGGGGTAAAAGTAGTTAGGGGAATTGAGGACAAATCCAACAGTGGATGCAGAGGGGATAGGATGTTGGTAGGAAAAGTGGGTCCCACAAAAAGGGTGCTGTGGCAGCAGGGCCCTGAGGGGTCGGTTGAGACCAGCTGTATCAACAGATGAGAAAAGGAGATGGCAGTTACCCAAAGGCCCATGCATACTGCCTGATCCACTATTTCAGCACCCTAGCATAAAGCCCTGACAGCCTCTTTCATAACTGCTACATTTCTGGCTAGCACTGAACCTAGATCATACTAGGCCTTCAATAACTATTTACTAAGTAAAGGAATAAATGAATTAAATCAAAATCCCACTAAGAAATTTATTAGAAATCTATGTAGCAGTCTTGGCAATTTCAAATATTAAGTCCTGAAATTAACTGGTTTATCATCTTTTTTAAGATCATGAATTTTATAACATAGCATACATGTTTATGAAAGGGTAGGATCTGTGAGAAGATCAATCTTTTCAGTGATTTGGATGCGGCACCTTCCCCCACCCCTCCATACACAGACCCTACCCTCCACCCCATTTGCAACACCTCTGTCCCACTGTTCTCTGGCCTCTCATCTCTGAATGAGAGCTTTTGTGCTGAATGACCTTCAAGCAGATGTCCTAAGCAGAGGTACCAGGGACAAGAAATGTCACAGAGCACAGAGCCCCAGCATTGAAAAGGTTTCTGAAAGGAACAACAGATGGCATCGAGTCTCCCCCAATTCCATGGTGAAGATACTTGGCAGCCAAAAGTACAGGGACAGAAGTGGGGTTGATTTCATTGCTCACTGTGCCTGACTCAAAGGGAAAAAATCCAGTGTGTTTCTACTTTACTTTCACCAACTGCTTCCTGTGAATATGTTAAAAAATCCTCCAGAACAGATTAATGTCACCTCTGTATCTGGGACTCTCATTTTTTATAACTTCATTGGAACAAAACAAAATTCAGATCCTAACTATGGCTTACACCTATCCTCATTTCCCTTCTAAATAACGTGAGTTATTTCTGCAAGTAAATAAACATACACAAATTCTGTGATAACAAAAGAACATTTGGATTAAAGAGTGATGAATTACAAGACAGATGCTCTACCAAAGAGATGACCCTGAAAGCTTGTCCTTGGCAAAATGGATGTGTCCCTTAAAGCAGCCAATATCTTTATCCCTTATTTGCCATGTCCTTTCTGGCTCGGTATCTGTACTCCCATAACAAAGTGCAGAACCTGGTATACCAGATATCTTGCAATCAGTGTAAACAGCCAATCTACATAATTCAGGGTTCTCACTCCTACACATACAACATACCCCACCCCTCACCCTCTACTCCGCCAAAAAAAGAAAAGAAAAACTGTTTTGTTTGTTTTTTTGCTCTTAATAGACAGTTTGGATCCCCAAATTATCTTTGCCTGTGTAGACACAGCCATCATCCACACCCTAGCTTGTGAACTACATGCTTTCTCTGCTTTTTTTTTTTTTTCCGGAGCAATCTTGGTTTAAATGAAGAAAATGCCAGGATGGGAACAGGAGTACTCTGCAAGCACCTGCTCACGGCAGGCAACTGGAGCAATTTAACTCCAGGTTACAGACTCAGTTCGAAGATGAGCCAGCCATGAAACAAGAGGAGGCATGTGGAACATAGCTGTTTCACAATTTCCCCGTGTCTGATACCAAATCTCGAGGCGTTATACTCTTCCACGTACACCAGGCCCAAGACCCCTTAAGGGGATGTTGTCATAGCTACCATTTTAAAAATACCAAATACATGATGATCGAACTGCATTTAAAGCCCTATCACCAAAACAAAAGTGTTTGTGTCTTTTTTACCATATGCAACCATTGTTGTTGTTTCTTTTTTAGTTCATTCAAATGTAGATGGAGTGTTTTGCAATAAGTTTACTTGAATATGATTTATTTAACCTTTGCAAAGAAAAGAAGTCATAACTCAGGAGACAAGAATGATGACTACCAGGATTACTATCCCTAAACTGGTATTTTTTTTTAATCACAAAAGCACAAAAGACCCAGAGTCTCTGATAATGAGCATAATATATGATTGCCATAAAAAAGTTCACTGTCCTTTCAATTTCAATTTACTCTACTATAAATCAGTGAACCACTTAATCAAATATTCTTCCACTTTAATTGTTTTATCTTGCTTTTATGTTAAATCTCACTGAGTTACTGCTGGCACCAGTCTTCACATTATAGAAAAAATGTCAGTGATTTGCCCATAATTAGTCTAAAACTCAAATAGTGCATCTGAACATTAACCAGATTGGAGGAAGCCATCACAATTGTACTGGATCAGTAAAGCCAATCCAAGTCAAAAAGCACATTTGGATTAGGTCAGCTTTGCAATCTATCTGTTGTCAAACTCAGTAAGCAGGATCTCTGCTATTGAGCTACCTGAAATTTTTAAAACAAGTCTTTTCTTCTTTTCATGGTTGTCTCCCAGATTATCCTGAGAGAAGGTCTCTTTTCAATTCTTTAGTCCCAAAACTGTCCATTTAAGAAGCACAGACACTTGCCTGAACTGGCCTAACAGTTCCCATGAGAAAATATGTCAACACAATATACTTTGTAAATCTGAAGTCAAACTTCAGTGTTTGCAATGAAGGGTACTTTCTTGGTATTGTAAAAGACAAGAAACTGTCCCTGGTGGATAATTTGGGTCTGTAAACAAGAAAGGGAAAGAAAAATTGAATTCCATGTTATTGATTGAGAAACACCTTCCTGAAAAGGCCTACAGGGACAGCCTGATGTAAGCATTACTACTGAATCATTTAAACCAATATATTTCTGGGAAAGGAGAGGTCATAATAATGGCAACTCAGTTAAGCAGTAGTACTCTCCTTGCAATCAAACTGTGAGGTAGGAATGGAATGATCATTATTTGAATATGTCCTGATCTCAGAAATGAGCACCCAAGATCATGCATATGCTTGCCTGGCAATTGTAAAATAGTCTAAAATAAACTGACAATGAAGAGACCTCCTAACTTGCCCATCTTCTCTGTGACTTTTCACCTAATAAATGGCAATATTCTCAAAGAGTGTTCCCCCAGCCCTACTTGTTGTAGATTAAGCAATGTGAATGAAAAAAGGTGGTTCTCTGCTCAATGTCATTAATTGTTCACTAAGCATTTGTGAAAAGTAAAAACTCAATCTTAAAGCAAAAGGTAAGCATCAGGATTAGACACCTGATACAGAATTCTCAGGTAAGAAAACTTCCTCTATTAAATGGAGGTCAGGTTGGCAACTTCTCTACATTTAGAGTCTTAGTGAGTTGCCTAGGGCATCAGAAGGTTAAATAACTGATCCAGGTCACACTATCAGTACTCAGGACTTGAATCTGAGTCTTAATGTCTCTAAGGCTAGCCCTCTATCTACCATGTCAAGCTGCCTCCCTCCTTAAGCAAAGGCTAGAGAAAAAAAATTAAACATCTTCCATTTTAACAACCTACCACCAAATATTATTTCAATATCCTGTGATTTCATCAATTTAATTCACCAGACATTCATTAAATGCTAGGGGGAATGCACCTAGTCTCCAGGTCTACAAGGATACATTTTTTTTTTAATTCTACTCTCATGAGCTAGCATTCTAATAGGGAACCATGCATAATTAAATTTATTCCATATGAATATTCAAGTCAATAAACATGTATTAAATACTTTCTATGTGCTAGATACTGTGGTAAGAGCTGGGGATACAAAGAAAAGAAAAAGATAGTCCCTGTTCTCAAGAAACTTACAGTCTAATGTCCATCAATTGGGGAATGACTAAACAAGCTGTGGTATATGAATATAATGGAATACTTTTGTGCTATAAGAAATGAGGAGCAGACAGACTTCATAACCTGGAGAGGCTTATATAAACTGATGCTGAGTGAGGAGAGCATAACTAGGAGAACTTTGTATACAATTATAGACATGATGTATGTGTGACGACTAACTTTGATAGACTGGGCTCCTCTCAGCAATGCAAGGTTATAAGACAACTCCAAAAGACTCAGGATGGAAAGGGCTGTCCACATCCAGAGAAAGAACTACAGAGTCTGAATGCAGATTGAAGCAAAGACTTGCTGCTCTCTCTCTCTCTTGTTTTATTTCTTCTTTCTCATTGTTCACTCCATTGGTTATAATCCTTCTTTACAACTTGACTAATGTTTAATATGAATGTATTTGAAGGTGTAGATCCTATATTTGATTGCATGCCGCCCTGGGGGGGAAGGGGGAGGAAAGGAAGCAGGAGAAAACTTGAAACTCAAGGGACTGAGGAACTGAATGTTGCAAACTAAAAGTCAATAAATTAATTAAAAATTTAAAAAAAGGAAACACATCTAATGCGGGAAATAACACACAAATAACTATACACATGGGATAAATTGGAAATAATCAACAGAGGGAAGGCAGTAGAAATTAAGAACAAGTGGGAAAGGCTTCCTGAAGAAATCAGGATTTCAGCTGGGACCTGAAGGAAACCAAGACATGGATATGAATATAAGTATTCCATGCATGGGGGACAGTCAACGAAAATTCCTGAAGTTGGGAGATGCAACCATAAGGAGGCTAACATAGCTGAATTGTAAAATATGGGGGAAATGGGTAGAAGACTGGAAAGGTAGGGTAAAGCAGGTTATGAACAGCTGGAGGGGGTAAGAAGTGGGGCTGAGGGGGTGAGGGGAGTGAAGATATGGTCAGTCCTCATTCTGACAGTTGAATAGAAGATGGAATGGAGAGGGGAGAAACTTGTGGCTGGTAAACAACAGCAGATTATTGCAATAGCCCAGTGTGAGGGAAGGCCTGTACTAGGGGGTGATAGCATCAGAAGAGATAAGGAGGCCTACATGAGAGATGTTAGGAAGGCTCTTAAGTCTTCCACACACCTTGATGGTCTTCAAGAGTTGCTAGAAGAACCAAAAGTTTCACTATCCTATAGCTAACTTGGTAATTAGTCTCTCCAACTGAGGCATGGGGTCTGCTCCTAAGACAACAGAAACAGAGTCCATATCTTGGCCTGGTCTTGACAAACAAAGCATTTTTACTATTTCCACATTAAAAGTAGCACAGTTTTCCACAAAACTTGAACAGTATAAAAAGTTTAAATTCATGGAGGAAAAGATAATATTCATCTCTTAAAAAAATAATTTAAATACATTCCTTGAGCCTACTATAATGGTGTTTCAGTTTAGGGGATCTAAGTCAGAGGAACACAAAAGATACCTGGTAAATAATGGAAAAACCTCTAGACTCTGATTCTGAAATGACTACCATATAGTTTATATTTCAATACACTGACAATCTATAACTTTGTTAAGTGTGGGTATTTCCTCTTCTAATTAAGATCATAACCTCTCTGTAACTTGGAAATCTTCGTAATTCTGTGGCCAATCCAGTGATGAGCATCTCTGAATTTAATTAAGCTGCTCCTTGGACAAAATCTGTCACTGTGTCCATATGAGCAAAGCTTTTGCAGGGAGACCTATGAAAGCTTGTGCTCCACTGACATTTCCTGTTAGAACTGAAGGTCATTTCTATGGCATGATAAGACATCAGAACAGAACTTTACTGAGGCATAAAGCAATCAAAATGTAACACATTTAAGAAAAAATAAGGTTTTTAGGGGTGGGATAGTGTACATACACATATTAGTCATATAATAAACTTATTTACCAATAGTTTTCATTTATACAGTAGTTTGTATAGTAGCTTTGGGGCCCTTTGAGATGAAAGGCATTATATAAATGCAATGTGTTATTATATTAATTATTCTCATTTTCATACTTACCACATCAGAAAGGCGTGGTCAAGCTATATTTATTATATAGATGTACTTGTAATTATCATATCAGCATGCATCTATAGAAAAGAAGTGAAATGCATCCCATTAAAGAAAAAGCCTTTACAGGACATTATTAATATTTCTGCTAATGGAATTTTCTGATTAACAACCATATATTATAATGTTTGAATAACTTTTAGAAAGATTAATTCCCATGCTCTATCCGAAGCAATATTTTTTCTGGCTGAAATTAGGCTTTAAAAACAAAGCGTCAGCAAAATGAACTGACTATTCCAGTTACGAGTTCCAGAAACTTCTAGTATGGGCAGTTAAAAGTGATTTAAGAAAGGCAAAAATCATTCTTTCACCAATGTATATGTTAAACCTGTAAATTGATATATCAAAACCCTGACCTGAATATAGCAATTTGTCTCTCTTTGCCTACTGTGGTATATTCCACAGCTGCCTCCCAGATAATGTACTGATTGTAACTTTCTTAATTTACACAGCCTTTAAGTCTAATCTCATGAGCCAGCCTAAAGGGTTTCCTCATCCATTGAAATGCCAGAATAATTGAAATTGTCTTCAGCAGACAGTCAGGCAATAATGAATATTTTACTCTGCTGATTGCATGTCAAGGTTACATACAGTACTGCAAACAGAAGTAATCCCAGGGCTCTTCCTAGCCAAGCTTTCCCAGTGCCTAGGAAGCACTAACCTTTGGCATGGGGTACAATACCTACAGCTTCCCCTTTCACAGAATCCCACAAGTTAGCAGACGCCCACCAAGCTTCTGAACACTGAAGAGCAGCCCAGTTGCCAAAAGAACAATACCCTCACTGGCTTCTCTAACTCTCTAGAGGCAGATTATAGTCTGGGAAAGGTTCTGTTTGTCCAGTTTTCCTAGAGGAATAGCAGCAGGAGCAATGGGCAGGGGTCTGGCTGTGTGTGGGATTAAGAGGAAATACACAAGTAGTAAAGCAAAAGAAGCAGCAATAATGCAGCCTAAGATGTCAACCTCAATAAGCTTTTCTTGTCCCTCTAAAATTTTTAGCACAGGCTCATCTAAAATCAGCAGCTGTGCAGCAGATTTATCACAATGCACTGATTTTTTTTAAGGAGGGTCAAAGGGTACAACAGAATTTTAAGAAAGGCTAAACATTAACATAAGTAATTATTTCTCTGCTTTGAGGTCAAATTTGTAATCCCCAATTAGTGTCTAACAGATTAATTAAAGCAACACATTCTGGATCCAAGCTACCATAAGGAGAAGAGAAGATTATTTGAGTTATACAGAACTCAATCTATCCCTTTCTGAAAATTGTGATCATGGCCACCAAAGGCCTATATTAAGGAAAACTCTCAGGATGCCTCCATCTTCTATTGCATCCTGGCCCATGTTCTCTGCACCATCTAGGTTCGGGGGAAATAGATAGGGACATGTTCATTATAATTCCCTTTGTCCTGCATCCAAGTCATTTTAAGTGTGCTTTCCCCCAACACATCGACACACTCCTCTCACTGCTCCTCCCCTCAAAACCATACTGTTCTCTGACAATCCATGCCTTTCCCTACCTTGAACTCTCTAGGGCCTTTCCAGAGTAACCCTACCTGCTTGCAATCACACCTTCTTGTTCTTTGTTCTGCCCTACCTTGTGGCTCCACACTCATATGCCACATAACTGTGCAGTTGGAGTTGTTTCAGGTTTGCCTCTTTTGTTTTGACTCTCTGTACATTTTCATGGTTCTGGATAGGTGCAAACTGACCTCATTGCCACATTAGGTTATAAGCTGCTCCAGAGCAGTGACCAGGTCTTTCACATTCTTTATAATCCCCCACAGCTCCCAGATTTGGACTCTGAGTACAGTGGAAACTAATTAATTGTTGCTGGCTAGCTAAGCCATAGTTGAGAGAATTTTTAAAACAAAGTAGTAGAAAATTAAAAGAATCAGTCTTTGATTAAAAAAACACAAAACAATTAAAAAAACAGTTCTTAATTTAGGCGATGTTTTTAGGAAATACTTAAGCCAATATGAATAAGAAAAATTTGTAAACCATTGAAATGATGATATTATGTAATTGCAATAGAGAATTAAAAGTCTGTATGGAAGGCCTTGGACAAACACAGGTGGAAATGCTCCCATACCCTTATATTTGGTGCATCAAACTGACAAATTTTCTTCACTGTTTCTAACATTTGGTAAGATTAAGGCAGGGCAAAAGATAACAGCCTTGCTAAAACCATCATGTATTTTTCCATTATATGTTGTTAACCTGGTTTATAACTGTCACTGCATGATGCATAAATACATTCCCTTTTAAATCCTATCAAGCATCTCAGGATTACAAAATTCTGACTAGAGGCTGGAATGGACAGCTGGTCACTCTATATCCAGCTCCCCTCAATACAATCATATTCTCCAAACACATGTCAACTAGGAGAAGGTATAATTCTTCCTAGTTGATTAAGATGAATCATTTAGCATTTTGTATGCATACTAGTGCCATGATATAAAATAATCTCAGAGAGGCAGGCCTCAGTTACTCTAAAATACTGATTATCCCAAATTAGCACTTCTATTCTACTACTTTGCATACTACACAACCTCTTTGATTTCTCCAGATTCAGGAGATATATAAAATCATTCCACATCCCTAGTTTATTCAGCCAGAAGATATGGTACATGTTCAAGGTTCTGATGCTGGCCTGGATTAGCTAGAGGCTCCCCTCAAAATCCCTTTGATTTATTGCATGAGCATATGCCTTTGGTTATTTATTTTCCAATAGGTTTACAAAGTCTATGACAGGCAGCTTCACCATAATACATTTATTTCAGATTTAGAAAACTCCAGCCAGCTGAGCAACATACCACTGTCAAGAATGAGAAATCTTCTGCTTGCTGACCACACCAGATTGGCATCTAAAAATTGCTTGAGGGGCTCCTATGTCCACCCAAAGGGCCATAAAGTTTCCATTTTATAGTTTAAGAAACAGAGAAATGCTAAAAGAAAATGATTTTAGTTTAATCCAACTAAAGTCAATCATCCATAGCCAAGGTAATCTCAGCCTGCCTCCATTACTTCAGAGCTCCCTAGGCAGGGTTTGCTGATTGGACATACTCTCTGTGCTTTGGCACTGAAGCAAAACAGTACTGGGAAATGGTGGATTTTCACTTGTAAGGCTTCTTAGTTTGAGGAGGGAAGGGGGAATAATGTGGATGCACATGTTACTAAGTATGCAAACGTGTCCATGTATGTGTAGAGTTTGTCTTGATGTTTTGCTGTGATAGTAGCCTAAATAGGGGAAAGTAAGTATGATTTTGAGCACTGACACCATAGAGAGAAAACTGAAAGGGAATATCTAAATTGTATTTGTGTATTTATGCATATAGTTGCTAGGGTCTTTCAAAAGCAAACCGATAGCTTCATTAACCACTATGAAAAGAAATTCTTCAACTTCCAAAGTACATTTTATCTAGTAAATTGTAATAACTATTATGAAACATTAACAATATAAGTATCTACAAGATTATTTCAACAGATCCAATATATTATCCATGTGGGAATTCCCTCTACTAACGCAAAATGGGATCCAGCTATGCCTTCATGGACATCCTATATAATGTTTGACAATGTCTTTCCATAAATCTCTTACATTGGAAAGCCAACTAACGTCCTAAGGGCCTTACTCTAGTTCTTTCAACCTTTCATAAATACTAATCCAGCACTAGAGTTATCTCAATACATGATCGGCTCACATACTTTTCTAGTTCTGTGTTTATGATGATGTCACAACACTTCTGGAGCACAAGACATTGCTAGCAATTATGGTATAGCATTCTTACACCCACCATGAATCTTTCGCTTTTCCTTTGGGTCAGGTGCAATTTTGATTATTCTAAGATCATGATTTTACATGATCTGCAGCCATATAGCATCAATGGGAGAATACTTGTATTAAAATGCAGACTTTTACAGAAGGAAGAAGTTTGGTACCATTCCCCCAAATCCTCTTCCTGTTTAGTTCTGGGCCCAGATCTATATCCCACCTGTAGTACTAGTCCTAGTGATATATACTAATGGACTGACTTAATGGGTTTAGCTGTCCCATCACAGTGATAATCTGGGCGATATGCATTTTTCCGTCTACTTTGTTTTTTTAAATATGGATAGCTGGGCCAATATCTTTCAAATTAGTGTAGGTCTTCTTAAGGCCCTATAACAATGCAGAACTTAATGCAATCAGCATATTCTACAGAATTCTACCACTGTTGAAGAATTACTCTTGTACTGGGGCCTCATACATGACAGCCTCCATGGCACTGGCTAGCAAGTTAGGTTAGAATGCCTATATGATGTGTTGCTTGACACTAATCATAAGCATACCATTGAACAAAGTTATGTCCAATAGCACCTTACATAACTAAAAAGTGGGAGGAGAGCCTTATTTGATAAAAGCCTTTAAGGCTGCATTTTGATCTTTTTTTAAATGAAGAAGACAACAGTTATGCTTGCTATACCTATTTTATCAGCTGGGACACCGTGAAGATGTGGTCTGTTACAGAAAATAGTTTACAAAGACCTGCCTGTTCCCTTCTCATGTTTCATCAAGCATATTGCAGGTACATGGTTGATGATCACTCTTTTTTGGGGGGGATGTGTCCATGTGTAGAGGATATAAATACCATATGAATTTTTACATCCTTTTTTAATCTTCCCCTCTTTAACAAGTTTTGAAAATCAGTCCTTGAGTGCCTGCAGAAATCTATCTTGTGTTTCTCCAGGATGAATTTCTTGTGCGCTTGATCAGGAATAGAGTGGTACAGTGGAAAGAGTTCTAGATAGTTAAAAGACCCGGGTTCAAATTCTGCCTCTGACACTTGTTACCTCTGTGACTTGGGCAAGTGACTTAATATATCTGGGACTCCATTTTATTCACCTTTAAAACTGAGAGTTAGACTGGATAACCTCTAAGAACCCTTCCAACTCTAAAACTATTATACTGTGAACTTAACTTCACCTTCTTAAGCATCATCACTGTTTAATTCTTCACTTTAATATAGTACTTTGGGTACTATTCCATATTAGCTAACTGGGATAAACCCTGTCAGAGATAACTTTGTCTTAAGAATCTAGATACTATACTGTCAGATATGGTCACTGTATTAGATATTTGTGCTTAATAATTATTATAACAATGAGATGAGATTTCAGTCTGAACCCTAGGAATGATTGATATAATTTTTAAATAAAGAGTATACTTGGTATATATAATAAAATGTTCTTGTTATGGTAGCAAAGAATGGATTTTAAAAAATGAGTGACCATTAATTGACTAAACAAATAAGCAACAGGAAATTATCAAGACATAAAAAATAAAAAATTGAAGGAATTTAGAGAAACATGGGAAGATTCACATGATACAACATGACATGTGCAGAATCAGGAAAATAACATCTATGATAATAACAATGTAAACCAAAATAACAATAAAACCACTAAGTGCTATAAAATTAAAACCAAGCTTTGCTCTTGAGAAGATAGGAGAAAAAGTACCGCCTTTCTCTCTCTGGAGAAGATGGAAAGAAATAGATGCTGTATATACTGTCAGACATCACTAATGTGACTTGTTTTTTTGCTTAATTGTTATTTTCTTAATCTTTCATACAAGAGAAGATTCACTAGGTAGGGAAGAGTAAGGACCATATTCCAAAATGTGTGGTTAAAAAAAAAAAGCAGCAATTAAAAAAAAAAACATTTTTTTTAACATAGCAGACTATCCCAAACTCCCCCAAATCAGGTTATTGGTATAGAACCAGAAACTATTTCAGAGCTGTAGATTTCACTGGGTATCTGAAATTAGCATAATGCAAACACAGTAGCTCATTTCAGTTTCCCTTTAATTACCTGCAAGACTACTTTCTTTACAACCGAATAAAATTTATTTGCAATAATTGAAAAAATAACAATAAAATGCCATTAGTATGTCAAATAAGTCTCTTTAGGATTGCTTAGTTTTAATAGGGGAGGCACTGGGCTGACCTAATCGAGAAGATCTACATTTAAATCTTGCCTCAAGAGATTTCATGTATAATTCTGGGTATGTCTCATTTCTCTGAGTCTCATTTTCCTCATCTGAAAAAATGGGGTTAATAATAACACTTTCTTTAAAGTATGATCATGAAATCATGGTTATCAAATGAGGCAAGGTTTGAAAAGACTTAACTAAGACCAAGAGGGCACTTGGTTAGAAAAAAGCACTTTCCGGTTAGAAAAACGATGGTAGCTTAACAAACTTTTCCCCAAAGCATCAATAGTAAACAAAACCATATATCTCTAACCAGTCAACCTTTTAAAATGGAATTATGTTTCCCCTTGCAGGTGTGGATATCTTCTACCATAAAATTCTAAATCTATAACAAGAAGACAGAGAAAAGAAAATACCATTGGCAGAAATCTTTACAATATGGAGAAGGATAGTAACCCCTCCTCAGATCTAGTCTAGTGCTTACCAAGAAGGGCAAGGATTTTGTATTTTTTCTAATTGTTCAGTGCTGTTTTATTCAGCATAGTCGCAGCTTAAAAGCTAATTTGCTCTAGACTTGCTTGGTTTAGAGCAGGGTGTCTTGCTTTGGCTTTGTTGTTCACTGAAGTACAGTGTAATTTTCTGACTCTTCCCAACTCCTCTGTTTGAGACAATAATCCACTCTGTCTCCTTTTAATTAAAGCAAATAGCCCAGACTCACAATAGCAGTTCAGAAAGGTCTTAGTCTCCTCATTCCCTCAGTGCAAGGAGCTAATTGATTTCCAAATGATAATGGTGTTTACATTAGAAAGCCAAACGCCTAGTATTTAGTCCTCTGCTCTCCTTAAACCTTCCTAGTCTCATGAATATCAAATGGCTAAAATTCTTCCATTGTGGCTGACGCCTCCTAATGGGTAGGGTCTCTCTGGGGCCTCAAAATATTTAACAAGCTAATTGAGTGATTTCTGATTTTCATGCTAGGCTTTTAAAGTATGGTTTGATAGCAGCTAGGAGTTTCTCTTGGAATTTGGGAAGATTGCTGTTTTTATTGCTACAATCTTCCTTGGTGTTTTACCTACATTCCCATTGTCCTACCCCAAAGGAGTTACTGTAAGGGCCTAAAGGCAAGACCGGAAGGAACTTCATCAGAGGGCAGAATTTTCAGGGTGAGTGGAAAAGGTCACAAGGATCCCGTTTTGTTTTTTTTTTGCCAGAGAGAATTAAACTATATGGACTTGCTGAAAAATTGTGCATGGTAATTATAAACCAGAAAACTTGTTAAAGTAAGAGCAGTATTCACTGCAATTGATGAGAAATTATTTCTGTAATATGGCACTTAGCCATACCCACTAGTCATGTTCCTAACCTCTTGGCACTTAACAATGCCAGTAGCCTTCTCAAAAGTCCTGGTTGTCAATTTCAAGTATTATGGAAAATAGGCTGACCTTTAAAGTCCTAAGTCATATGCTACCACTTCCATGAAGCCTTCCCAAAATTCCCTAGTAAGAAGTGATTTCTTTCTCCTCGAATTTTTCATAGTATTTTTAAGGACATCTCCTCTGCAGCCTCATATAGTAGAAAGAGCTGGAGTCACAAGAAGCCTGGACATGAATTCCATTTCTGGCAAGCCATTACCCTCTCTTAGTCTCAGTTTACTCATCATTTCAATACTTGTATTTCAATACAGTCCTAAGAGGATTGATGTGAGGATCTAATGAGATAATTATGTAAAATGTTTTGCAAACTTTAATTTGTCTTACATTTCTCTGTATTTGTCACTTCCTTCAAGGGATCACAGCCTCCTAGGGGGCAGGTACTATTCCTGATTTTTAACTTGTGTCCCCAGCACAGGGCATTATAATAAAGGACTCTTAAAAAATTTATTTATCTACTCATTTATTATTGAACTGTATTGGGATATTTATCTTTCTTCATTTCTTCAGACTTGAATAGGCAGAGCTTTTGCAATTTTGGAGATTCACTTCTTCCTAACAATCTTTGAGTTGACCACAACTCAAATACATTTACATGGTTTCTTAGCCAAGAAAAAAAAAAAGCACGACTTTAGGTTTTCAGAAATTAGAAGGTTTTTAGGGACTACATTTTCTATACATTTCTGGGCTCTGTAAAGTATTCACATAACCCAAAAAGGGAGGGGAAGAAACTCTTTTTATATAATCACTTTCCAAGTAATTAAAACTGTAAGTAATTTCTCTCATAATTAAAAAAATGTTTGCTCAGTGGCACACACATCCATCCTAATGCCATATTTAGCAAATAGTCTCATTTAAAGAGATAGCACTTTGGGCTCACTAGTCACCTTCTTATCAAGAAAAGGTATTGCAGCAGGAAGAGGGTTTTTTTCTTTTGATTCTCAACCCAACTCTTAGTCATTCTTTCTTTAAGCCACTATGGTACTTTGCCATTTCTAAGGCACTGTCTAGCTTGTTCATACTTTCTTAGTATGCATACTGTTTAACACTCTTAAGTCTCCAAACCTGCCATCTGCCGAAGTGTTTCAATCATAATCACAACTGACATTCTTATATAGCACGTTAAGGTTTTCAAAGTTCTTTACAATATATAATCTTATTTGATCTTCTACCCATTTCACACATGAGGAAACTGAGGCTCAGAAAGTCCAAGTGGTACACCCACATAGTTAAACAACAACTAGGAAGGTCTGAAGCAGGATTCAAACCCAGGTCTCCTTTGGCACCAAGGCTTGTGGTTCTTGCCACCATACCACAAGCTGATGATGGGTAAGACTTAACATAGTGTCAGTAACATAGGTAAGGAAAAGATACTTCCTTGATCAAAAAATTTTAGTGTCAAGGGGCTTTAAATATCATAGAATACAAACTTTTTAATTTTACAGATGAAAAAATTAAGGCCCAGAGACGTGAAGTGGGTTATGTTCACAAAGGTAGTAAGAGGCAGATCCCAGATTGGAAACCAAATCTTTTGATTTGGGAAAGTAGGAAAATCTCATCCTTTTCCCACTACATTCCATGATGCAGTTTTCAGAGATATAGTCACACAGCATTTAGGTACCCAGTAATATTACACCTTAGTTTTGAATAAACTTTGCATGTTTAGAAATGTGACTTTCAATATTTAAGGAGAAAAAAATATAACACGCATAATTTTTATCCAACAGCCTTGAATTCTAAGGGACCGCCCAAATTCTTAGGATAAATTAGAATTTTATAGTAACTTATTTGAAATTAAAGATCATTAGCTGCGTGTTAGAAATCTTCAAAAAAAGAAAAAGAACTTTCATTGCAGTAATATGTCTTATGATGGAATTTGTGTACTGCATATTAAAAAATCAAATTATGCTTTGCACTGTATAAAACACAAGCAACAGTCTCACCCTCAAAGAAAATAATAAAAAGAACTAGACATTAAGGAATTTTTGTGTAATACAATGAAAAAGGAATTAAATTAAGAGTCTTACATTCAAATCCCTGATTTGGCCCTCACTAGCTCTGAGCCCACCTCCAGTCATTTAACCTTTCTGGGTCTCAGTTTCTCCATTTGTGAAACTGGTAAATAATGCTTATATTAACTACCTCAAAGAGATGTTCTGAACAAACTGCTTTGAAAACCTTAAAAATCCACCCACTTATGCTATTATAATGTCTAATCTTTTGCTTCTGGTAGGTGAGAATAAAAACTATTGTACAAAACTGAGGCTTGTTCACAGGTCACATTTTTATTTAAAGAAGGACATGGAAATGGAACACCTCCAAAGGTAGCTGTAATCTAACTGGAATGGGGAAAATATTAGTAGAAGTGCTATCTCATGATAAATTGACCAACAACTCAGTAAATTAAGGCAGGGAGAGAAGGGAGGAGGAAGAGGATAAATAAAATGTAGAGCTAAAAATCACAGCATGTCATGTTTCCAAAGGGAAAATTTATGAGAAGTAAACATCAGTATCAATGCTTTAAGAGACTTGGAAACTAAAAAGCAATTTTCATAAACTTTAAAATACAGCTCTAAATATTATAAAGCTTAAGCCCTCCCATACAAAGGGAAGTCTCCTTTGAAAGAGTTCCAGAAAACCATGAAATGCTGTTGATAAGGCTGTGCCAATTTGTAAAGCTTGCTACAATCTCAGGCTCACTGTTTTTTTTTTCTTTCTTCCCTTTTTTTCCTCCTTTAAAATAATTCACTGAGCTTTGTGAGTCAGTGAGCCTGCAATGACAACAACAACAACAAAAAGTCTTTTCTGAAGCTAAAACATCTTTTTTCCTCCAACAAGGGCAATGTGTAGCTGAAGCATTTGATTTATTCTGTGGAAATAATGTCAAAGTGGCATTTGCAAAGCCAGATAAAAGATTTTTGATGGAAAGCTCCTAGTAGGGAAATGTAAGCAAACTCACCAAGTTTTCTCTGCCTTTATCAAACCATTGTATTCAGGATTAATTATAGGTTTGCCTGAGCTTCTCACTTCATCAGAATGTTTATCTGCCAAGATGGACTTGGTTGATTAGATTTTTTTTTAATGAAACTTTTTGGTAGAGGTTTACTTTTCCTATTTAACAATTGTTTTAACCCATTTTTCCTCTGCCTCGACCAATTATGACAAATTAAGCCTATAGCTGTATGGTAAAAAGGCCTAATTTTTTTTAAATGCCAGAGTATCCAGTGAGAATTTTATAATTGATTGTTAATGTAATAATGATGGCACACATTTATGGAGCATCTTTTACAAATTAAACACATTCCTTTCCTAATTATAGGACAGGATCATCTCACATACCCCTAAAAGCATCTGTTTGAAAAATAAAGTCTAGTAGAACAAAAGCACAAAATCTCTGCATTAGCATTGAAGAAAAGGAAAGAAATTTTAAATTCCCCGATCTAATTGAGTCAAAATATTACAATTATCCTAGGGAGAACCAGGAGCTGGTCTTTTCATCGAGTTCCTTTTTTTCTTTTTTTTTTTCAATAAGGCAACAAATTAGGATATAGGCACTGCAACTTGCAAAAAGGAGTTTCATGTGACATATGAACATTCCTTTTCAGTCAAAAAAAAAGATGATCCCATGATACCATGGAAGGTCTATAATTCCTCACTTTCCAACTACAGCAAATTCATCAAACCAAAAAAAAAAAGTGTTGGCCCATCTTTTCAATGCCATTCGTCACATTCCATGCTACTCCATCATTACCTAGGATACCAGTTAAGTGTATGGAAAGTCAACTTACTGTAGGATCTCAGTCAATCTCTATGAAAGTATCTGCTTCCAGGCAGAACTTATATACACAGTTATAAAAAAATATTCCACCTGTCCAATGTATTGTGACTTGGATTGCAACCTGTCTTTACTATCAACCAAAAATGTCATATGCTTATAGATATAGAACCAGAAGTAAACTAAGAGATCCTGTCTGCACCAGAGATGTCAAAAGACACACCCTGTGGACCTACTCCCAAGCACAGACATAGCCAAATTAAAACATAATTGGAAAATATTTAACAAAATAAATTAAAATACAACAAAACACAGATATAATTACATCTTAGAACTAGGCTTAGTAGCCCCTATTTCTATTTGAGTTTTTATAGAACTAATTTTGACAATCTCTTTATTTTACAAATGAGCCTGACATCTGGAGAAATGAACTAACTTGACCAAGACTGTGAAGATGATAAAAAAAAAAGCAGACTAGCATCAAACCTAGTTCCTTTCATTCCAAACTAAGAATTCTTTCCACTAAACTACCTTGTTCATGTGAACACAGAACTGGCTTCTTAGATATGCTAATATTTGTAACTGTGACAGAAAAAAGCCAAGAAATAAATACACACATATACATGTAACATACATATACATAACACATATGTATGTGATGTATATACACATATATGTAAACATACATAAATATGAAATTAGGATCATAAAAGAGATATAGATATGGAGACATATATAGATATAGTTGTAGGTAAAGGCATATATATACATATATAAATACACATTCATATGTATAATTTTCTTAGTCTCTTCCCTCTCCATATAATTACTATGTACATATGTGCAAATACCTGCACAAAGACCAGAAAATCTGCATATGATCTTGCCACACATGAGGGTCCCTTAACAATTAACTGCAGGATCCTACAACCTCTGACAAGGCATATTTAAAAGAAAAGGACACAGAAGGTGTTTTCAAAGACGCAGCTGGACACAGATGCATCATAGCCTAGACCTTTGGTACATTTTATGCTTAAAATATCAAGCAGTTATAACATAACCTAAAGTATGATTTTTTTCCCCAAGGGCACTCACAAGACCAGAAAATACAAACACAAATACACAGGGAAAGCCACTCAGGTAAACCACACTCCTAAGAATGGCATTACTTTGCCATAGAGGAGCCACCCAACTCTTTTCCCTGATTCCTAAACATAACAGCTAAATCACCAAAGTTATGTGTGTTGGTCTAAATACCACTCCAAAGGTTACGTATGTCCTTAGTATTATTTGCCACCTTTAAACAGCCTCATAGTAAAGACAGAGCACTGTGGCATGATAGAAAAAACACTAGCAAGACAGAAAAAAAAAAATTAGAGGATGCCCGGGCTTTAAATCCTGCCTTGCATTTTCTAGCTGTACAACCATGGACACATCACTCAATCTGAGTCTCAGTTTTCTCATCTTTAAAGCAGAAATAATAATGTCCATATCACTAACCTTACAAGGTTGTTAGTATCAAATGAAATAATTTATATTAAGTGCTTTGCAAAACTTAAAGAACTATATAAATGTCAGTTAAAATTACCGGCACTAACGGGTTTTATTAGTATTATGGCTGGTAGCTACTGCCTTCTTACCTCTGATATAAATTGATCTGCCTTCTGATCTGTGGTCACAGGAGAGCTAGTTATGCTGGAAGAAAAAGATCCCTAATTTTTTTGATGTGGCTTTATTTCGATGCAGGGAAATAGCAATCCCTCCATATTTTAGTCTTCATGAGTTGTTAAGGACAAGAAAGTTGATCATCTGATGACTGTCTGGTGAAAAGCTTTCTAACATTTCTCTACAACACAGTGTGGCCTTTTCTTTGTAGCCCCGGCATTTAGTAAATGGCTGGTATATAACAGGTTGCTTAATATGCTTATTTATTGTGGACTTCCTCAGGCCTATGAAGGATGGTTAAAGTAATTAAAAATGTGAATCCTACAGGAGAGAAGTCCTAAGGGACATTGGATACTGGTCTTCAAGTGTTTGACAACTTTGTCATATGGAAGAGAAATAAGGCTTTTTCTGCTTGGCTCCAAAGGATAAAACTAGAAACAATAGAAGTAAGTTTCCGTGGATTTTAGCTATTACTCCAGCTCCCAGGACATTCAACCTCAAGTCCCCCAAATGTAGGTAACAGGGTCCTGAGCTCCCATATAATCATTCAAGGAAACAACATGGATACTGGGTATGAGACAGAAATTATTACACACAAGTGCATGCACACACGCACGCATACACACACATACTCAAATAGTCCATAAGCTCCTCTGTGAAGGAACTGAACTTAGTAATGCTATTGATGCAACTCTTTTGACATTCTGGTGAATCTCTCTCCCTCAAAGAGCTCTATACAGTCACTCCCAGATTCAGCACCGCTCTGTGGTTTAAATTATCCCAAAAGCAAAAGACATTTGGGGGCTACCCCAATTGGACCTACATTGTCCAAACAACTTACAGTGCTAATGGAAGATGGCAAAATTCATTTCATTTATGTTATCACCCCCACCCCATGCTTTACTCCTTCAATTACTTGGGGCCATGTGAGCACTCTTCTTTTTCCAAAAGGTCTAATGCCTGATCTCTCTAATTTATAAACTCTTGACTGTGGTATCATCTACAAGGCAACTTCAAAGATTAGTGCTGCCCAAGAAATCTACCTTGGATAGAAGCTTTGATTCCAGGATCACGTTACCTAAGACCCCCCAAAACTCCCATTTCTAGAAGTGGTTGGGGTTCACAAATATGATATATGAACTACCCACTGAAGTCACATGAGTGAGAATATCTGCTTCTATCATATTCTTCTTCAAGAATACTACCAATCAAGGAACTGAAAATCAAGGAGATTCCCATCAATTGGGGAATGGCTGAACAAGTTGTGGCATATGAATGTAATGGAATACTATTATACTATAAGAAATGAGGAGCAGACAGACTTCATAATAACCTGGAGAGACTTATATAAACTGATGCTGAGTGAGGAGAGCAGATCCAGGAGAAATTTGTACACAATTATAGACACATCATATGGGTGATGACTAACTTTGATAGACTGGGCTCCTCTCAGCAATGCAAGGTTATAAGAAAACTCCAAAAGACCCATGATGGAAAGAGATATCCGCATCCAGAGAAAGAACAACAGAGTCTAAATGCAGATTGAAGCAAGCTATTTGCTCTCTCTCTTTTTCTTGTTTCATTTTGTTTCCTCTTTTTCATTGTTCACTCCATTGGTTATAATCCTTTACAACCTGACTAACGTTTAATGTGAAGGTATTTGTAGATCCATTTGATTACATGCTGCCATGAAGGGGTGGGGGAGAGGGGAAGAGGAGAGGGAAAGGGGGGAGAAAATTTGAAACTCAAGGGATTGTGGAACTGAATGTTGTAAACTAAAAGTAAATAAATAAATTTTTAGAAATACTACCAATGCCCCAGCTGCTGCCACATCTTGGGCTGGAGAAGTCAACTCTCAAGAACTGTTCATACATTGAAATCCTATGTGTTCTTGCCCCAAGGCAGCCATTTCCAGTTCTTGAAGGGAGAAAGTGTAAGTGGACACAGGACTCCCCTCACTCTTCCTCCACTCTACCATGTGGACTGTCTTCTGAATAGGACAAAAGTCAAAATGAGCAAAATGGGAAAAAGGTTAAGACATGGTTGTGCTGTCCTTTATAGGTCAACATAAATGGTATCTCCTATAATAAGACTGTCTTCCTGAATTCTAGCTGGAGGATATTATCTGGGGGATAGTCCCAGTCTCTGAAACCCAATCAGTATCCTTCAGTATCCTCTTAACAAGGCACCAGTGAGTACTGTCCACCACCCTAAGAAGAGGGCCATCTCAAATGCCTCCAAACAAAAGCTTATCTCAACAAAGTGACTGGTATGTCGCCAATCAGAAGCCCCTGAACAGAATCAAAAACTCTTGATAAACAGTTCCCTACCATCTTGCATAAGCACATATGAATATAGAGAGTAAATACAAGTTAATTTTGAAGAGGAGGAAGAATATTAATAACTGAAGAGATTCTGTGAGAGACAGTACCTGAGGTAAATGAACTGTGAAGGGAGCTAGAGATTCTAGGAGATGGAAGTAAAGAGGAACCACATTAGAGGAACAAGATCAGGAGATGGAGTGCTGGATATAGGGAACCACAAGTAGGCCAGTTAGTCTAGAACATAAAATACCTGAGCAGGAGTAAAGTGAGATCATCCTGGAAAGACAGGTCAGAGCCAAATGATCAAGGCCTTTAAATACCACAGGAGTTGGTAGTTAATCCTAGAGGCATCCTCTATTTCTGCCTCTTATCTCATGCACATCCCTAATTCTTTCAACTATCAAAAGAGTCACACTCACCTAACGGGAATATATCTGAAAGACAACTCAGAGATCAATATTTAAACACATCTGAAATTCAAAGAGAGGCATTTCTATTGCATCAGGTTATGCTATTTCTTACTTCTAATTTAATTTTTTTTTGTCTTTCTTCAGTCTATGGTAATAAATGCCACATTATTTGTGAGGCTGAACTCTACTATATGTGTTTGTGTTCTACAGTGGCATCAAGCAGAGACTATCTTGATTTTCTCTATGTATCCCTAGCACTTGGCAGTGGTTTGTACTCAATAAGAGCTTAATTTTTTTTTCAATTCATTCAATCAATCATTCACCTAATTTGCCTTAGCAATGATAGGTAGCCCCCATTTAAAATACAAGACAGTGGATTTCCCTGAGGTTGGTGACTTAGGATTTTCTTTGTTCTTGATGAATGAATTTTCTTAGGTTCAGAGGCAATCGAAATTTACCTCGTGAGATATTGTAGCACCTGTCCTCCATGGTCCTCAGTGATTACTGGTTTTTTTCTTCCCTACTGAATTATAGAATAAATAGAAACCTTTAAACCTGTGCATTGGCAGGCTTGGAATTTTTTTTCAAAGTACTTTTATTTCTGTCTGGAGATTGTATCACCTGAGCTATACTCCCTTTTTTTATGACTTTGGCATGTACATCTCTCTGGTGAGTAATAGAACATGGAGAGGAAGGGAAGACAGATTCTGTTTTCTATAAAGATCTTTGGTTTAAACCATTTTTAGGTAAACACATAGGCAGAGCACAGGGAAGATGGCATAAAATATGAATGGAGAGAAAGGGCACAGCTACTGAAGAAGCCACCACCAGGACTGGATATTTGGATCAGACTAGGTAGAAGCAGGGGGAGGTAGGTGGCACAACAGATAGAGTGCTGGGCCAGGAGTCAGGAAGATTCATCTTCCTGAGTTCAAATCTGGACTCAGATTCTTACTACTTCTATCATCCTGGGCAATTCACTTAACCCTATTTGCCTCAGTTTCCTCATCTGTAAAATGAGCTAAAGAAGGAAATGCCAAACCACTCTAATAACTTTGCTGAGAAAACCCATGAAGAGTCAGACATGGCTGAAAATGACTAAGCAACAACAAAAAGGTAGAAGCTCACCTGGGATGCAATGACCAGGCTGAGGAAGCTCCTAGGTCTTGCTAATTTAAGTAATTTTTCTTGCTAATTGGATGCTAAACTTAATTATTTCTATACTGCTGAAAGACTGGACATGATGTTATTGACCCCTCACTATTGGTGCCCTGGAGCAACACCTGCCTTAGTTATGGCTCTACACAAAGGAGTCTAAGGTAAACATTTGTTGGATCCTTGAATGGAGTTCAAGTAGCCCGACTGGGCCTGACAACACACATAAGTTGTTATCACAGACAACATTTACTAAGTTACTTTCTATGTATGTAGGTTACTGTGGTAAGTCTCTTAAAGGACACAAAGGAAGTAAAAAAATTGTCCTGTCCTGAAGTTCACAAAACAATTGGAAAAGTAAGAGATAAGCATGCAAAGAAAAATGAAAAGAAAAGTCATCATATGTGTCCCATGAATAGAGCCCACAATAAGTACTGAAGAAGTGCTCTTCTTACCTGGAGCTTGAAGAACAGAGCATCCTGAAAGGGCAGACTGAGATTCCTCTCCAAATAATCTAAGCCAACAATATGTTTGTGCCCACTGATCTGGCTATTTCAAGCCTTATGCGTTTTTTAAACTACCAAAATAATAAAATCCTAGAAGGAGAAAGCTGGATATTTTAATCAACTTGTCTCTCACACTCAGCCATATCATTATGTAAGTGAGGAAAAGACAAAATGTGAGGTTCCTGGTCTTGGAAAGGAGAAAGCCATAAGAGCTACTGACTAATTCAAGATAAGCAATATGTAAGGCATAACCAGAAATATGAAATTACTCACTATAAGAATGTTAAGTCCTCCTAAAAGAGGAAAATGGAGGCCTACCTACCTCAGGTTACTGAACCATTGTTTGAAAATCACATAAAGTCCTTTGGTAAAAAAAAAGTATTATCATGGAAGAGAAAGAACAAAGGCCTGAAAATCAGATCATAATCAACCACTAATTATGTGACTTTGGACTAGATCATTTTTAAGATCCATTTCTGCTTCAAAAAATTCCTCATATACAGTAGAAATAAAGTTTTTTGTGAAAGCGAATCATAAACTGAAAATGGGTAATTCATGTGGAAGAAATTTTAACTCTCCCTAGGATTGAGTTTTAACATCAAATAATGCTAAAATCATTATGAAAAAGTAAAAATCTCCAGATTTTGCAAAAAGGTTAAGGTGTGAACTAGATGAAGAATTAAGTTGAGAAAATTTACTTTGGCCCCAGAATAGCAAAAAAAAAAAAAAAAACCCACTAATAAACACAAATTTATAATGAAAATTAGAAGAAATCTGACTATAGTCAACTGGATTTGCTAACTTTTAGAACTCTGGCCCCTACAGATAAAAGTTCTGTTATTCAGACTGGCCCTATGATCAGTAAGTACTTTCAAATTACTCTCAAATGTTTGCTTTAATATCCTCTCAAAATCATGTAGACAAACAATCTAATGAGGAAAAAATAGCTAAGATCAGAGTGGAAAATAAGAGCCAATCAAGACACTGTATGTCTATAAACTTTTTTGAACCCAGAGTAAAAAAACAGGGAACAGGATGGATCTGGATCCCACTTGTAAGCAACATACAGGGCTTCTTTCCCTGCAAAAATGTTATCTTGTTTCTTTCTGTGCCCAGTTGCCTCACATCGATAAATCCAATACATCAAACATTTACTAAATATCTACCTTGCTAAATGCTAGGGGAAAGACAAATGTTAGATACCTTCAAAGAGCAGATAGCCAATTAAAGGTAAAAGTTGACTTGTACAGATAGCTACCACATATGATATTATATGCCAAATACAATCAATATACAGCTGAAAAAGCAAAGTTCTAGTAAGGTCTGAGGTTGAAGGTCATCTCTATGGGGGTGGAGGAAGCATAAAGGGTACGTAGACAAAATGAGGCACCGAAATGGGCTAATGAGAGGCACAAGGAGCTATAACAGGGTGGTGGCATCTGGAATAGAAAGTAGGGTATGGATTTAAGAGATTCTCAAGTGATGGCATCCACAAGACGGAGTGACTAATCAGATAAGGTCAAGAATATGTGAGCCTGGGGAAATGGTGGCATCAAAGGGAGGCACAGATTTGGAGAGAAATATAAAGAGCTCAGTTTGGACTTGCTGGTAGGACAGCAAGGTAGAGATGTCCTGAGGATACTGAACTAGTTCTAAGGTCCCTTCCAGGTCTAAAACTCTGTGATTATTAAAAAAAAAAAAAAAACATAAAAATTTCCTTAGAGGACTCATTCATTCAATCTTTGTACTTTAAATGAAATAAAAAGACAAATAAGATGTAAGGTTTCCACTCAAGGATCTTAAAATCTAGTAGAGGAGGTAAAAATGTACATAAAGAACTGATACAAAATAAAATGATTTTTTTTTTAATACAGGAAAAGAAAGTGCTACCAGAATCTTGGAAAGGAAGGTCACTTCTGGCCAGAGGACCTGGGCAGCAGTCAGGAAGTCAACAGGAAGTGCTTAGTAAGCACCTACTGTGTGCCAGACACTGTGCTAAGCACTGGGGATACCAAAAGAAAAAAAAGGCTAAAAACAAGTCTCTGCTCTCAAAAATCTCATGGTCTAATGAGGAGACAACAGGCAAACTAGGCACATTTGATGCAGATGCGATATACTGTAGATAATCAACAGATGATCTGCGGAGGTGTTTGACTGTAAGTGAAGAGAGGGCTGGGTCTAGAGTCAGGAAGACCAGTGTTCAAATCCAGCTTCAAATACTTACTGGCTGTGTGACCTTGGGCAGGTAACATAAACTCTGTTTGCTTCAGTTCCCTCAATTGTAAAATGGAGATTATAACAACACTGGGTGGTTGTGAAGATCAAATGAGATATTTGTTTAAGAAAAAGCTGAGCACCATGGCTGGCACACAGCACACACAAATAAATGTATATTCCCTCCTCTCCACTGCCATGGCCCCACCCCAGCCAACAGAGAGAATATACGAAGATTAAGATGGAATTTTAGCTACTGGTGGAGAGCAGAGAATTCCAGGGAGAGAGAGAGGCAGAGAGACAGAGACAGAGACCAGAGAGAAAGAGAGAGAGAGAGAGAGAGAGAGAGAGAAAACATGCATGCATATGGGCATGGGGGGGGGGGGGTGTTGGGGGTGAGGGAATCAGGAGATGAAGAGTCCCACTGTCATGTGAAGGAACAGCCAGGAAACCAAAGTCTCTGGATCAAAGAGTATGTGGTATTAAGGTATAAGCCCAGTAGGAGCAGTAGGGACCCAGGTTATGAAAGGTTTTGAACACCAAACAGAGGATTTTATATTTGATCCTGGAGATGACAGTGAGCCACTGGTGTTCATCCAGTGGAAGACAGATTATCTGAGCTGAGAAATGATGTCTAGGATTTCAACAGGTGAAAGGAATTATAATGAGCAAAGCCATGGAAGTTAGAAAATGTCCAGCTTGAACACAGGAGGGTGGTGTGCTTGCTACAAGGCTGGGATATTTTTTACAAATCCTCAAAAGGTCCATTTGATTGACCTTTGTTAAACAGAGGTTCTTTGAATCTGCCTAGCTGAAGATAGAAATGACAGCTTGCCAGAAGCCAGAGGGCTGCTAAAATATACTTAATATAAAAATTCAGTTTCTAAAAACTACAAATCCCAGAATGCAGTGTTCTGTAACTATCAAAGCAACATGACAGAAAAGTATACTTTCTTCATATAATAATAGAAAGCACTTTGTAAACTTCAAAGAACTTTATATAGACATCAATAATCTTCCCAGAACCTCACAAAGTCCATACTATTATAACCTCCTCTTACAGGCGGCAAGAGAATGCAAAAAGGTTGATTTGATTATCTGATCTAGGTTACAGAGGAAGGCTATTTTCAGGAAGAACTGATTCCCATAGTTGTTCCTTGAATCCTTAAGGAGTCTAGTCCCCAAACAATGTCCAGGAGCTAAACATCCAGGTTGTGTGATCAGCTTGTTTCAAAGAAAAAAATGTATTAAGAACAGCAGTGAGTACTGACCTCTAAATATGGTTCTTCAGATCCCACTGAATTTCAGGTTTGTCAAAAGAGACATTCTCCTGAAGACTGGTAGGTCTATTGCTAGAAACAAGAAGCTTTTCAGTTAAAGATGAAGTTTAAAAGAGAAAAAAAAGCATAAAATGAGGAAAGCAAGAGATTTAGGAAGCTGCATTCTAGAAAGATCAATTGCTAATCCCCAGAAAGCACCATAAGAAGGTTGCCTGTCAAAATTGAGCCATCAAAACTTATTCCCCACCAAACAATTCTCCCTAGGCATCCCTCAACATAAATTATTTCCTTTAGATCATATATGTGGGAATACCATTTATGTCCTATCATAGATCACTTATTCTTTTAAATTGTGTCAAAGACCTTCATACCAATTCAGGATTAGACCATGGATATGCCACTCAAAAAAAAAAAAATCTAGCTAACCATAAAAAAAGAGTATCTATGTCAGCATCATAGTTATTACCTAGCAAATTAATTCACAGCATGTCTACAGTTCAAAACTTCCTCCCCCTCTTTTCTCATTTTTCTCTTTGTATTTGTTTCTGATTCAGTTATCACTAAAATACACATTTTAATTGTATTGTGCAAGATTCAAACTTTCACTGCTTTGAACATTCAGGTAAACATCTCCACGCAACTTACCTACAGCAATGCCACAAATCCTTGCTGGAAATGGTATTTGTGTCTGACAATCCCTCGGTATGTAGAATTTTTCAAAACTTATAAATGACTTCCCATTGCAAACCTTCCCACTAAAAGAACTAAGATGAAGAGCATATTTTCTCCTCTAGTTCGGCTTTCTAAATCTCCCTCCTCTCTGTGCTACCAAACAGCATACAAACCCAGCAGTAATCCTCAGTAATCATAATCGTACCACTGGTTTCTCTTTTCACCTTTTCACAGTCAAGGACACCCAAGCACTAAGATTAACTCCTGTCTCTCCCTCCCTCTCCCAAGTATATAACCCATTTTTCTAATCCATCCTTTGACTTTCTCTCTAACTACCTTGTCCCATTCAAAAACCTTGTCCTCACCTTCAAAGCTTTTTAGTAGGATTCCCAACCTGCCTCTCCTAATTTCATTCCAGGTCCTTATTGCTTCTTAGGAGCCTCTTTTTGGCATGTTATTGGTCCTATTCCTTAGGACTCCCATCTATTCTCCCCTTCATCTCAGTTGCTCCTTTTCTAGAGCTGTCAAGTTCAGACAGCTATCTTCATCCTTTTTTCTCAACTTTTTCTCCACCAAATTCCTTTTCAGTTCTTACTTACCTTGTGAGAATCTCCTGTGGTACTATACCAGCAGGAACAATATTTGTGACTAAACCCCAAATCCGAGTGCAAAAGTTGCTCCCTAACAAAAAGGAAAGCAATCATGCCAGATCAGGTTAATTATATATATAATTTAATTTATTCATTTCTAGTTCTCAACATTCATTTCCACAAGATTTTGAGTTACAATTTTTTCTCCCCTACCCCCACCCCAAAACAGCAAGCCCACTGAACACCCCCTCCCCCAATCTGCTGTCCCCTATATCCTCTCCCATCACCCCCCTAACTCTCCAGCAGGGCAAGATGGACCTCTATACCCCAGGGCCTGTACATCTTACTTCCCTGTTACATGGAAAAAACATTTTATTTAACATTTGTTTTTAAAACTTTTGAGTTCCAGATTTTTTCCCTTCCTCCCTCCTCACCCGCCCCCACTGGGAAGACAAGCAATTCAGTATAGGTTGTACATGTGCAGTTATCCAAATCATTTCCATAGTTGTCATATTGTGAAAACCAACTATATTTCCCTCCATCCTATCCCACCCCCCACTTATTCCATTTTCTCCTTTGACCCTGTCCCTTTTCAAAAATGTTTGCTTCCAACTACCCTCTCCCCCAATCTGCCCTCCCTTCTATCATTCCCCCTCCTATCCCCTATCCCCCTATTTTCCTGTAGGGTAAGGTATCAGGTTAATTATATTGACCCATTTAGCACCACCCTGATTAAAAAAAACAAAAATTATTATTATTTTACATGTAACTGGGAAATAAGATATACAGGCACTGGGGCACAGGGATCCACCATGCCCTACTGGAAAGTCAGAGTGGGGTTGAAGATACGGGACAGAGCAGATTGGGGGAGGGGATATTCAGTTGGGATTGCTGTTTTGGGGTGGTGGGTAGGGGAAAAATGGGGAGAAAATTTGTAACTCAAAATCTGGCAGAAATGAATTATGTAGACTAAAAAAGAGAGGAAAAGCAAAACAAAACCCCAAAACCTTTGTGCCCAGAGATTGCATCCTTAATCACAGGCAGCCATTTTGAAACTGTGTGTCTTTTGGTTAGGAGGGGACAAACGAGGTGAAAAAACATGGGCATGATTCAGTGCCAGCTAAAACATGGCTCAGAATCCACAGTGGGTCAGCAGCACTAGTTTCATAATGAAAAGACTAAATATTTAAATAATTTCATAGCTTAAAATTGCTTCAGAGTCACTGACCTGAATACAGCACTTAATGAACTGAGCAGCATTAATAAACTGAAAACTACAATAGACATGCCAAGCCAGGAGAGAAAGCTACTAAGAATACCCAACATTGGTTCACCAGTCTGATGTCAATAAAGAGGAAAGCAAGGGAACATAGCCAAAGGTGGCCTCAAAGAATTCATGTGGCTTCCAAAAATGCCTCAGATATTCTCAACAACTATCCCAACACTACTGCATCCCCATTCTAACTTTCTCTGGGTTGTAGAAGCAGTCAACGAATTTCATGATGTTTTTTGTTCAGAAAATACTGTCTCAGCAGAATAATTTATTCATGTACAGTCACTGCTCCAATATCCATGTTCATATAAGGGAGCAGTACCCGCTTTGAGAAACTGCACCAAAGTAAGCTATGCAAATTCTTGGGTTTTCTGTAGGTGGCACGTACAAGTGGGACAACTACCTCAGGTTACAATGGCACAATGGTACAGGCTGAGCAGAGATTGGGTAAAGGCCCACAGTTGGCTGAGTATACAGGGGTTAGGACTCCAGTTCGTGGTCTGGAAAAAAAGGGTTCAGAGATCATAATGAAACTGAAGAAATTTGGACTAAGGGATATTACATAGAGTTTAGGTCAGGGGTGGGGAACCTGCAGCCTTGAGGTCACATGTGGCCTGTAGGTCCTTGGGTATGGCCTTCTGACTAAGTCCAAGTTCTACAGAACAATTCTTTTTATTAAGGGGATTTGTTCTGTGAAGTTTGGATTCAAAGGGCCACACTTGAGGACCTAGAGGACCACATGTGGCCTCAAGGCTGCAGGCTCCCCACCCCTGGTTTAGGTCCTTTCCCCCAGTATAAAAATCACTACTTAAACCTCCTCTACTTCATACCTTTCCCCAAGGACCAGGATGATAATAATTTGTTTTGATTTAAAATGCCTTCCTTTTCATTTCCTGCTATGCTAGAAGGAACTTCATGCAGGGCACAGAATACATAGAGATGCTGGTGAATGAAGCACAGTAGGTGATAATGTCAAGAAGTACATAGTAAGATCTGCTTGTGATAAATCCCCAGTGAACACTGTTCGTGTCATTCATACAAGTAGTTCAGCTAAGTTCCATTCATATGTATCACTAGAGTAAATATATTTTCATGGAAGCTAAATATGAAAGTCAGGTATCTGTTGCACTCCTGTGATACCCTTCAGTACAACTTAAGTCTACATATAGAGGTTTTTTTGTACACTGGTGTTTGTGTTATTCTCAAGAACAAACTCCAAAATCTGAAATGGTTCAAGACCATTTACATGTTGTCTCCCCCCATTAGACTGTGAGATCCTTGAGAGGAGGGTCTGTCTTTTGCCTTCCTTTGTATCTCCACACTGAGTAGAGTTCCTGAAACACAGGAGGTGCTTAATAAAAGTTTACTGAATGATTGGGATACAATGATGCCCTGGGTGCCTGTTGTTCAAGAAACAGTTTAAATTCAGAAAGGCTCATCACCAGGATGATTGATGTGATGGATTTCTTCACTAGAGCAGCTCTCAAATACCAGTTATAAAGGTTTATGCCTGTGTACTTATTACAGATCTTCCGAGAGAGGAGGAAGAGGAATAGGAGTACGAGAAATCCTTCAGCAAAAGAAAGAACAAAAGGTACAATGACAGTCTTTTCCTCTGTTTGCTGTTTTCCATTGTTATTTTATTCACAACATTGAAACTGTTTGGACAAATCTATAGTAAGTTGAAATTGATAGACAATTTTACAAAATGAATCAGGTGAAGTTTTCAGAGGGTTAAATGCAGACATATATTCCTGAGGCTAAATATCTCCAGAAGTCAGTTGTCATCTAGTATGAAACTACTCTGGGCAATTTAAACAAGGGGGGAAAATATATCTGCTCCATAAATGGGTAACATTACACTTTTAAAATTACCTATATTTTAAGATTCCAAATCACCACCTATCACCCCAATGGCAAGGTGAAACAGCAGTATGCTTGTAAATATTTAACAATGGGGACTCCTGGGAGGGAAAATATGTGCATGATGCTTTTAAGTTTAATCTGTATTATAAACATTTTCTCCATCACTTTGTCTAGACAACCAACAAAACAATAAATCAAGCCCTGATGTGACGTATTTGACAGTTTCCAAGCCATAAATACTCAGAATGAAAATCTAACAATTGGTTCTTAGGAGTCAGAGCTGGCTCCAGCACATCTCTGATACAAATCACAACACTTCAATCATCAAACAACATGATGTTTGAGACAGAACTTCGTAAAATATAAACTGTTCTATAGATTCACCATATTATATTTATATTCACATTTAACCATAGTTTAAATATTTTAAATCTCAGGTAATATTTTATATCTATAATAAAAAAGTATGGGGGGTGTGGAAGGGTGTATTTTCAATGGTAAATCCTAGCTCATTTTATAGCTATTTAATGAAGCCTATTAACTCTTGGCAAGCCCTGAAGTCAGGAAGACTTGAAAAGTCATAATTGTGATGCACACTAACAGGGTGACCATGGTTAACCTTTTAGGGCCTCCAGGAAACTCTAAGAAGGAAGGGAAAGAAATAAGTATTTAGATAGCACCTACTATGTGCCAGGTACAGTGCTAATAAATAATTTATAAATATCATCTCATTTGATCCTCACAATAATCCTGGAAGGCAAGTGCTAGTATTTTCCCCTTTTACAGTTGAGGAAACTAAGGCAAACAAAGATTAACGGATTTGTCCAGGATTACAAAGCTATTAAATGTCTAAAGCTGCATTTGAATTCAGGATTTCACAACTCCAGGCCCAGCACTCTATTCATTGTACCACCAGCTGCTTCTTATGAGAAAGTGACAGAGGAATTGAGGATCTGAATCAGATATACAGGTTCTTTTTACTCACTTTGCTTATTAATACACAAACAATAGCACCAAAAATGGTGGGTTCCATGAGTATGGAACAGTATTCTCAAATGAGCCAGTTTCTGTACTACCCATATCTGGCAACTTTACCAACTTGATATTATTCTTGCTTTAACTAAAAGTAAAGGACTTCAACCACATTAAGACACCAAACTAGTTTGACCATTTTTTCTTCAGCTTTTCTTCAAGCTCCCAAGCTTGTTCCCAGATTAGCTAGTAACTAGAAATGATAAATAGGTGAGGTAATGCATGGTGGCCGTTGAAATACAACATTTGTGCTAAGATAGTCCTTTGACTTACTTAAAGACAAGGTACTAACAATATTCACCAAGAAAATCATCCACTTTTCCTTAATTTTTCTTCTGTGTAAATGTGTGATGAAAAAGAAATGTTTCAAGCTTCTGAGTTGGTAGGCCTTTGCTAGCTGGGAGTGAATGAAAACATTTCACCTTCACTAAATTATTAATATATTTTTGATAAGCCTCCTGGGAGAGCCATTTCATAATGAACTCCACAGAAAAGTTAAATTTCTTTCATAGTATCATAAATTTTCAGCTGGAAAGGACCTTTGAGGTCATCTAACTTTAACCCCCTAATTTTATGAATGAGAAAGTAGAGGCCTGGGCAAGATGACAAAGCTATGTGCCCAATCTCTCTGGGTAGTCAGTAGCATAAGCAATGTTCTTTCCACCCACTATGTAGACAGAAGGGAACTTACAGACCAACTCCAATCCCCTCATTTTATAAATGAGGAAACGGTCATCTCTCTCACAAAATCAACTCCTCCTTCCAACTTCACTATTTCTGAAAATAGTACTGTAATACGACATTCATTACTGAACCTCTAACCTCTCATATGCTGTGTGTAGTCTCAGAGGCCTCTTAATCATTATTTCTTTGGCTCCTGCCCTTGCCTAGGGACTTCTCTGAGAACATGGCTTATTTTGTCCCCTAACCATGCTTCCTCTAGGAACATAAGAATTTGGATCATTTATAACTTTTATTCAGGTGCAACTGTAACTTTTTACTCTAAAACCTGTCCTTGACTTGGTCTAGGAATTTCTTGCCTAAACCCAAGAATTCTTTATTCTTCCACCACCATACCACCCAGCATCAATACCTCTGCTCTTCATTTGTTTCCCACTGCTGCTATTCCTGGTACTATCTTTTCCTTGAAGAAATGTCAAAATTCTTTCAGAATGGACCAGCCCAGGACAATGTGCCAGGCAAGGACAAAACATATGGGGCCCAAGTTCCAAATGGTAGGAAAGTGGGAAGCTCCCAAGGGCTTCTCAAGGCTGGGCTTCCTCCCAAGATAAAAAAAATTGACACAAGAAACCAAGGTTGGAGTCCTTTGTTGATGCTACAGAAGTAAACTCCAGGTCAGGTTCTCTGTACTCTTGCCTGGAGTGATGCTCTAGGAGCATCCTCCAACTTTTGAGGGAAAGCACCATCTATTGGGTGACAAACTTCAACACTGTCATCAGAAAACAGTGAGAAGGGATAACAGAATCATAGATTTAGAGCTGGAAAAAATCCTAGAAGATGATCTAGTCCAACTCCCTCATTTTACAGCACAGAGAGGCTGTGTTTCTCTCCTAGGTTCACACAGATCACAAGTGGCACAGTTAGGATTCAAACTGAGATCCTCTGGCTCCAAACCTAGCCCCCTTTTTACTGTGCTATAGTGATGTGACCAGTACCAGCTTGTAAGTAACATGTCTATGCAGATTAGAAACACTTTTAGAGTAAAACTATCTCAATAAACATCCCAACTCAACTTGTCACTTCAAGCTTAACAGCAATTAAAACGTCACCGGTCTCATGTCAAGATCTGTGAGGACAACAGAGTAACTATACTGAAAGGCTCCAGCAGCTGAGAAATACACATGAGAACATGAAATGTGGTCTGACAGACTTGAGGAGTGATATGGAAGATACGACACAGTAAGAGGCAGGACCAAGACACTATGAAGAACAGATGTATTTACTGAAGATCCACAAAAGGTGTGTGCTGTAAATTATTTAAATTATAAAAGTTTCTGGAGAGGGTTGGCTCCCTAGTAGGCATTGTCTCCCTGGGGTCTAATATGTTTTTTTTAATCTGTCATAACTGACCAGAAAATAAAATGGTTCATTCTTTGAGCCTTTTAAACAAGGCACTCACAAGATGGGTCACTGACTACACAGATAATGTCAGACAGGAAATCACCAGAATGGGAGGCAGCATAGCTCCCTGGGAAGAGAGCTGGGTTTGGGATTACAAAAGCTAGGGTCTAATTTTGGTTCTGCACATCTTACCCTAGACACAAGATTTCACATCTTCCAAGCCTCAGCTTTCTCATCTGCAAAATGAAGGGGTTACACTAGAACTCCAGCATCTCAACTAGCTGTATCCCCACTGCAGGGAAGGGCAATAAGCCAGAGAAGTAAAAAATCTCACTAAAGCATCCCCCAGTCTTCCGTGTCAGAAGCAGACTTCTGAAGCAGAGGTTATATGTGGTAAGACTTCTTTTAGTTGGCATCACGTTAGATGAATTTAATGATCATTTAACTTGTGTGAACTGTATAATAACACACCATGAGTGCTGAGATTTACCACCTTAGTTAAATACATACACTTTATTACTTGCTTGGTAAACCTAAATAAATAGGTTTATAATAATTTGTAGACAATTCCCATGCAATAACTATATTATTAAATCTGAAGAGTTATTAAATGTTAATTATATTTAAAATTCCTGAGATTTAACAATGATGTAACATATAGATATTTATCTTTTACTGTATATGCTATAATTATTCAACCTCAATGAATTTTTCTTGAACTTTGCCATTCTCTCTGATTGAATCCTCCGCCTACAACCCAAGATGACTCTTCTTCACTTTTGACTCCTAATGGCTTCCTCACACACCTCCCTACTTTTCCATCTTTACCCAAGATCTTGTCAATTTCTTCAAAGAGAAAATTGAAGCTGTGGTAAGAGTTCTCACCCTTGCCTCCAGTCCTATCCTCCTTTACCCCATATTTGTTTTAAAATTAACGCAGAAAATGTTTACTCCATCAAATTCAATTCTATGCCAACAACTAGTCTTTTTTTCCTTCCCATATCACTATTTCATCACTTTTCTATTTATAGCCTTCAAATGTCATACATTCACTAATTACATTTTTGAGGTTCAGTTTGCCATTCTAATTTTTCTCTCTTTCTAAATTTACCTACAAGATCCCTCAATATCCAATGTGCCCCTTCACTATTTTTTTTTCCTTTTCTGAAAGTTCTTTCTGTTCCTCATTCCAACTATACTCCTCAAAATCTGGTTTTCTCCAAGTCAAGTCAGTATTTATATGCTAAGCACTGGAGATACAAAAAAAGGCAAAAACATGGTCCCTGGTCTCAAGGAGCTCACACTTCTAATGAGGGAGATAGCAAGCAAACAACCACCTACAAGCAAGATATGCACAGGATAAAATAGAGGAAATTTCAGAGGGAAAGGATAGCATTGAGGGGGACTAAGAAAGGCTACCAGTAAAAGATGGTGTAGTTCTTCAACTAACTGGAGAACCCAGGGAAGCCAGGAGGCAGAGACAAGAAAGGAAAGCACTCCAAGCACGGGGGACAACCAGAGAATATGTCTCAAGTCAGGAAACGGTGTGTCTGGTTCAAGGAACAGGAAAGAGAACTGTGTCACTGGAATGTAGAATTCATGGAGGAAGTAAAGTGTAAGAAGGCTTGGAAAGGAAATGGGAAGGGGGCAGGTTACAAAAGGCTTTAAAAGGCAGACAATTTTATATTTGATCTTGGAGGTAATAAGGAGAATGGAGTTTATAAAAGAGTGTTAGGGTCAGACCTGTGTTTGGGAGACCACTTTGACAGCTAAATGAAAAAAGACCTAGAGTGGGAAAAGACTTGAGACAGCAAGACCCATCATCAGGCTATTGCAATATACCAGGTATGAGTGATGAGGGTCTGCATGAGAATGGCACCAGTATTAGAGGAACATAGGGGAGCTTATATGAGAGATGTTGCAAAGGTAAAATCAACAGACCTAGGCAGCAGACTGAATATAGGCAATAAGAGAATGAGAAGTCAACGATGACACCCCATCCCGAAAGCCTGGGTGACTAGGAGGATGGTGGGGCCTTTAACAATAATCAGGAAGTTCAGCAAAGAGAAAGACTTAAGGTAAAAGAGAACAAATTCTTTTTTGAGCATGTTGAGCATAAGATGTCTACAGGACATCCAATTCAAGATTGACAGTAAGTGACTGGAGATGCCTACTAAATTCTATTAAGATTAGAATTATATCCTTAGCTTCCTATAACTCTCCTTTTTCTGTCATTTATTCATTCTACTTTTCTTATTAGAAATAAGGGGCAGGTAAGTGGCACAGTGGACAGAGCACTGAGCCTGGAGTCAGAAAAATGAGTGAAAATTCAACCTTAGACACTTTAATGGCTGTGTGACCTTGAGCAAGTCCCCTAACCTCTATATGCCTCAGGCTCCTCATTTATAAAATGGGGATGACAGCACCCTCCTCACAGGGTTATTCTGAGGATGAAGTGAGATATTATTTGTGAAGCAGTTAGCACAGTGCCTCACAATAGAGTAGGCACTTAATAAATTCTGATTTCCTTCCTTATTGATCCTATGACCATCTTTATCTCCCTTTATGCAAAATTACCACCTTTACCTCCTCTGGATGCCTCAGAAAACTCTTCTAACATTTTCACATATGCGCAATATTCCTGGAGTGACTATCAGACTCTCTGACCTCCATTTGGTGCAAACTTCCCAAATCTCAAGGTTAAAGCTATCCTAACTTTAATAAACTCATCTGATATCCCACTCCATTCAATAAACACATGACAAATTTCTCTGTCACCCCCATTTACTGACCTCCTTGATTGTCCTTATTTGACCCATAGTTTTTCATTCTGTCTCCTGTGATCCTCTTCCTCCTCCTACAATTTTCACTAATGATGCTCATAGCTTTTTGAGCTTCTCAACTCCAAGGGTCTTCATCTCCATTTCATTCCATCCCCCACCTGCATAGCCATACATTGAATTTTATCATCTATCATTCATAATAGGGTCACCAATAAGATCTCAAATTCAGAGTACTAGGTGAAAAAAAGCATATAAAGCTGGTTACTAAGGAAACAGGGAGCTAGGCAGAAACATAGTTACAAAGAACAAGGTGTGTGTCTAGTTAATAACTGGGATACAAAAATCAAAGCAGTACAAGCAACAAAGCTATTTTAATGCAGTTATGGATACATTCCTGCTTATACCTACAAGTGATAATTATGGTCCCAGCTACAGGGACTAGAGCAGGAATTATTAACCTGGGGTCCACCTGGGGTCCACTGACACTCAAAGGGATTTGTGGACAGATTTCAGGTGGTCTATGAATTTGGATGTGAAAATTATCTTTTTATTTCAGTATGATAGGTTTCCTTTGTATTTCTCTGTATTTTATTTTATATACATTTAACAAGATCATTCTGAGAAAGTACCCATAGGCTCTACCAGACTGCTAAAGGGGTACATGACAGAAAAAAGTTAAGAACTCCTGGCCTAGAGAGAGACATAGGAACAGGAGACCAGGTTCATCTTTACATATTCTTTTGCTTGTGATGCTCACCATGGTTGGAATGTCCTTCTTTCCATCTATGCCTATCCAAATCCTCTCCATCCTTCAAAATTAAATTTAAATATCACCCCTTCCATGAAGCCTTCCCTGATCATCCCTGCCCCAAGTGACCTCTTACTGCTGTCAGTATCTATAATTCTTTGTACCACTCTCATGGCATTTTGTACATATTGTATTAATCTCCTTGAGGACAAGTAATTAATAATCATCTTTCTTCACTTTTGTATCCTTGAGAACACTTAGCTTATTGCCTTGTACATAGTATTTATGGAGTAAAAGAATGAATTTGGATGAAGGATCCTTACTTTTTTTTTTTTTTTGCTTTTTGGAGGGGGAAGGGCAGGGCAATTGGAGTTAAGTGACTTGTCGATGGTCACACGGCTAGTAAGTGTTAAATCTCTGAGGCTCCATTTGAACTAAAGTCCTCCTGACTTCAGGACTGGTACTCCATTCACTGTGCCATCTATCTGCCCCAGGATCTTTACTTTTAATAATCATTAAGATAGCCTATTCTTTTCAGAAACTAAAATCCTTCCTAGAATTCTAAGATACTTTTTTAAAAAACTTCTCTCTCACCTACTTTATCCTTCTATACTTTCATCCACTACTCAGTTATATTATGCACTCATCTCCTTCCCCATCCCTCTTCTCACCACAACAAACTTTAGTTATTCCACTATATTCCAGTAAGGCAACTACTGTTTTTCCATTATGCACCAAAACATCCTGAACATTGAATACAAAAAGAGGGAATTTACAATCTACATGATAAAGACTGAGCAAACAAACTGGAAAGAGAGCATCGAAAATTCATAAACAAAGATGTTTAAATTATTTAATTATCAAAGACAATTTCAGGATATCATGTCAGAACCTTTAAACTGGAAAAAATAGTAAAAGAAAGGATCAAAGTCAATGTTAGTAGGACTACTATAGATATAATAGAGAAAATCTATTATATTGTAGCTGAGACTACAGAGTAGAACAGTTGCTTTAGAAAGCAAAAGAGCAATAGACAAGTCACACAAAAGTAATAATCCCCATTGACTCAATGCAATCCCCTTGCTGGAACTTTTTTCCCAAAAATGTCATTAAAATAAAAGGGGGGAAAAAAGGTCTCATCTGTACAAAAAAATGTTTACAGTAGTTTTATTTGTAATAGCCAAAAAAAACCCAAGTTACATTGACAATAAATTACAGTATGCTGTTATGAAATAAATCAGTTAAAAGTGACAAAAATAAAGACTAGAAAATATCGAAAAACCTGAAATGAAACCCTTCTATAAGGGAAGATCAAAAAGATAAGACTACATATATATATATATATATATATATATATATATACATACAGTATATATCTTGACAAAAAAAGAGATTTAAAAAAACAAAAGAAACTCAAAGACAACAGAACTTCAAAATTAAAGACATAGAATTGGAACTGAACACAAAGCAAATAATTGTTTCATAGTTTTATTTTGTTAAAATGTGCAAGATTTTCTTTTATTTAATCAAAATCTAAGTAATGCAAATTTAGGATTTTAATTAGAGGTTTGATCAATATTCGGTTTGAGTATCTCCATGTTAATATTTACTAATGTCAAGTACATCATGGTAATGCTAAAGATTACTATAAAGAAATAGGTAGTACTTTTCTTTGAACATGGCTAATGCAGAAAATTATTTTGCATGTCTATTCATATCCATATTAATATTTCTTGCTTTCTCAATGGGTTGGGAAGGGTAAGAGAAAGGGAGAAAATTTGGAACTAAAAATAAAACTGAGTTTTAAAAAACAAAAAGAAATAATGCTCAAACATACATGAGTACAAGGTACATGAGCACAATTTCATATCCCATCAGATTTCTATGAATGTACCTTGATTTTGTGAGTTTCCCTACCTTACTGGTGATTACTCTTACTAATATATGGAGTGATCTAATTCTTCTTTAGTAGGGGTACTGAGGTGGTGTCAGCTCCATGGATATATAGATAGGACTGTACCTGTATAATTCCACAACACAAAAGTTGGCGTGTAGTTACATGTAAACGATGAAACCAATTGTACTCAGGCCTAAGATGCTTTGGTATTAAGGACACTGTTCACATTTAAATGGTATCAGAACAAACAGGATGCTGCATGTAGAGTGAAACTTCTCCAGCCCTCACCTAAAGAGATAAGGGCTGAAGTCATAAACATCACTCATATTTTAAAAATAAAAGCAGGGCTCAATTTCAGAGACTTGGATCTATATGGAGTCTTTCCAACAAGGAAACTGAAAAGTGATTTGCCCCACGTCTGACATTACTCACTCATTGCTCCTGATGACCACATTAAGAGAACAGCAGATTTAATATTTATTCATTGAGGAATAAGAAAAAGGAAATTAAAACATTGTTTAGCAGTATTGGCAGAAAGATCCAAGTCCCTATAAAAAATCCCCCAAAGTGTACTAGCTCAGCCACAGTACAGCTTAGAATTGTTTGAAGGATAATGATGGCAATAATCATTGCAACTTAATATTTAATCATCCCTCAGAGGGGTGTTGTGAGGATTAATGAGTTAATGTTAATAATGTGCTTTGAGATCCCTGATGAAAGGTCCTGTAAAAGTATAGAATGTTATTACAATTATTGTTGTTTATTTATTTAGATCATTCCTCCAGAAAGGCTTGCTCCAGGTATATTACCCCACTGTTTTCTATGACGAAATCTAGTCTTAATAAATAATAACCAACAGTTACAGAGAACTTAAAGGTTTACAAAACACTGGGGATACAATCAGTATTGCATTTAATCCTCACAACAATCCTGCAAGGTAGGTGCTATTATTCTCTCCATTTTACAAATGAGGAAACTGAGTCCTAGAGAGTTTAAGTAATTTTCTCAGGGATAAAAAAGCTAGGCAAGATAAAACTTCAGGACTTCCCAACCCCAAATCCAGTACTCTATCCACTGAATCAGCTGCCTCCCTCTAAAACAGGGGTTCTTAACCCTTTTTAATGTCATAGATCACTTTGGCAGTGTGGTGAAGGCAGTCTGAGTCATGTCTCTAAGTACATAAAATAAAACACATGGAATACAAAGGAAAAATGATTATGCTGAAATATAGTTATCAAAAGATTTCTTAAAACAAGTTCATAACCCCAGGTAACTAAACTGTACTCTAAAACTTAAAAGCACACACTATAAATTCATGTGAAAAGAAATCTATTACAATATCACTGAGACAAACAGGAATACATCACTTCTGTAAAGCACAAAAATGTGCAAATGTGGCTTAGCTGTCTAATGCCATAGGAAACGATTCCTGTACCATCTTACTTCCATTTCAGAGCCTTCATCTTACTTGAGCTTTATATCTAATTAATTTTCTAAGCAATATTTCAATTTCTTATTTTTCTTATTTCTCAATTAATAAATCTGCTGTTCTCTTAATGGGGTCATGAAGAATACTAAGTGGGTAATGTCACACTTGGGGCAAACTGCTTTTATTTTTAGTTTCCTGAAGGACATGGGGAAGAGTAGATGGGGCATTTTAAATAATTTTTAAAAATCATATGCCAAGGGAACCAAAACCACATATTATAACAAAGTAAAGAATTGAAGATCCAGAGTTATGTGGATGTACAGACACACACATACAGAGAAACAGCCTAATCACATAAAGAGGTCATAGCATCTTAAGGTTACAGTATTTAGAGATATATGCAACATTGGAATTTACCTAGTCCAATCACCTTATTTTGCATATGAAGAAATTAAGGCACAGTTAGGTTAAGGACTTAACCAAGGTTTGAGAAGAAGCAAGCAGCAGAGCCAGGATTCAAAGGCAGGTATTACCACTCATTTTAAAGATGAGGCCTCTATAAGGACTAAGATTAAGTTGGTGAAAATGTGAGTCATTAGGTACTTGCTAGAATTTCAGTAATATAACATTCTATGAGAACATGGAATCCTGAGTTTTACAGTTGGAAGGGACTTCTGAGACCATCTAGTCCAGGGCTGGGGAACCATCTGCTTCAAGGGCTTCTAGATCTTTAAGTTAGGCCTTTCAACTAAAAACAAAGATTTAGTCAAAAGTCTGCACTTAAGGATCTAAAGGGTCACCTGTGGCCTCAAGGCCACAAATTCCCCACTCCTTGTCTAGTCTAACCCCCTCCTTTTACAAATAAGTAAAGTGAAGGCCAGAGAGGTTAAGGACTTAGTCCAACATCTTTGGGTTGGAGTTCTGTAAGAGAGGGATTTCCTTAGGACTAAAAGAAAAAGAAAAAAAGAGGAGATGAGACTGCAGCAGCCTACTTAAACACAATGGTATCTTGGGGGATAAGTAGGGAAAGAATTATGGAGGAGAATGGGGGTAGGGAGATAAAAGAGCACTTTAAAAACACAAGAAAACATAATTTCACAAGAGGGCACAGACTAGCAGGGAAGTGTTGGAAGTACTGTGTTAAATGTATTATCTACTTTGAAAAACAAATTTCAAGTAAGATTCAGTGTCATATACAATCCACTCTTCTTATTTTTTGCATTAGGAAATTTGGTGTTTTGTAAATTTCCTAAATAAAAAAAAAAAAAAAAACCTCAAACCACAATGGTATCATTAGATCACAAGCTCCTTGAGGGCAGGGGCTATCTTTTGCCTCTTTTTGTATCCCCAGTGCTTAGCACAGTGACTGGTCCATAATTTGCACTTGATGAATGTTTAATGGCTGACTAGCATTAAGAAAAGATGAGACATCCCTAGACAAAAGCAGTTCTACATAAAATCTGAAGGCACTGAATTAAAAATCTGTGTATCCCCAATGCCTTGAATATAGTAGCTACTAGAAGAGACCCCAAAAGTCATCTAGTTCAACCCTTTCATTTTACAGAGACCCAGGAAGGTTAAACAGTGATTGCCTGAGATCACACATATTGGAAGCACTTTGAAAGCTCCCAAGGATTTAAATCCAAATCCTCTGACTCACTAACAAAACAATCAGGCAGTTACAAGATTACAGAAGCACAGATGTATGCCCTCAAAGCTTCTCTCCACCAACTTCATTTTCTAGATAAGGAAGCTAAGGCACAGGGAGGTTAAGTGTTGCACCCATAGTCACAGTTATTAATAAAAAGCAGGGTTTGAACTCAGGTCCTGGCACTTCGGGAGTAGTACCACTACCTGGCCTACAAAACACCTAGTTCACATTCATGGGATCATAGAATCATAGTGCTGAAGGGGATGTTGCGCTCCATCTCCTCCTTTCATTTCTGTGGATAAGGAAACTGAGGCCCAGTGAGGTTAAATGTTGTATCCGAAGTCACTTTTTAAGGAGTGATAGAATTTGAACCCAGGTCCTGCTTTCTCACCTACAAGTTACTAGTTCAAGGCCCCATAGAATCATAGTTTTAAGGGGAAAGGGTCCTTTGAGCTGATCTACTCTCCTTATTTTTCAGATGAGGAAACTGAGGCACAGATAAATTAAGTGATGTGCCCAAAGTGACAGTTAAAAAGAAGCCGCAAGATTCAAACCCGGGTCCTGGGGCCACACTACCTGACCCACAAAACCCCCAGTTACAAGTTCATGGGGCTGCAGAATCACAGACTTAAGGCTGCAAGGGGCCTCCGAGCTCATCCCATCCGCCCACTTTACGGATGAGGGAACGGAGGCAGGACTGGGAGCCTGAGGGGGAAGCTGAGGGCCTTACACTGAGCACGTCCCCAGCCGCGGGCCAGGCTGCAGGCCGCGCAGGTGCGTACGTCCAGAACGTTTCTCTCTGGGAGGTTTCACCGCGCTCCTCTTTATCAGGCTTCAGCTTCTTAACACATGGGGAAATTACCCAACAAAAAAATAAAAAGCAGCGGGTACTCCCGCGAGACACTGCGAGGAAGCCTCGCTTTGGACTTGGACCGGGCGGGGGAGAGGGAAGCGAGGGGGCGCGCATCCAGCCTCTTTCTCGTTTTTGTTGCTTTTTTTTTTTTTTCCGTCGCCGCCCCGCCCCGCCCCCCACTGAATTTGGCCTCAGAATCTTCTCCTCGAGCCCCCTCCTCACCTCACGCAAAGCGCCAGGGCGTGCACGTTCCCGGGCCTTGCGTGGGCGCGCTGCCAGTCAATGTCTGACTGAGAGGGGCTGAGCCGTGTCGGTCCGTCCGTCCTAGGCTTTCGTGAGGGGGAGTGTTTCGTGACGGAGCCAGCCGCTCCGAGCGATCCTGCTGTAGCGGTATCGAAGGCGCCTTCTAAAGGCCCCAAGGTTAGTTCCGAGCGGGGATCGGCATGTCGCTGCAAAAGAAAGGCCGAGGCTTTCCCCGCGCTGGCGGCGGCCGCGACGGCGACGCCGATGGTGACGGCCCCGGCCCCAGCGGCAGCCGCGATGCGAGTGCCGGCCCCAGCACCAGCGGCGGCGGCCTTGGCTTCAGCCAGAGCCGCGTCCAGGCCCTGGCGCAGGCCCTGGCCCAGGCGGGCCCCGCGCAGGTAGAGGATGACGTCATGGAGGAGGCGGGGCGTGAGGAGCCCGGGCCCTCTGCGACCCCGCCGATGCCCTCCACCTCCTCGTCGTCGTCGCCGTCGTCGTCGTCCTCCCAGGCCCAGAAGAAGCCGGCCAAGCGCACTGAGGCCCAGATCCAGCAGAAGGTGAACGAGCTGGTGCAGTTCCTGCTGGTGAAGGACCAGAAGAAAGTGCCCATCCGCCGGGCCGACATGGTGAAGACGGTCCTGCAGGACTACAAAGACATGGCCTCGGCCATCATCGAGCGCGCGGGCCAGACCCTGGAGGAGGTGTTCGGGCTGGAGCTGAAGGAGATAGACCAGAAGCACCATGCCTACATCCTCATCAACAAGCTGGAGCGCCTGGAGGGCGACGGCATGCGCAACGACGAAGGCGTGGCCAAGTTGGGCCTCCTCATGGTCATCCTGAGCCTCATCTTCATGAAGGGCAACTCGGCCAAGGAGTCCCTGGTCTGGGACGTGCTCAGGAAGCTTCGGGTTGATCCAGAGAAAAGGCACAACACCTTCGGGGACGTGAAGAAGCTCGTCAAGGAGGAGTTTGTTCGCCAGAAATACTTGGAGTACAATCGAGTCCCCCACACCGACCCTCCCGAGTATGAATTCCTCTGGGGACCCAGAGCTGCCCATGAGACGAGCAAGATGCAAGTCCTTCGCTTTGTGGCAAAGATTCAGAATCGGGAGCCTTCGAGCTGGGTGTCCCAGTATAACGAAGCCCTCCAAGATGAAATGGCATCAGCTTCTGCATCGGGCACTACTTCATCTGGCAGCTAAACCACCCAGGCCAACTTCAGGTACCAGCATGCATTTTCCAGGCTGGTATCGAGAAAGCAGAAATTCCCCAAGTTTTGATAGCACGTTTGCATATGAACCACAGGCTTTTACCCTTCACCATCCAACATGGTTCAACATTTCTCCTTTTTACTGTTCCTGATCCAGGGACTTTGTGGACAAACCTTCCTGAATTGAACCACTACTTCCTCTTCCCAGATTGCCTAAAGACTTTGTAATACAAACTCATTGCTTCAAGGACCAGTTATCCCTTAGGACTGGGTGAGCTTTCCTAGCTTTGAACCCATCCATGAACAGGATTATTGAACTTTCTCACATATGCCAAGCCTGTGTTTCCTTTTCAATTAATAAATTTCAAGCATTCACCCCGTGTCTGGATGTCCCTATGTGCTGGGCTATGCTAGGAATTTCATGGGGAGGAGGGGAGGAGTCTCTATGGGCTTGGGGTATAAGGTGCCCCAGGAAAATAGGATGTTTTGCTTTGAGGTAACCAGACCCTGGTGTATGAGTGATGCAAGTCTCATAGCTGAGAACCATGTTTGCTGAAGGATCTAAGGTGCCAAAGAGGGATTATCTTTACCTGGATGGGGGGAGGGTAGTGTTGGGGATTGTATCCTGTGAATGGACCCATTGCTTCTCCCCCAGTTCCTATGGCTTAAGTTTTTGGCACCAGCCTAAATTCTGTGAATCATGGGGAAAAGCTGTGATTGCCTAACTCAGGTTACAATTCTGTTACCTACCCTTTGGTTTCTAATGTGATAGATGCACTTTTTTTTTTTTGAGAGTACATTACAAAGGGTGTTCACTATTGCTTAGGGGCAAAAAACCTGACTGAAGTAATAGAACCAGCAGGCACTTCCACATATGTAAGTATAGATACATACAGATATCTATATAAAGTATATCTATATGTAAAGATAGCACTTGGGCACAGTGCTTAGAATATTGAGGTAATATGTTTATTAAATTGCAATTGCCACCAAGGAAATAGGAATGACAGGAGAAAGGAAAGAAAAAGCCTTTCTCCATTGCCCATGACTAGAGAGTAATCATAACTTAGCTGGGGCTAAAATTTTCAGAACCCTAAAGCTGTAAGAAACCTTAGAAATCATGTTATCCAATCTTATAACTATACAGGTGTGGAAACAGAACTGGAGAGAATAAGTAATTTGTTTGAAATTTACAGTTAAGAAAAGAATTAGGATCAGAACTCAGGTCTTCTGATTCAAAAAACAGTGTTTTTTCCCCTAAACCACAATACCATTAGAACAGGCCTGCTGGCACCCTAATCTAAATCTTCTTTTCCTTATGGTTGAATTACTATAAAACTGGTTGACCTCCCTATCTCCAGTGTTTCCTATTATAAACCATCTTTCATACCATTACCAGATAAAGAATCATAGAGCTGGAAAGAATCCTAAAGGCCATCTAGGGCAATCTCATTTTGCAGAAGAGTAAACAGAATCACGTAGATTAACTTGCCCAAGGGAAAATAAATAGTAAAGGGAGAGCTTGGATTTGAACTCTTATCCTGTGACACTGTAACATGCTGCTTTGCAATATCATGGGATGCTATACTAAATGGAGTGCTCAGTTTGGAGTCATTGAAGACCATGTGACAAGTCACTCCCTAATGACTAGAATTTAAGAGAGACAGGTGTGATCTTCATTGATGAAGACATTTCCCACACTAACAAAATAATAATTCCTTTGCATATCAGCATAAGTATTTCTGTCATGTGTTGTTAAAAAACTACAGTGGGCCCCTATTTTAGAAACTTAAATAAACACTCCCTATTTCAACCATCCCAATGAGGAGATGGGGCAAAGATAAAAAGAGCTTCGTTTTATAGCTGAGGAAATGGAACACGCAGAGGGAAAGGTCTCAGTCTATTTTCAGTGGTGCCTGACTTAGTGACCTCATTTGGGGTTTTCTTGGTAAAGATACTGGAGTGATTTGCCATTGTCTTTTCCAGTTCATTTTATAGATGAAGAAACTGAAAAAAGGGGTTAAATAACTTGCCCAAGGTCACATAGTATCTGAGATCAAATTTGAGCTCAGGTTCTCCTGATTCCAGGCCAGGTACTCTTTCTACTGCCCCACCCAGATACCCTCAGACCTCTCCCAAAGCAGCCATCCCATCTTTCTTAAAAGAATGTCTAAAGGTTCTTACTGGCAGGAACTTTCCTAAGGGCTCTATTTAAGGGAAAACATGAGTGAAAACTATAGGCGTAAAAACACAATGTGATTTTCAATTTATTATTCCAGAAAGGGAAAGGAGCCAGGATCTAAAACCCTGCAATGGTCCTGAATACTGAGAGAATAAACTTGAGAGAAATTATCAGTAGCGTCCTTCAGCTCCAGCCAAGATGGCATTTTGTTTCATGTAGCATATATGATACCCACAAAGCTGTTGCACTTGTGTGACAGCAATGATGCATTGTATATAATAGAGAGTTGTATGTGATTCTTATCAGAGCTGCAAAGGCACTGATACCCATGGTAACAAGCAGGGTTAGGCAGAAGTGGGAAAAGACCTAGACTCCAGGAAGAGGAACGTAGAGAATTAGGTCTTTTTCTCAGTTTGCAATCTAATTTTGCCTATCCCCAAATCTTGCAATGACTATGATTTTGACTGTGCCCTGACCAAAAAACAAATTTAGATTTTCAAAGTATAGGGCTTTACCCTAACAAATAAACTTTTGAAATTTAATTTTTTAGCTTGTTATTCTTTATATCAGATTTTACCCTGACCCATTTATAGCCATTTTGGCTTAAGAATTTTTCATGTTCTATTTTCTCCCCAATATGTTCTGTGCTTTCTCCTCCCTCCTATTCATTTTGCTTTTGAATATCTTATGTCCCCATTTTTTCTTTTATTCAGAGTTATGCTAGCTCTATTTCTGAATAGGCTGCCCCTATTGCCAACTGTGGGTGTGGGCAGGATAGGTACGTGTGGGTGTCTGTGAAGTCAACAAGCATTTATTAACCTCCTACTGTGTGCCAGTCACCGTTCAAAATGGTAGGGATAAAAAGAAAGACAAACGCTGTCCCTACTCCAGTCTAACCAGTTAATGTCCAGTATAACCAGTTAATGCTCAAATGTTTCTTGATTACCTATGGTGTGTAAAGCACTGTGCAAGGTATTATAAGGGTTTAAAAAAAAAAAAAAGAAAAAGCATGGTAAACCACTTTTGCACAAGAATCTTATAATTAGGAAATCAAGAGCTACACATGTGAAAAATTAAACAGCAAAAAACAACATGAACAACCTTCCTTTTGGAGGACTGTTGTTAATTTTTACTCTTTCACTTTTGTTCAGTCCTACTAATTCTCCCTTTCACCCTCCAGCCACCCAGTTATTCATCGTTATATTAAAGCAATATGCTTCTACAATACAGGTTTTAAATGAAGAATACCAGTCTTGTATAATTTTAATGAAATTAATAGTATCCAACCTGAATTTAATTGTGGGAAGATAGTTAGCAGTGCCAAGGGAGGAATAATTTTTTAATTATTCAATTGAAAAATAAGAGGAAAAACAATTCCAAAGGGTGGCTAGGTGGCACAGTGAATAGAGCACTGGCCCTGGAGTCAGGAGAACCTGAGTTCAAATCCAGCCTCAGATACTTGACACACTTACTAGCTGTGTGACAATTAACCCCAATTGCCCTCCAAAAAGCAAACACACACACACACACACACACACACACCAAAAAAAAAAACCAATTCCAAGCAAGCATATATCCTGATGTCAAGGAACAAAAAATGCCAGGTGCTATAGTAATTTTTTCTCAAATAACATTATTGCCATGTGTGATATAAACATACCCACCCTAAAACTGATCTTTATGGACAGAGAAGTTATTTAGATACTTCTTTTCCAGAAAGTTCAAAAAGAGAGAGGGTAATTAATTTTTTTTTTCATTAAAAGAGGGAAAGATATTCTAGCAGAATTATAAGCAGTTGATCATCAGGGATCTCTTGGTATTTCTACCTAGGACTAGGAAGTAGTTATCCTAGATTCTGTTCGTGGCTCTGCCATGGAATTACTATGTGAAGTTGGACTAACTCAATTAACCTCTTCCTTCTACAGTTTATCCATCTGCATGGGTATAGCACCAACTTCAAAGGGGTCTGAGTCTTAATTAACTACTGTTTGTGAAGTTCTCAGAGATCCTTGGATGAAAGAAACTCCTGCAAATATTCTGAGGATACATGGCAGCAGGTGGAAATTATTACTATTAAATGTGACACTTGATCGCAGAAACCATTTTTGCAAACTATCCCTTTGGAGCATAAGAAATGTCAAGCTGGTAAGAATGAATACATGTGTCCAATGTTCCTTTTTAACTTTTTATTTATTTATTTTTTTTTTTTTTGCTTTTTGGAGGGGGGAAGATAGGGCAATTGGAGTTAAGTGACTTGCCCAAGGCCACAAGGCTGGTAAGTGTCAAGTGTCTGAGGCCAGATTTGAACTCAGGTCCTCCTGACTCCAGGGCTGGTGCTCTATTCACTGTGCCACCTAGCTGCACCTCCCTTTTAACTTTTATAAGTTGTGCATAGCCGGCCAAGTTCTACGAGCAGACAGTTGTGTTCTATGAGTCATAAGTTATGAAGATTAAAACACATGAGCAAGACATAAGTAATGGTTTTGGGGAAGGCTCTGCCATTTTGAAAGCTTGTTTCCTCTACTCTTGCCCCAGCTCTTAAGATGCAGATTCCCTAGACAGGTAGAGTCCACATACTGAAGGACTGAGAACTAAAATCACATGCATGCTTGGGTCCTGAGGCAGAATCTGTGCTTTACTCTGGTTCTTAGCCTTGATAAGTAGGGAACCCAAATGATTCAGTGAACCCCAAAGAACAACTAAAAAGCAGGAAGCAGAGGGACTGCAGAATAAAGTAGCTCCCCAAAAATTTCCTGGGGAGAAGAATAGTATAACAGAACCAATAGAACCTATAACCAGAATTCAGAGGCAATAAAGATTATCCAAGGGTCCTGAGCTTCCTGGTGATCTAAGGGCATAAAAATCCCATCCATGTGGTCAGGGTCCACCAAACTTGGTGAAAACCACACAAGTCACCACACCCTGCCCTGCTAACCAGACAAGTTTCCATATGGAAAGGAGGGCTCTGTAGAAACTAAATGCCACTGTATCCATCTTCCATACCTTGCTATGCTAGAGCTAAATAAACCTCCCTTTGTTAACTGTTCAATGACTTTAGAGTTCCCCATTTTGTCCCCTAATCAATCTGAACTGGCAGACTAGTGTCAGTCTCATCCCTAATAATAGGTTTGAATTGTAAAGCTTTTCTGAAAAGCCTCTGAGTGTGAATCCATACCCTAGAGAAGAAGTTCTTAATCCCTTGAGCAGAATGATGAAAGCTATGGGCCCCTTCTCAGGATAATGTTTATATGTAAAATAGGGGCAGCTAGGTAGGGCAGTGAATAGAGAACTGGTCCTGGAGTCAGGAGGACCTGAGTTCAAATCCAGCCTCAGACACTTGATGCATATTAGCTGTGTGACTTTGGGCAAGTCACTTAGTACCAATTGCTTTGCCTTCCCCCCTCAACAAAAAAAAATAAAATATATAGGATTGCAAAGGAAAGCAATTATACTGAATTACTATGTATCTATAAAGTTTAGAGACCTCAAATTCAGATCCTCTGGGGAGTTTCAAGTAGCCCCACTTCTTACTGGGCTCATCCACTCTTTGAGTATGCCAGAAGCTGGCCCCCTCTGTTAACAGGCACCTGACTCCTTGGAAGTTGGAAGATGTGGCAGGGTGGATGCTGGAATTACTGACCATACTTGGCTCAGGGCAGGGAAGCATCTCTTCTACGAGGGAAAATTACACTCCTACTTTCTACAAAGGGGTGAGAGGTCAAGGAAAGAAACCCAGCTAGAAGTCACAGTGAAATAGGCAGGATCCTAGGGAAAGGCTTTGCAAGGTTAGCTACATAGACAAAACATGTCTAACATGTTCTCAGGGAACAATGCATGAGAGTAACCAGCCCCCATTCCCAAGTGCTACTGTGTAGGTTTTCTTGAAATAGAAAACCCCTTGAATCAAGAAATCCCTTAAAATGACAATCCTACAATATTCATTAGTTCCCAGACTTCTCTTTGTATCATCTATGGGCTGGAAAGAGGAATGATGAGGCTAAAATTTATGGTCAAATTATCTTGTGTATTTTGGGGACACTGTTGCCATACATGGCAAAAGGTCAAGAGAACCTTTTCTTGAACCAAATTGGGATTGGATGATTCCTGTCCCTTTTTTCATAAGGCAATTAATTGCCTTCTTTTGGTTTTGTTCTTACCTACAACAGAGTCATCATCTCCAATGTTTCTATCATTCCCTGTAATCTTGTTGCTTCTTTATGCAAGAAGCAGTAAAATATTTAAAAGAATCAGCTGAGTGTTGAAGAAAAGCAGGGTGGAAGGGGCAGCCAGGAGTAGCAGGTCACAGGTTGCATAATTAATTGACCCTCGGTTTTCCAAGTTTACATATCAGCTTCCCTTCTAAATGTGACTTTCTTTTTTCTTTGTATTTCATCCCAAATTTTCCTAGTTATAGGGAAATGACAGCCACTTGACTTGTGAATGATTTGAATTGACCAATGCCAACCTTTACCTACTGCTCTCATTGCTGCAAATAAGATTGACATGAAATTTAGGTCATCAAAGAACCACAGAGCTGCTAGACCAAATACAAATTCCCAGAATTCATAACTATGCTTGGTGCTTCAATTAAAAAAAAAAAAGGGATGGCTAAATGCATGGAAAGCAACAAACTCCCCTAATGTTGAGAAAAAAAAGAAAAGAATGCCTTTGCAATTTTGAAAAACCAATAAAACATCAGATGACACAAAGAGTTGCTAGTCTACTTCATTGCTTAGATTTGTACACAAAGTTAAGGAGATAACAGAGTATAGATCATTGACACTCCCTGCTTCCAAAAGAACAAGCTGGCTTTTGAAAAAAAAAAAGTAGTGTACACTGACAAAGCCACATTATTTGATTTTGAAAATACTTTTGTTACAAGGAAGAAACTATTTGTGTTTTTTTGTCATGATACGGTGGAGTAAACCCTGGACTCAGGGTCAAGTCCTTCCTCTGACAGTAACTGATTGCATGATTCTGAGCAATAACAATTTCTCTGGGCCTAAAGTTATTTAACTCCAAAATGAGCCTACTAGACTAGATAATCTCCATGGTCATTTCTAGCTCTAACCTTTTATGGTTCTCTGTGTCCATTGATTATTTGGATTCTCTTGAGTCAAAAACTCAATAATGTTCCTAATAAAAATATTTTAGTCTCACAGTTTGCTTCCACAAGATATGCAAGTTTTTATGGATTAAACCTGAACTTGGAAGAGAAGGGACTTCTTAATTTCGGTTTGCAGTTAAGGCTTCAAAGAACCATGTTGGAATGAATTTCTGGTCCAACAATCATTCTGAATTTTTAGTTGACTGAGAGATGGAAGGGACCTTAAAGATCCTCTAGTCTAACTCTTTAATTTTACTGATGAGGAAACCGAGACCCAGAGAAATTTGCCCAAAATTACACATTTGATTAATTTCAGAGCAAGGATTCAAATTCAGGTCATTTGATTTCAAATCCAGCACTCTTTCAACTGAACCATGCTAATCTCACCCTCTGAAAATAGGGTCTATATCAGGATATTCTAATGTATTGAGTGCATAGTTGCTACGGTCAAACCAGTGGTTTAAAAATTTCTGTAATTGTGATCACTCTGGCCTCCACTGCTGTTACATTTCACTTCTCCTCCAGGATTCTCCAGTCCCCCACTGTCTAGCTTCTGCTATTGGCTCTAGATCTTCCAAATGGTGTTCTCCCAATTTTAGGGGGCCTTTTACATTCCAGTTCCATTTAATTACTAAACATTCAGATTAGCTTTTACAAAGGAATATTTACTTCTATACCTGGGAACATATTCACTCCCTTACAGTATATCATACTGGGGGGAGGGAGCAGGGGAAAGCCAGGGAGAAGAGATTAGATTAATGGTTTACCTCAGTTCCTATACAGAACAGTTCCACCAAGCTCCAAGTACAAAGCCTCAACTTCGGCTTCAGTCCCAGGCACTGTGGCTTCACAGGGCTTCCCTGCTAGGCTGGCTGGCTATATATCTAGCCTAGAATACTGCCTCCAAGGTCACCATGGCTTGAGCATCCAGATTTAGTGGGGCTTCCACCTCCTGCCCCTAAAACTAAGAAAGATAAACAGATTTAACTAAAAAAAAAAACCTCAACCACAAGGCATTCTTGAGCCACAGAGTAAAAGAGGAGAAGGTAGCCCTTTCCTCTGCCCAGTCAGTTAATGGCATAACCTTCACCTTCTCTGGACACTGTGGGAAAGAGAAAAGAGACAGAGATAACCAATTTGGTCATTTTAAAGATGCAGCCTGGCAGTTTTCAGAGGATGAAATTAAAGATATCTATAAGCACATGAAAAATGCTCTCAATCACTATTGATTAGAGAAATGCAAATCAAAACAACTCTGAGGTACCACATCTCACCAATCAGATTGGCTAAGATGACAAAACAGGAAAATGACAAATGCTGGAGAGGATGTGGACAAATTGGAACACTAATGCATTGCTGGTGGAGTTGTGAACTAATCCAACCATTCTGGAGAGCAATCTGGAATTATGCCCAAAGGACTATAAATAGTTTCATAACCTTTGACCCAGCAATACTACTTCTAGGGTTGTATCCCAAAGAGATCATAAAAGTGGGAGGAAGCCCCATATGTACAAAAATATTTATAGCAGTTCTTTTTGTGGTGGCAAAGAATTGTAAATTAAGGGAGTGCCCATCAATTGGGGAATGGCTGAACAAGTTGTGGTATATGCATGTAATGGAATACTATTGTGCTATAAGAAACAAGGAGCAGATGGACTTCATATTTACCTGGAGAGGCTTATATGAACTGATGCTGAGTGAGAAGAGGAGAACCAGGAGAAATTTGTACACAATTACAGACACAACGTATGTGTGATGACCAACTTTGATAGACTGGACTCTTCTCAGCAATGCAGTGATATCAGTCAATCCCAAAAGACTCATGATGGAGAGAGATGTCTACATTGAGAGAAAGAACTGAGTTTGAACCCAGATTGAAGCAAACTACCTGCTCTTTTTCTTTTTCCTGTTTGGTTTTGTTTCCTTTTTCCCATTGTTCATTACATCAGATACAATCCTTCTTTATAACCTGACTAATGTCTAATGTGAAAGTATTTGCAGATACTATACTTGATTGGATGCCGTCATGAAGGGGGAGGGGGGAGTAGGAGAGAAAAGTTGAAACCCAAGGAATTGTGGAAGTGAATCTTGTAAACTAAAAGTAAACAAATTAATAAAAACAAAAAAAATTAAAAAAATAAAGATGCAGCCTGGATGGAAAAAGGCTATTCTCACTCACGTGGTAGGGGAATGATGGACATTTCCTCCCAGAAGCAAGATGCCTCCATGTTAGGTGATCTGGGGAAGGGGAATAGGGAAAGGAACAAGCATTTGTTAAGTCCCTACTTGTGTTAGGCATTTTTTACAAATGTCTCATTTGACCTTCACAACAAACCTAGGAGGTAGGTGCTATTATTATCTGCATTTTACAGTTGAGGGAACTGAGGCAGATAGAGATTAAGTGACTTGCCCAGGGTCAAACAGCTAGTAAGTATCTGAGACTGGATTTGAATTTAGGTCTTCCTGATTCTAAAGCCCAGTGTCATCCACTGTGCCACCTAGCTGCCTCATCTGGACATGTGTAATGCCCTCATGACACCATTTTGCAGTTTTAATGGTCATATAGACCTTGTTATAATTGAATAAATAGTTTTATCATCAATTGTCCCATATTGCTATGGGTTTGTATGTTACTGTTTTTTTAGTTTCAGTACCACAGTACAGACAAGATGGTCTACATATTTCCCCTCCAGGCCCCTGTCCCTTAATTGGTTGAATTCAAGCAATGAGTTAGTAGTGCACAAGCAACCATTCACTGATGGTTCATTGAATTTAGTCAGTTTGGTGTAACTTGGGAGTAGAACTTTTCCTAAGAGTAAGTTAGATTGCCTCCCTTCCTTGAGTTCTTCAAATAAAGACTACATGACCACTTAATGGGAATGATGTAGTGTAGAGTCCCATTCAAGCATGGGTTATACTAGAGGACTTCTAAGATTCTGTGAAAAACTGGTGACATCAAATTTTTAAGCTGCATAGTTTGGGGCCAGTATAAACCTTGAAAAATGTTATTCTCTAAGCTTCCTTGTTAACATCAGTAGCATGCATGCTGTACACCAGATTTTCCCCCTACATAACACCAAAGTGATACACTTAGTAATTATTCAATGACCCCCAAAACCCATACGGATGCTGCAGCTGCTCAGTGAGGAGTCACAATAGAACAGGAAAGGGTGCCAAGTACTGACATGAACCTTATCATTGATATCATTGGTTACCTCTACAAGTCACTTTTAAAGCTGAGTGCCAATAAATCAGCATCATCACTTTTTCATTTGGACAACTGTGATCTAAGAATAAGCTGAATATCAGAGCTGGCAATCATGTTCTCCCTCACTAGTCCACTGCAACCCACCTGCAAGTCATGTTATACTGTGCCCTTAATTATGAACATATTCAGAAGGTCAGTAAGTAACCACTCAGCCAATACAACCTAAGATCCCAACTTTAATGTACTTCAAACTCTTAGCACATTTGTAGTAACAGTGATTCCAACCCAAGATTATTATCTCATGGGATTCAGAAGGTGACATACTAACTTATTAGACTTCTTTCTTTTAATAACTCATAATAGCTTGGCCATACTTCCTATACTCTGTATATTCTGACACTAAACCTGGAATCATAGAATGCCAGAGCTTGAAGGAAACTTGGAGATCATCCAATTTAGCTCTTTCATCTCTCATCACAGGTTTTATAAAAGAATGGATTAGTAGTATTGACTATAGATTTTCCTCATTACAATGTTAAAAATGAAAATTCTGTTTTTGCCTCTGTTTCTTTCTTGCTGTTCTGAAATCCTGACTTTTGACCTACTAATCAAGATATAGGACCCTTCGATGATGGGTCAAGCAAAGAGGGTGTAGCTTTTGAGACTGTGTCCCCAAATGACAATATTCTTAGTGCTCCTTTGATCTTTAATCCATTAGAGCAGTGTGGTGACACAGTCAGTACAAGGCTGGAGATGGAGTCAGGAAAACTTGAGTTCAAATCCAGCCTCAGTCACTTACTAGCTGTGTAACCATAAGCAAGTCACTAAATTGATGTCTGCCTCAGTTTCTCTATTAATAAAATGGTGAAAATAATAACACCTACCTCCCAGGGTTGTTGTGAGGATGAAATGAAAAAATACAAGCAAAGCCCATTGTAATCCTTAAAGCACTACTGTATATAAAAGCTATTTTCTGAACAATCTGAGTGTGTGTGTAGAGCAGAAAAACCAATAAGAATCTTTTTATACTTAAGAATTCCTTCAAATGAACCTTGGACAGGATTTCAGAAGGAATAGATCCTAGTCTCAGCTCTGCCTCTATTAACTAGGCCTCAGTTTTCTCACCCTCAAAATAAAGGAGTTATACTAGATAATTTCTAAGATTTCATTATTTCTATGGTTCTTCTATTTGCTTATGTTCTATGTATGTCATATATTCCAAAAGCTAGTTGGAATTAATGAAAAATTGGATTTATAAAGCATTGTAAAGAAATGCAGTTTTATTACTATTATGTATAATACTCCTTATGCTGTTAACCAAATTTTGCCAAATTGAAATGCTGCAGTACCTCCTTGAAAGAACAGATTTGCAATTAGCATATAAATTGTATGTAAATGACATACATCTAGAGTTCTTGAAACTTGTGGATTATCAAATAGATGAATCATTTCCCTTCCAATCTTATTTAATATTATTAGCAAATCTTTTTAAACCTAGAATGTGGCAAAGTTATGCTTATGCCAAATTTTTTTTAACTGAGTGCTGGACCTTGGGCCAAAAGTCCTGGGTTCAAGTCCTTGTGCTGACAATTATCAGCCAGATACGCTGGAAAAGTTGCTTCTCTGAACTTGTTTCTATTAAAATGGCAATTACATTTGTACTTTCTACATTACAGAGTTGTCATGAGGAAAATTATTTATAACTTGTAAAGTGGAAAATATAACTATTAAGTATTAGTAACTTAAAAATGCCTTAAGATTTTTTGGGACACTTTGTATCTGTGATCTTTTATTATTACCTGTACATTCCTAAATTGGTAGAGTCCAAATATATGAGATTGTATTGTATCCATATAATAGCTAACATTTATATAGTGCTTACTACGTGCCTGGGCTTACTATATTACTGGGCTATACACTGCATTTTTATCTCATTTCATTATTTTTATTGATTATTGTTATTAATATCTCATTTGATCTACACAGCAAAATTGGGAGGTGCTATTATTAGCCCCATTTTAAAGATGAGGAAACTAAAGCAAACTCCAGGGAGTCACATAGCTAGAAAGTGTCTGAGGCCAAATTTGAACTCAGATCTTCCTAACTTCAGACCTAGCAGTCAATCTGCTGTGCCACATAGTTGTATCTTCTCCCCAAAAAGAATTATCTGGGGGTGGCTGGGTGGCACAGTGTATAGAGCACAGGCCCTGGAGTCAGGAGGACCTGAATTCAAATTTGACCTCAGACACTTAACACTTATTAGCCTTGTGACCTTGGGCAAGTCACTTAACCCCATAAATTATAAATTTATGCCCTGCCTTCTCCCCTCTGAAAAGAAAAAAAAAAGAATTATCTGGTGTGTTTTCAGATAATTTAGATAGTTTCGGAATAATGAAGTAATAAGATAAATTAAAATATTATTAGACAATAAGCAACAGCTTTCTTGGCCTGGAAATAACCTTCAGAAATAACAGAATTAGAGAATTTCAGAATTAGAAGGATCTTTAGAAATCCTTTAATCCAACCTCCTCATGAGGGAACTGAGATTCAAAGAGTTAATGACTGGTCCAAAGTTGTATTTAATGGCAGAGCCAAGACCAGGAAGGCAGTATGTATATTGGAAAGGGCAGCAGACTCAGAAGCAGGAGAACTAGGATTTAGGCAGGCCTCAGCAACTAATTAATTGTGGAACCTTGACCAATTGATTTTGATTTCAGGGTCTCATGAGGGTTAGACTACATTTTTTCTAAGATCTTTTTCATAATTCCATATAAATTCCATAGTTTTATGATTCTGAAACCCAAGTTTCCTGACTCTCACTCTAGTGTTCTAGTATACCTCTCCAATCTCTTTTTTCATATTTACACATAAAAGAATGCATTATAAATATTTATAAAGGCATCCTCTGGCCAAAAGAGTCCCACAAATACCCAAGTAGGAGAATAACCAACAGTACTTATTTGGAATGGAAAATAAAGGTGATATTAAAAAAATAATAATTGTGAAGATGGTGGCTTGATCTCTATCATTTATCTCTCTTTGTGGAATTAACTAAAACCACTACTGCCAAACCCTGTTTGTTTATTTAAACTACCAGTTAAAATTGTCTTCTAGGTCAAAGAGCCTGACAAAGAGCTGCACTTATCTAAATGAAATCATTTTGCATGGTCAAATTGACACAGGATGCAGAGAAAAGGTCCTGAGATAGCTTACTATGCTCCAGAAAATAAAGATGGGACTTCGCATTTTGTACTAGGACTTGAGAGAGAAGAAACAACAAGGAATCAATACATATATTTTGTAAATGCAAAATGCTTAAAAAAAAAAAAAAACAGGAAATGATGACACCTACACCCTCAGAAGAGGAATCCCAGGACCAAAAAACCATTTCCTGTCTTACAAGGTAACTGAAACAAATGTCTCTTCTTTATCTGAGATCTGGTTCCTGTGCCACTCCTCATCAAGACCTATCTGAAATATTGGTTCAATGTTAGCAGGACCATTTAATTGTTTTCTCCTCTTTTTTTTTTCCAATCAGATTTATGGCAAAGACTCTTCTCCTCACTTTACATAGGAACAACAAGAGAAAGTGAAAACATTTTCTTTATTGAATGTAGAACCTTTGTCCACTGACCATAGCCAACAGAAGCCCTGAAAAGTATTGTAGGTGCAGCTGAGCCTATGCATTGTGACCAAAACACTGAAAAATAAGTTCTCTCATCTTTTCCCAATACTATCCTGACTCATGAGCCCAGTATATAGATTACAAATCAAACCCTAGCTCCCACACTTATATACTCAGTATCTCCTTTTGGAACTCAAAACTTCTGTCTTTTTCCAGCTCAACCTATCTGGGAGTCACTAAAACAAAATGGAGATGACTCACGAAGGAGGGGAAGGAGGACATTTGTTGTTCAATTATTTCAGTCACGTCCTACTACTCTTCATGACCCCATTTGGGGTTTTCTTGGCATAGATACTGGTTTGCCATTTCCTTTTACAGATGAAGAAACTGAGGCAAACAGGGTTAAATGACTTACCCATCTAGTAAGTGTCTGAGGTCAGATCTGAATTCAGGTCTTCCTGACTCCAGGCTGGATGCTCTATCCACTGTACTACCTAGCTGCCCCGAGGGAGGATATACCCAGAAATAAATGAATTATGAAATAAACATTATCAATAGCACCTTTGTTTGTGTTTTTCCCACATTATCTTCTAGGATTTTCCCAGCAACACTGTGAGGTAGATACTGGAAGTATTTTATCCCCATTTTATGGATAAGGAAATTGGGGCTCAGAGAGGTCATGTGACTTACTCAGTGTTGTGTACTCAGTAAGTGTCAAAAATGGTATTTGAAACCAGGTCTTCCTGACAATAAGTCCAGCAACCTAGCCACTAAACCATGCTGCTCCTCCCATAAGTTGTAGGTCAGTTTTATATAATACAAAGAAAAATAGAAGTGTATCAATATTCCAGTAATTTAGCTCTATGTAGGAAGCCATCTGTTACTTAAATTGATATTGTCCATAGTACAGTTTTGCTATTTCATCTTCTTAGAGCTGGTATTGTTTTAAACTATTTGGAACCAGGGGCTTTGACTAATAAATTCACTTTTGTTCTAAATTACTCCAATTTGACCATCTCCACAGCCCAAAATGGGTAATTATTCAATTCTTCACTTCCCTTTGTTTTATGTAAATTAGGACTAAATAATCTGCCCTAGTAGGAAGGGTTGCTTCTTGAAGAACTGTATTTCTCCAGTCCCTTTCTTCATGGCACAGGAATTTAACAATCCCTGTGAAAAAAAAAATCACTTTACTGTTCAAAGAAGATAAGGAAAGAAGACTTTTGCTCTAGCAAAAGACCCATTACTTCAGTTTAGAAAGGTAGAAATTACCTATATGTCACAAGAATGACCTATCTCAGGAAATAGTAAAATTCAAGGTACACTGTTAAGTGTTTAACAACCAGACTTCCAAAATATTTTTTTTCTTTATGACATACTTAAGTGTAGTTTAGTCTGTATTATCAACATTTTCTCCATCATTTTCTCAACTCTAGACAATGAATGAAACAATAAATTAAGTTCTCATTTGAAACATTTTGCTGATTTCCGAGGTATAAATGCTCACACTGAAAATTTAACAACTGGCTTTCAGTTCCAACACCCTATAGGATCTATAATACTAGAAACCTTCTATCAAAGGTTGGGTGACCATTTATGGAGGTTATTATAGGCAGAATTTATGCTTCAAGAAAGTACTAGAAAACCTCCAAGGTTCTTTCTAATTCTAGAATCTGAAAAACAAATAAAACAAACAAAAAACACTTCCAGGTAGACAATGATATTGTGAACTTTCAATTTAATTCAACAAATAAATTTCCAGATAGCAATTACTCCCAGCACTGTATTAGATATCTATAGATGATACAAAATAAGTATGATGCATACTCCCTGGCCACAGAGAGTTTACAATCTCTTTGGAAAGTCAAGACTTAGTTACAGGAAACAATTAAGGAATAATATGTTAGTATCTAAGTGACAAAATAAGCAATTGAGATAGCAAGTAGATCAAAAGTCAGATTAGAGGGATCGCTTTCAGTGCCAAGTAACTTTAGAGAAGATAACTCTTGTCCCTCCTATCCTTCCCCTCCCCACCCCAAACCCAGATGCATACTAAGTAAAAGGCAGGTCTTGGTACCTTTTGTGTTTTCAACTTCTAAAAATCTAACACTTATAATAAATATTATACAGAACCTGAAGAAGCTGAGCTAACAAGGGTCAAGAAGTTTCTTCAACCCATCAAGGCTTCCTTTCTTTTCTTGTACATGAAGTCATGGTTCTCAAATCTCTTGAAGAGATCAAGAAAGAAATTATAGGAGTTCTTAACTCCTCCCTACTGTACCCACAGAAATCAGACTTGAGAAAGGCTCCATGTTTTTCTTTTTCTTTTCCTTAAGCAGAACTATCTTAAACTGAATGATAACCATTAGGAGTTAGACTTAAAGCTGAATTAGCAAAGGAGAGGAGAAGAAAAGCATTTTGGCAGAAACAACCAAAAGACTGGCATTCTGCACTTCTGGCCTTTTGCTCTTGATCTCAAAGAAGAATTTTTGTTGGCTACCTAAAACTTCTACCATATAGTAAAAGATGCTTTAAAATTATTTTTTTTTTTAGTGCTAAGCAGGAGGCTCCCTATCTACTACCCAAAGTTGTTGTGTGAGATTGAGATCTCAAAGTTGTAAGAGACCTCAGAGGCCATGTAGTCAAATTTGTTCCTGAATACAAGTTTCCTCTTCTACATTCCAGCTAAAGGGTCACAAGGCCTTTTCTGGAAGGCTTCTAGGGAGGGGAAACCCACTACCTCTTGAGGAACCATTTATTGCTTTTAGACAGCTCAAATTGTTAGGAAGTTTTTCCTTAAGTCAAGTCTAAATTTCCTTCTGAGGTTGCTTGTAATTCTGCCCTCTGGTATCAAGCACAATAAATTCTTATTCCTCTTCCACCACAGAGTCCTCCAAACACTTGAAATCTAAAAATCCTGCTAGCCTTATCACACTACTGACTCATATTGAGCTTGCCGTCCACCCAAACCCTCAGATCTTTTCCACATGAACTGCATACCAACATCTCACCTATCTTGTAATTACAAATTTGGGTTTATTTTGTTTCAAACCAAGTAAAAGACCTTGCATTTATCCCAATTCAATTTCACTTTACTAATTTTGATCAAATGTTCTAACCTCTCATGATGTTTTTCTATACAGATTCTGTCATGCAGTGTGTTAGATTCAGATCTGTGTCAGCTACAAATCTGATAAGTATGCTTATCAATACTTTTATTTGAGTCACTGATAAAAAATGTGATGATGGTAAAGTGGATAGAGCACCAGCCTTGGAATCAGGAGGATCTGAGTTCAAATCCAGCCTCAGCTTTGTGACCATGGGAAAGTCACTTAATCCCAATTACCTAAAAAAAAAAAAAATGTTACAGAACAGAGGCTCAAGCATAGATCCCAGAAGACTTCTATCAGTGACCTCTTTCCAAGCTGACATCAAAATGCTACTGACTATTTTTTCTGTCTGGCCATTTAGTCAGTTATAAGCCTAGATCTAGGCTATAAGTCTCCAACTTTTCTACAAAAATACTATCAGAGGCTTGGCCAAATATTTAGCATTCCCCTAATCTACCATTCTAACAATCAAAAAAAGTCATCTAGAATAGTCTAACATGAAGATATGCTGGCTTTTTGTGACCATTCCTTCCCTTTTCAGGCATTCTTGAGCCATCTTTTAATAATGGCTTCAAGATTTTGCCAAGAATGAAAGTAAGCTCACTGGCCTATAGTTTGCAGGCTTTACTCTCTAGTAGATAGTCAACCAAAAAGTGTTTTTAAAGCACTAATGTGAATGTAAGATATCATTATTACCTAATCTTAGTACATGGTATTGCAGGGAGGATAGATAGTCATGTATCCTAGTATGACTTGGACTTCAACTCTTTGCCCCTAAAGCCAAACCTTGTCTTTATCTGCATATGGTATTTACAATATGATAACAACCTTTCCCTTATCCCCATGTTATTCCATCTCTCTTAGATGTCTAGACATGCCCAAGGAGCATATTTCTGGATCTAGGATGAGGAATGATAAAGAGAACTTTCTTTTCCCATTGTTATATCATTATCACAACATAGTATCACTTAGTATTTATCATTTTCTAGCTGGAGGGGGGGTTGGTTTATCACCTTGGCCTTGTGTCTGGAATGCTCATGCTTCCTAAAATCCTTAGAAGTCCAATGAACCCTTTAACTCTGATGATTAATTAAGATCTCTGGCAGTGAGGTCTATTGGTCAGACCTTTTCACTCCATCATTAGCAAACATTTATTAAGATCCACTCTTGAAATGTATATAAAGGTGAGTAAAATCCAGCTCTACCCTTCAGAAATATGTAATCTACAAGGAGAGATAAGATAATCTACACAAGTAACAATAGCATCAAGTAGAATTTTTAAAGTGCATTTAAAAGGTACAAAATGATAGAGAACAGTTGAGAAGAGAGGGAAGACATTTCTCAGCTAAGATTAGGGAAAAATGGAAGAAAAATCCTTTGACCAGGGTCTTAAAAGATGGGTTGAGCTTCAATAGGAAATGAGGGGAATTCCAAGAGTCAGAATATCGAGAGCAAGGTCTTGGAAACTAGAAAGTGAGGGCCTTTTATGGGACAGTAAGTAGTCCAGTTAAAGAGACTGATCAAGGTAGGAAAGGGACTAAGATGTTGCTAAGGCAGCATTAAGAAAAAGTAAGATGTATATGGTAGTATAAACTGGTATAGGTTCACAATATTTTGTGTACTTCATTAAAAAAAAAGATTCTTGGGTAATCCTAAGAGGACAATATTCTAGTATCAGGAGTAAGGAACGTGCCAACCCCCTCCTAGCTCTAAAAAGTATATGATTCAATGACTTCTCTCCCAAAGAGTAGGAGGAGTAGCATCCATTGAAGATGGCTTTGAGACAAGTAGTGTCCTAAGTAGATTAACCAGGTTCTACTTACAACAAGGAAGTAGGTAAAGTATTGTGGGAAAGGTAGAGGATACAGGAAGGGTCTCTTGTAACAGACTAGGTCTTCTGTGGACACAGTGGAAGGTTATGGATTCAGCTGAGGTCAGCCTGACTTGTCCCCCTGGAGGAGTAGAGCTGATTGGGATGTAGGAGGGCTTGAGTCTGTGGCCAAAATTTTAGCTAACTAGGATGAGGGAAGCAAATAAGTTGGGAGTTAGGCTGGAGGGACATACAAATGATTGAGGAGAATTTAGTTACCATAGACAAGATTAAAACTAATTAGTCACAAGAGTCCAATCAGAAAGTGGCATCTTGCCCATTCCACTATTCTAGTTCAGGTCCTTTATCACATCTTCCTAGCTTCTTAACTGATCCTCTTGCCTTTAGTCTCTCTTTTCCAGAGTAGAGGACAAATTAATCTTCCATGCCCACAGGCATAACCATGTCACTCCCCTAGTCAAAACCCTTCTGTGGCTCTCCATTGCCTACCAAAGAGAGTATAAATCTTTTTATGGAGCTATCTAGGCCCTTCACAATATGGCTTCAATTTAACTCTCCAGGTTATGCCTTTTTGCTTATTCTTTGTTCCCATAAAGACAGGAACAAAGATCTTCAAACTGTTCACTGATCTTGTCCCAAACTTAACCCTTGCCTGAAACTTCCTCTTCTCTACATATTTGCTTGTTGAACTCCTTCCTTCAGAACGAGCTTTGGTGTCTCCTCCATAAAATCTTTCTGATCCCATCTAAAGCTAAAAACTCTTTCCCTCCTCAGATATTTTGGGGGGGGGGGAGGGCAATTGGGGTTAAGTGACTTGCCCAAGGTCACATGGTAAGTTTTTTTTTCATGTTTAGTGATTTGAACTCAGGTCCTCCTGACTCCAGGGCTGGTGCTCTATTCACTGCACCACCTAGCCACCCCTCAGATTTTCTTAGAACACTTTGGTTATGTTTCTCCATTGCCCTTATCACATATTATCATTTATTATACTTAATTTGTGTAAATGTCAGATTCTCCCCCCCACACACATACCAGCACCACCCAGTTGAATTTAATTTCCTTGAAAAGAGGGATTACGTCTTTTTATGTCTTTGTAGGAGCTGGCATGGTGCCTTGAACGTAGTGAGCTTGATCAAATGTTTGTGAATTGAATTGAGGGAGCCAGGCCTCTACAAACTCACCTCCTCGAGTGCTCACTGAATGTGGATTCCCTTCCTATGAGCTCTAAAACCCAAGTGTTTAGAGACACCAAGTCAACTTGGTGCAGATGATAGAGAATTGTCCTCAGAGTCAGAAAGAATTTGGTTCAAATCCTGCCTCCAAAACATACTGGCTAAATGACTCTAGACAGGTTGCTTAAACTCTCAGAACCAAAGGTAACTCAAACTGTAAACTACTACAGTTTCTGACTTCATTAGGGTTTCCTATCCCCACCGCACCAAAGAAATCACAGATATAACCCGCACTCCTGCCCCCACCCCCAACAAAAGTGTTTTTCATGGCTGTCAACAACTATATCCTGAGAAATCATAAATAAGCACAACCATGGATAAGTATATGTTGACTCTTACTCTGAGTATACTCCCATCTTCTCCTTGTTTGTGTCTGGTGCTGCCAATTAGGAGAGCAAGCTTCCCAGTCAGGTGATCCTCTTTGTTCTGAAGGCTTTACACCAGGCCTCATATGGTGTCAACATGGAGTAAATTTCAGTGGTCAAAAGCATCCTACTGCAAAGAGTATGATTTCATGTTTTACCACGTGCAATTATGAAAAAGGGTCTCTTCCAGGAGGTTCCCAGAGGCATGAGAGAATGAGTTCAGTTTTCACACAGTGTCAGTTGGGTAGATCACTTAATGTCTTTGCCTTGATTTCCCCTCTTTGCAAAATGGTCATTAGCATGTGCCCTATCTTTTTCTCTTAAGACTGCTAATGAATGTTTGCAAAGTACTTTGAAGATGCTAATTATTATTATCCTTGGGTATATCAGTTTGGGTTTCTAAGACACCTGGGAGTCCTGAGCAGACCAAAAGCTTCTATATAAAGGGAGCCAATTCTGTTACTGCTATTATTTGTCATCCTCTGGGGGCAGTATCAAGCCCTTAGGCTCAATTACTCAAATCAACTTTAAAATCTAGTGAGAGGAGGGAAGAGTTCTCACAATCAAGTCTCAGGGTTTCCCAAAGATGAGGAAGCAGATTTCATCTGATAGGGCCAGTTGCCAGAGAAAAACTGGTTCTTAGTGAAAATGGGTGGCATGGGACGAAGCCCTTTTCAACTGGAATGCCTTCATAGTTGCTCCAGATTTTCTGGCTCTGTACAACCTTCTCAATGAAGGAATGTCTTACGGAGTTTAGCAAAATGACTCTGGAATCCTGGGTCCAAACTCTACTTCTTACACTATGTGACCTTGGGCAATAATAATAAAAATAGTTAGCATTTATATAACACTTGAAGGTTTACAAAGTACTTCCACGTATGCTAACTCATTTGATTCTCACAACAACCCTGTGAGGTAGGTAATATTATTGTCTCCATTTTACATATTAGGAAACTGAGACACAGAGAGTTAAATTACTTGCCTAGAGTCACACAGCTGGTGAGGATCTAAGGCTAAATTTGAACTCAGGGTCTCCTGCATTTAAGTCTAGCCTAAAGTCTAGCTACTGTGCCACCTAGCTGAATGCTTGTACCTCAGTTTCTTCATCTGTCAAATGAGAGGACTAGACTAGGTAGCTTTTGAGGTCCCTTCCAGCTGCTAATTTATGATCCTTTCAAAAATACCAGCACATATATAAAAAATGATGAGCAGGTGGGTGTTAGAAAAAACCTGGAAAGACTTATATGAACTGATGCTGAGTGAAGTGAGCAGAACCAAGAAAGAGAACATTGTACACAGTAACAACCACAGTGTGTGATGACTGATTTTGACAGGCAGCCTTTCTCAGCAATGCAACAACCTAAAGCAATTCCAAAGGTCTCATGATGGAAAATGCCATACATATCCAAAGAAAGAACTATGGAGTCTGAATGCAGAGCAAAGCAGACTATTTTCTTCTTTTTTTGTTGTTGTTTTTGTTTTTCTTTCTCATGGGTTCTCCCATTCATTGTAGTTCTTCTGTACAACATGACTAATGTGAAAATAGGGATGTTTAATGGGAATGTAAATGAAGAAGCTATATCAGATTGCATGCCATCTTGGAGAGGGAGGAGGAGAGAGAAGAGGAAAAAAATTAAAAATTATGGAAGTGAATGTTGAAAACTAAAAATAAATAAATAAACTTAAAAAAACACCAGCACACAATAATCATTCAAATATTTTTGCCTGATTGATGAGTTTGGCGCTTGATTACTCAGTCATATGTTGAATACTCACTTTTAATACAACAAGACTTATTAAATACCTACTATGTGCTATGGGGATATGCAAACAAAATGAAACATTCCCTTCCCTCAAGTAGCTTATGTTTTACTAGGGGAATATATATTATATATATTATATATATATATATATATATATATATATATGTACATGGAGAAAAGTATTATACCTGTCAAATATGAGTTAGAAAGTATGGTAATGGTAATGGTGATCTTTCTTTACTCTCTACTTCTCTCCTCTTTTTCTGATTCTTCAGATTACATTTACCAGAATCATGATCTCTGGCTTATTGCTTGACAACAACAACTAGCTTTCATATAGGCCTCAGTACTAAAACTCAGGTACCCTCAACCTATATTTGAGCTCTTTAGATATTGTTACTATGAAATGCAGGATCTATGCTGCATTTCTTTTTTTTTTTGTAATTTAATATGTATTAAGGGTCTACTGGACATCTAGGTGGCACAGTGGATAGAGTGCCAGGCCAGGAGACCCATCTTCCTGAATTCAAATCCAACCTCAGATGATTACTAGCTGTACGATCTTGGGCAAGTCACTTAATCCTATTTGTCTCAATTTCCTCATCTGTAAAATGAACTGAAGAAGGAAGTGGCAAACCACTCCAGTATCTTTGCCAAGAAAACCCCCACTGGAGTCACAAACTGACTAAACTGACTCAACAACAACATGTTATTCCATATGCAGTTAATCTACCTTTTGATTGATTAATTTCAACATGAGTGACTTGGAAAGGCTCTAAGATCCAATGCTATTTTTCTTAAATTAGTGTCTCATTTTGGTAGGTATGGAGAAAAAGGATTAGAAAGTGTGCCTTTGGATTGTCATGATGGTAAGCATGGGGACAGAGGTGGATTTTGTCAGAGGTTTTAGAAGCACACACCCACTAGAACCTTGAAGTGACCTACCACAGGAAGGGGTGTAGGCCAAAGAGAGGGACATACAAGAGAAAAAACAAACTGCAATAGACAAAAGATAAATTGCTTTGTGGCTAAGCTCAGAGCAATAAGAATTGAATATATTCTGGAAAGTGGTCACCTCCCCGTTTAAATTACTTTTCTTTTTAATGGATTTGGCTAACTCTTTATTTTAGAATCCATTTAACAGTAAGTCATTTTGCTTTTCAATAGGTGGTCTTGCAGAATCACTAATCAAAATCCTTTAGAACAGAGAGATTGTTTCACATCTAAGGGACGTTCCACCTTCGGGACAGAAGGAAAATGTCATTCCTCATCAACAATACAAAATAATATATTTTTATGAGTTTAGGGAAAGAATAAAGTCTCTAGTTGAAACTGCCAGGGAAATTTGAAATAGTAAATGCAATTATTCTCCGAGTTGCAATGTATTATTAGTAATAATGCTTAGCTCTGCTATAGTACTTTCAGGCTTCAAAGTAGTTTATAAACACAAACTAATTAATCCTTACCTCAGCATGGTGAAGTTAATTAAGTAATAGTATCCCCATTTTATATATGAGGAAACCAAGATACCCAGCAGTTGAGTGACTTGCCTAAGGGCACAAAAAGGAACAACTATCAAAATCACAGACTTTTTCTGACTTCTGGTTGTATGTCCTCACTGCCTCCCTTACCCCTCATCCCAACCCTCATACTTAGTAAGCGAGGGTAGAAGTTTCAGGCTTCCAACAGGATCTATGGAGCCAGAAAGAAATTGATGGAGAAGATTCACTTGGCCCTAAGCCCCCAGAGTACCTTGCCATTAGCAAAGTATGATATAAAACTTTCTTTTTCTTCAGTGTTTTCCTTCCTCAATTTATTTAAAACTTGCTGACTTTGGAGAAATGACTTAGCAACTTGTAAATGTTGAATGAAATGAGAAAATAAAATCTCCTGCCCACACAGAGAACACGAGTGCTGTGGAGATCAGGAATGTAGAGTGGTGTGTTTTTTCTCCATTTATTCTTTTCTGCAGTGGTTGCTACTCTGTGCCATACAACTCAACTGCAAGAAGAAAAAGAAAAGAAAGGCAAAAAAAAAAGATCAAAACCCAGCAGTCTAGGCCAAAAGAACAGAACTTTTTCTTAACGGTACTTTTTTAAGGACCTCCCATTCCTTGTAATTTTCAAAGAGCCATCAGCCACCAAGAAACTCCACTTTTTTATTTTCATTTTTACTTTGGAAAAATGACTCTTGGGCTCCACTTTTTTTCTCAACAACAACAACTTGATGGGTTTTAGGGACTTTTTATGGCTCCCTGCACCCTCATTCTAAAGGTGATGTGGTCGTTATCTTAAAGGCTGAGACAGACTGAAAGCATGAAAACATCAGAGTCATCAGAGTAGCAAAGGTCCATTGATTCTTTCTGAGCCAGTAAAAACTGTCTTTTAGGCTTTTGGAGGGCCTCTTCCTGCAGCTGTCCTTTCAGCAGTGAGAAGGTAACTCAGCCGGCATCCTTTTTCTTTGACATCAATTAACCACCAAATGCAGGTAGGAGGGTGGCTGGAGGAAGTCTTCCTAGAATGATTGAAGCCAACTTGATGACTTCACCTACTTTTATATTGCTTGGTTATATGAGACTCACAACTTTGGAATGTAATTGAATCAATTCTCTTCTTGCTCTCAACCTGAAGTGTGCATTGTGCTTCATCTATGTATAACATAAATGCTAAATCCTATTTAGGAATATGTTCAACAATTTTAGTTTGTTGTCAATATACTATTTTATACATGAGTATTATCTATTTTACATGTGTGTAGTCTGTAGTCTTAGTATTTGAGTGTTGTCTATTGGAGATCCTCAGGCCCCACCACATGGAACCATATCTACCTAAAACAGGTGCCATTGGCATTTAACAAATTCAACAGTTAATATCTTTTGAGTAACTGCCTAATTAACCCCATTGTTAAATTTCAGAAGATGCCATAGGATATCAGATCAAATGATAATATTGACACTTTTGATCACTTTTCATTTGTAGCAGAGGAAAAAGAAGCAAAGACACACACTATTGGCTGACAAGGAAATGAAAGAATCTGATCCTTTTCCAAACTTTTAAACATGTTCCTTCTAGGTAGGAATCTTTTCTCTAGCATCATCCTTTTAATTATGCCTTTGTTTTCTCATCTACAGCATAAGGGGAATTATCAAAAATAGGAGTTCTTACTGGGCTGTGGATAGATTTCAGGGGCCCTTTGAACTTGAATGAGGGAAAAAACCTTTAATTTCACTAGCTGCTAACTGAAATTGAACATTTTCTTCAATAATAAATGTAGGCAACAAAGCAATATTCTGAAAAGGAGTTCGTAGGTTTCACCTCCCTGTCAAAGGGGTCCATGCCACAAAAAAAGGTTAAACATCCCTGTCTTAGAATATCTCTAAGGATGGTACCTTCTGTCTCTAAAATGTCTGGAATTGTTTACCTTCTTCTTCTAGATGGTCTCTCCAGTCTCAGTTCCCAGGGCACTATCCTATCCTGGTTATTCTTCTGATTCTCTGATTTTTCCTAAGGCCAATAGATTCAGAAATGAGGAACATTCATATTTAAAAATAGAATAATAAATATGGTGTGGGTACAAAATTACAATCTCACAGAATCATAGTTGAAAATTATTTCAGAGGCTTCTTAGGATTAAAAATTAAGAGCTAGAAGGGACTTTCTAGCTCCAGCACAACCCCCTCATTGTAGAGACAACAAAACTGAAGCCAAGAGTTGAAGTGATTTACCCCACGTTTACTCAGCTAGTAAGAGGAAGAGGTAGCATTATGAACCCAGGTCCTCTGACTTCAAATCTAATCCTCTTCCTGTTATACTATGCTATCATTCAGACTAACCCCGACCTGAACCATGGTCCCTGGTACATGTCCCCACTAGTAGCCCTCCAGCTTTCACTTGAAGACCTCTAGGGATGGGGGACCCACCATCTCCTGAGGCTGTCCATTCCACTTTTAGACAACTCTCAATATGAGGTTTTTTCCTTAAATTAAACCAAATCCTGTTGCTCTGCAGATGGCATGCCTTTGGGGAAAAGTTAACGAGTGTCCTTGAGGACTGCTGTTCATTTCTTAGAACTAGTTCTACGCTACACAAATGTTTCCTCAAAACATTTGTTTCCAACTAATACTGAGGAAAGTTTCTGATTAGCTCACAAGAGCCCACATACTATCAGATTCCCTCTTTACCTAATCTCTCAGACTAGTTCCTAGCCAATGAATAATGCATGAGATGGTGGTGATGGTGGTGGAAATGTTTTGGGATAAATAATACAGTACAGTTGGAAACACTTGTCCTTTATAGATATTGCACTGGTATCTTACTGAATTGGGAGATGAGGAGTAGGGGGTAGGGGAAAGGTATAGATCACCAGTTTTGCTTCATTATACCTGTAATACATTGACAAGGAAGCATGAGATTGAGGGAGATGGAAGTTTCAAATAATATGGCAAAGAAAAGCACTTTGGGGAAAGAGTAGTAGCCAATCTAGCTTGGTGCTATACTTTACAGGAGGTGTTCTCTAGCTGTGTGATAGAGGGATGGGTGAAAAGACCACCATGCCATTAATCATCCCCTCTCCCTCCCAATACACCAGTAAAGATCATGCTTTGATTTGCAGCTTTATTCACCTTTGCTGCCTCAGCTAGCTTCTGCTCAGACAGAACTACTTCCTTACACACTGCTATGACCTTTAGATTGATGGGCCTGGTCTTAAAGTTTCCCAGTAGGGTGTTGCCCCCCCTTCCTTCCCCCACCCTCAGAGATTCATACCAGTGACCGATACTGAAGGTTGTAGTAGGAATCTCGTTTTTTAAACTCCAAAAGAATCAATCTCCCCAACCCCTTTCACCCTTCTTTTTTTGTCTCTAAGTGACCCCTGATAGACTGGAGCCAAAGCCTTGTTTTAGCCATGACTTTCTCCCCTTAGCCTTCAAGGACACCTGTTGTATTTGTTGTAACTGAAGTCTTCTAAAGTTGCAAGTCTCTGTTGTTTTGTCCTTCATTCTGGAAGAAAACCGTGATATCAGGAAGATGATGCCATAACTTTCTGGTGAATTGGATTTAAGTGAAGGAGGGCTGTGCCAGGGCAACATCCTCACAGTAGTAGGAGCCATCTGGGTCCAGCGGCAGGATATGGATCAGGATGACTGGAGATGGTCCTGTCCAAGTGTCTGAGGATGCTAGTGAAAGAGTGGGATGAACAGCATTCCCCAAATGGTAGTACCAACCTCACAGAATTCTTTAACAATTGTATTTGGAATGTGCCATTCTGAGGAAACTAGAGTCAGAGTCACTTTCTTCTCAACTAATCTTCTTTACTTTTCATGCATAGAAATGCATATCCTCATCAGTTTGGTAAGAGAAAAACAATGCGACATAATGGCAACGCTTTAAAGAAAGATGGAGACATCTCAGCAGTGCACGAGTGAGTAAAAAGCAGGCAGGCCACTGGGGTGGTGGGTGGAAGGAAAGCCTTGTCATCAATGCTGGCAACTTTATTCTTTAGTTCAAATGAACTCATAGCAAAATAAATTCCCTGAAACACTTAGTACAAAACCCCAGAACACCTGTCAAGAAAACTTTTTTCTTTCTTTTTTTTTTCTTTTAAGAAAGGAGAAAAAATGTAGCCGGTTCCTTTTAGTAAAATCTACAAAACTCAAATCTTGGTTTAAAGTGCCAAAATATCTTTGATAGCACATTTACACACCTATGAAAACAAAAATTTCAGTCAGAAATCCAGTAAATGATTCTGAGATGGTAATAAAAGCCATACACAGCTGCAAAAACATAAAATACCTCTCCAATAGGTTTTTAAAGCAGTTACATAAGAGAGGATTGCAAGTATACAAATTCTGAGTCAGATGACTTTGAAATTCGGTATTTGGGGGGGGGGGAGAGTGCTTTGGATTATATTTTTCTAAAATCTTTAAGACTTTTAGCTAATGTGAATAAATATAAACATGTCCCGATCCCTGTTAGTAGAGAAGTTATGTACATACATGCCGTGCTGTTTCTCCACTTTGCCCATCCGCTCTCCAGCAGCCTCCCCCCAATAACCTGTAAGCTTCTTGAGAACAGGGACTGTTTCATTTTTGTCTTTGCAGCCTCTGTGCCTAGGACAGTGCTTAACACATAGAAGGTGCTTGATTGCTTCTTGATTGACTGACTAAAGAATATTTGTGAATTGAAGAGAAGTGGAGATGTGTAATTTCATCTTTTTCCTTCCTATTTCAGTGGAAGAGGTCCTTTCTTATCATTAATTGGGCCATGAAATAAAAGACTATCTTCCTTGCCCCCAATTAAAAAGAGAAACAAGCTCATTTAACATCACATGAAAACAAATTTACTCAAAAACCATAGATCAAATAAAAATCTGGAGTTTTTAAAAGAGCATCAGATCACCTATCCTGTGCTTAATCCACTAAGACAAGAATCTCCAACCCTACACCAGGCTATCCTTCCTCCTGTATTTTTTTTCCCCAAACTTCTTCTTAGGCTATCAACTGACTAAAACTTGAAACATAATCAATGTTATTAAAAGCATTACAACTATGGGAGAAAATAGAGGGGAGAAATGTGCTTCTAAAGGAGACAAGATTTAGGAGACCCTATCATATATTTCTTGAAATTTCAGTCAAATGATGGACTGGAAAGAGATTTTTAAGAAGAAAAGTTTTTATAACGTTGATGATCTCCCTCCACGGCACAATGTGAGGCGGAGGTTTTTATTAAGCCAATATTACACTTCACAGGTGTCATTTTGACACATTTTTAAGCTGGCTGGAAGTGCTTGTTTGTTCAGGTTTCCCCTTGGGCATAGTGAGAAGTAGTCCCTGGTAATTCCAGTTCTAGCCTGGTTTAGTACATCATTAACAATTCTCATTTTGTTATTAATTCAGTGACTAACTGAGAGATGTTTGGATTTTGAAATGGTGCCGCAAAAACTTCCCTATCATCTCTACCATGAGTTCAGTCCATAAGCAGGAAAGTTGAAAAGAACAATAAAGATTTCAGAAGATGGAATTAAATGAAAGGGCCCTTCCAGTAACACAAATGTAAAATTGTCTTAAAGTAGAAAATAATAAAAGTTACCCTAGCAACATGGTCATTCCTAGATAAAGCTACTTTAGGACAAAAAGAGGTACTTTAGGACAGAAGTCATTTAAATGTTTTTGTTAAGTAATGATTTCAAGGAAACCAAATAGGTATCTGAATATAAACATTCTCCTTCTTGGTATTTACAATCCAGATCCAAGGACCAGATTTCCAAAATACTTAGATTTATTATCAAATGAATCTAAAAACATATTCAGAGGCAAACTACAAAGGAACATCTCAATTTAATTTTTTTTAATTGACATTTTTCTCTGGTCCCATCAGTCAGAAATGACATTTCCTTCCCTGTACTTCAAAGAGATCGGCATAGATCCCATCCTCTTTGTGTTTGTGTGATTATATCTATAAAACTTCTATGTTTATTTTTTTTCTGAATTATAGCCATTATATAGGTATAGTTTGTTTATGTGGCATCACACACACAAGCAAGGACAATGTCTTAATTATCTTTTCTATTTCCCGAAGTGCTTGGCATAATTCTTTTCGCACAATGAGCACTTAAATATTTGCTGAATGAATGGATTAATGAATGAATGTCCTCATGAACAGCACTAAGAAGAGTGGACTAGGAAACTGCTAGACTCCAATGTACCTAACAAAACTGAACTTAATGTGCCTTAAAAGCATCCTTGCTAGATAAGGGCCAACAAGTTATATCCTTAAGCAAAGGAAACTAAAGCTAGAAAATGCTCCATAAAATAGAAAAGCCAAAGTCTAGCAATGGACAGAAATCAGGGCCCATACCAGTTGTATAGGACAGCTAGGTGGTACAGTAGAAAGAGTGCCAGCCCTGGAGCCAGGAGGACCTGGATTCAAATCCAGCCACAGATTCTCACTATGTGACCCTGGACAAGTCACTTAACCTGGCTTGCCTCAGATTCCTCATCTGTGAAATGGATTGGAGAAGGAAATAGTGAACCACTCCAGTGTCTTTACCAAGAAAACCCCAAAGAGGGTCACAGTCAGAAACAACAGAAATGGCTTGATAACAAGAAGAACCTGTTGTACAGAAGAGACAGAGCAGTGGGAAAGATACTAGATTTGGCAGCACCGGGCCAGCTGTTGAATCCCTGTGCTCTTTCTTTCTAGTGGAGTGACCTTAGGTGAACAAGTCATTTCATTTCTCTGGGCATCAGTTCTCTTGGCCCTAAATCCTACTATCTGTCCCTAAGTCCTATGACTCAGGCTTCTCCTACCTAAAGAGCTATAAGTCAATGAAGTGAAACTTTTGGCAATAATACTCATTAAGTTCATGATTTTTAACTCCATCGTTTTATTGTAAAAAGGAACGGTGAAATTGAGCATTTGTGTTTACCCGCTGACAGTTAATACATGGTATTAATTAATGGCTCACTGGATCCCTGCCAAGATGTACATTAAACCAGACAATGCTTATGCTGACACAGCACAATCTCTTCAATGAGCACAATTAACTTTTCACTTTTTTTATGGACTCCAACCAATGTAATGGAGAGGCGTTTCCTACCTTCAGCCTCCAACTGCCTTCACTGTCACAGACCTTTTGATGCTGTTTAAAAAACAAGCTAGACAATACTATGTGTTGCAACATTAGGCTCCAAACGTTATCAGAAAAGCCTGGGAGACTTGTCCAAAAATGAGCATTTTTAAATTTTGAAAGATTAAAAAAAATTTTTTTCCTTGTCTTCTCTGCTTTTCCTGTTCTGCTATCACTTTTCTCACAGTCATTAGATTGCTGAAAGAAATTTCTTTTCTACAAACCTGACCCCAACTTCCATCTTCCTTTTTTACCTTCACCCTCAAAAAAAAATTCCTAAAAACTAAAACCTTAAAGAAATTTGTATTCAAAGAAGGATGTGCAATATCCTTTGTAATCATTAATTGGGCTAGGAAAAGAAGACTAGGCTCCCCGTCCCCAGTTAAAAAGGATGAGCAAATTCATTCAGTGATATATAAGAAGAAATTTACTCACACTCATAAATCAATTCATGGCCTGAATTTTTTTAAAGAGCAAATTATCTTCTAGTGCTGGTATTAGAGTCACTCCTCTAACAGAGTTTCAGGAAAGGTTTCGTGGATGGGGTGCCATTTGAACTGGGCCCTTTAAACTATGTAAGAAGTCAGCAGGTCATAAGAGGAGGGAGAAAATTCCAGGTACAGGAAACAGGATAGAGATGAGAAAGAAATACGGCAGCCCTGCTTGACTCTGAGATTTCTCTGCTATTACAAGGGCTTGTGGGTAATTCCAAATTAGGGAAGTAAGGTATACTCTCATCAACTAGAAAATAACATGCTACTAATATTGTAGTATTCTAGCAAGACTCAAGTTTAATATATCTAGTGCAATATTCTGTGTCATATCTAGTACAGTGGTATAATGGATAGACCAGCTTCTACAACCAGAAGGCCTGGGTTCAAGTCTTGCCTCTGATATTCTGTCTCTGTTATCATAGGCATGCTCCGATCTCTTAGTGCTCCCAAGTAACTCTCCAAGACTATAAGTTGCAGATAATTTGTTTTTCTACGTTGGGATTATAATAAGCATTGGATAAATGCCTGTTGACTGAGAGGGAGACAAAAAGCAGTTTAATGAAACTAACAAACACATCAGATAAATCTGATACTATAAGAAATGTTCCATACCCATAGTCCCCCACCTCTGAAAATAAGGGAAAGTGGTTCATTTTCTCATCTTTTCTTTGGGACTAAGCTTAGTCATTGTGTTAAATTTCATTCAGCTCAGGAAGATAAGAAGACATAAAAAGGACAATTGGAGACAATATCCAAGAAAATATGGTATCCCTGAAGCCAAAGGAAGAGGAAAAAATCAAATAAGAGACAGGAGTCAGCAGTATGAAAAGCTGCACAGAGGTCAGGGAGGATGAGTATTGAAAAGGAGCTCTTGGATATGGTAACTGGGGAGTCCTTTTTCAGGTGTAGTTTTAGGAGAATGATGAAGATTGGTGGTGAAGAAGAAGAGGCATTGTTCTTTTTTCCAAAAGTTTAGCAGTGAAGGGGAGAAAAAAAGGAAAGGATGGCAACTGGATGGGGCAAAAGGGCCAAAGGGACAGCTCTTTACTTTTCTCTTTTGAAGTTGGGGACCTGAGAATAGTTTTAAGCAGATAGGAGGAAGACAAGAAAGAGTCACAGAAAGTAGGGCAATTGTTGTTGGATCAAAGCCTTAAAGGAAGTGTTTAAGAATGTGAGTGGGGGCCCCTGGAAGAGCTTTTGAAGACCACAAGCTTACCTCTTCATTATTAATTGGTAACATAGATAAATAAAGGGAATTCTTCACTTCAATAAATATCTTCAACCTCTTATGCCACCAAACTTTTTAGTTACGCACAAGTCACAAAATAAAAGCTTAATGTCATCATTTGTCCTATGAAAGAAGGCCTAAAAACAAACCAACAAGTAGATAGCAGAAATAAATGGCCTAGAAAACCCACAAATTCTGAAAACTCATTCCTAATAATTGAGGCCAGATATTTTTTCCTTCAGTCAGATCTGCTGACAGGCCTATCAACCGGGTATTTATATGATCAATCAATCATTAACATTGGATCTCATATTTAGAACTAAAGGAGACCTTAGAGGTCATCCCAACCCCCTCTTGTTCCAGATGATGAAAATTTGTGACTTCTCTGACGCTACCCAGGGAGTAATCAGCAGACCCAGGATTTGAATGCAAATCTTGGATTCCAAGTCCAGCACTCTTTTCCCTGAACCATACTGCCTTTAATCAACATGCATTTATTAAGAACCAATTATGTTAGATGCTAGAAATACAAGGACAAAAAAATTAAACAGTTCTTGTCATCAGGTTGCTTATCTCCCATCAGGAGACAAAACGTGTGTGTGTGTGTGTATACACAAAAGATATATACCAAATCAAATACATGGCAATGCAAAGAAAATTTACAGTTATTCCAACTCCTGCCTTTCTGGTTGGACATTTGGTGGGACATTCTCATTCCTGGAGTCACCCAGAGCCAGCACCAGCTTCCCAGTCAGAGATAATACCATTTAACCAGAACTTATTCCCCCTCCATTTTTATTCTCATTTCTATTTTGATGACTTTCATATTCTCTGAGATTAGCTAAAAATTTAATGAAAGGATTATTTAAGATTAAAATTTTTTAAATTAAGTTAAAATATTTTTTATCTTTAATCTTTTTTTAAAAAGTGATTTCTTGAAGGAGGTCAATTCCCTCTAAGTCTCTGGTGTTCCCAGCTTCTGGAAGTCAAGCAAGAATCATCTCACCACCCAAATTGTTTCAGGTTAATCATTTCCAGAGCTAGATTCATCTTCCTTGATATACCACTCCAGAGGCTTAAAGATAGGGGTGGGTAAGAATGTTAGTTTCCATGCTATTGTGCTATAAGAAATGATGAGCAGGCAGATTTCAGAAAAACTTGAAAAGACTTACATGAACTAATGCTAAGTGAAGTGAGCAGAACCAGGAGAACATTGTACACAGCAACAGCAACATTGTGTGATGATCAACTATGATAGACTTGGCTCTTCTCATCAACACAAGACAGATCCAAGACAATGCCAAAAGACTCATGATGGAAGATACTATCCACATCCAGAGAAAAAACTAGGGAGTCTGAATGCAGATCGAAGCATGCTATTTTGACTTTTTTTGTTTTTTCTTTCTCATAGTTTTTCCCTTTTGTTCTTATTCTTCTTTCACAACATGACTAATATGGAAATATGTTTGATATGAATGTATATGTATAGCTTATATCAGATTGCTTGCTGTCTTGGGGACAAAGAAGGGGAGGGAGAGAGGGAGAAAAATTTGGAACTCAAAATCTTATAAAAGTGAATGTCGAAAATGAAATGTGACTGGAAAAAATAAAATACCATTAAGTGGGGAGGGGGGGAGGGGGGAAGAATTTTAATTTCCAGACTTGTTCATACTACTTCTGGAATACTGTGTCTAGATCTGGGCACCACAATTTGGGAAGAACATTGGCAAACCAGAGCAGACCCAAAAGAATATAACTTAGATGTAGAAAGAACTACAAACACTACCATGGGAAGATTGGTTGAATGGTGTGTGTGTGTGTGTGTGTGTGTGTGTGTGTGTGTGTGTGTGTGTG